>NC_039367.1:140162795-140492760 GCF_003573695.1 Papaver somniferum
TTGGCCCTAGGTTGCACGGCTTGGCATGCCAGGTTGCAAGGGTTGAACGGCATGTGCCAATGGCGCGTGTGGCGGCTTTGGCCCTAGGTTGCACGGATTGGCGTGCCAGGTTGCAAGGGTTGCACGACATGTACCAATGGCGCGTGTGGCGGCTTTGGCCCTAGGTTACGGCTTGGCATGCCAGGTTGCAAGGGTTGGACGACATGTGCCAATGGCGTGTGTGGCGGCTTTGGCACAGTTGCCATATCCTGCGTGTTTATTTGTGGTTTGGCATGGTTGCAATATTTTGCACAATGATTGCATGGTACATGCAATTGCTATGTTTTGTGTGATGAGTGTACGATGCGTGCATTTTGGCATGTTTGCCATGCTTTTGCACAGTGATTGCACGGTACGTGAATTGCTATGTTCTGCGCGATTTTTTCACGGTACGTGCATTTGGCATGTTGCGTGACATGTGTGAGTGGCATGATTGCCATGCTTTTGCATAGTGCATGCAATTGCTATGTTCTGCACAATGATTGCACGGTGCGTGCATCTGGCATGCTTGCCATGCTTTTTGCGTAATGGTTGTGCGGTATGTGTGAACTTAGGGTTTAGCGCATCGAAATCCTAATTTAGTATTTGAAAAAGGGTACCCTGGTAATTTTGACATAAGCGCGTTAAATGCTCTAATAAATGTGCTAGTGTCACCGGTGACGTCATGCTATACGTGAGGTTTTACGGTTTTACCCCTTGTTTAAAAACCACCATCAACACCAGTGTATTTTCTATGATTTGGGCATTTGTTAGCAAAATGGCCTAAACCCTTACACTTAAAGCACTGAGGAATGTCCTCGTCATCATCCTCCTCAGCATCCCTATTTTTAGGAGGTACGCGACTGTGAGGTTTGTCTGATGACTTAGGTTTATCTCTTGAAAACTGTTTACTTCTCTTCAACAGAAGATCTCTAAACTGTCTTTTGATCAAGGAGACTGATTTGTCAAGATCTTCATCCGAAAAATCATCCTCAGACTGATCATCCTCTGAGACATGAACCCTCTTACCTTTGACAAGTAATTTAGTGTTCTTTTGTGCTTTAAAGGAAACATCCTTACCGACTTTGGATGTATGCTCATGGTCAAAGATCTTAAGCTTTCTAACCAAGGTGTTTCTGGAAAGATTATCAAGGTTATTCCCCTCAACGATGGCATGCTTAGTAGACTCGTATCTAGATGGCAGCGATCTGAGAATTTTCATCGTAATGTCCTTTTCAGGAATAGTCTTACCCAATGCAAAAGATGCATTAACAATTTCAGACACTTTGTGATTAAACTCATCAAATGTTTCTTCATGTTCCATACGAAGGTTCTCCCAATCGGAATTAAGGTTTTGAATCATAGCATCCTTTTCACTGGAGTTTCCTTTAAATACGGTTTTTAAGATATCCCAAGCATCTTTAGATCTAGCGCAGTTTGTCACACGATGCTTAAGATTTGGGGTAATGGCATGTATGATAGCATTCAAACCGTCGGAATTTTGCTTTGCAACAGTTATCTCAACAGCGGTGTATTCACCAATAGGTTTGGGAATGTTTACATCACTAATTGCCACAACGGGAGCATCATAGCCATTAACCAGATATACCCATGATTGAAAATCACGCGATTGAAGAAAATCTCGCATAGCAATTTTCCACCATAAGTAATTGGAACCATCAAAGACTGGTGGTACGTTAATAGAGATAACACCTCTGTCCATAGAGTCAGATCGCTACAAACACGGACTTGTTAGGTCTTAAACGTGTTTACCTGCTTTGATATCAATTGAAAAAGCGGGGGTCTAACAACTATCCAATAATTCGATTAGCAATTTGTATGGAAAACTCTGAAATACTTTCCTAGAGAATCAACTAGACAGTCAGACTCAATCTAGATTAAAGTATCTCAAGGAGTCAATATCTGTCACTTGTTTTGATTTACTCAAGATAAAACAATGGCGAGTCTTTAATCAAACACAAGGAATAACTTGGACGGTACCAAAGACCAATATCCAAGGATCAATCAATATCAATCAACAACCAAAGGTTGGATTTCCAATTGATGATCTTAACGCACAACCTGTATTATTTCAATTATATAAAATATAATGCGGAAAAGAAATAACACAGACACCAGAAGTTTTGTTAATGAGGAAACCGCAAATGCAGAAAAACCCCGGGACCTAGTCCAGATTGAATACACACTGTATTAAGCCGCGACAGACACTAGCCTACTCCAAGCTAACTTCGGACTGGAATATAGTTGAACCCCAATCAGTCTCCCACTAATTCAAGGTACAGTTGTACTCCTACGCCTCTGATCCCAGCAGGATATTGCGCACTTGATTCCCTTAGCTGAGCTCACCCACAACTAAGAGTTGCTGCAACCCAAAATCGCAGACTTGATAATAAACAAATCTGTCTCACACAGAAAAGTCTATTAAAGGATAAATCTGTCTCCCACAGAAAAACCCTAGATTTTGTTCCGTCTTAAGATATAAAATCAAGGTGAACAGGAACCAATTGATAATCCGGTCTTATATTCCCGAAGAACAGCCTAGATTAACCAATCACCTCTCAACAATCCTTCTTGACTACACAAGCGGTTTTTCGAGGAATCACAAACAGTGAGATGAAGATGTTTGTGACTTCTTTATCTTGCCTATCGGAGAACTCTCACGATCTCAAGCCAACCAATAGATTGTACTCGTACGATAGAAGATGCAAGATCAGATCACACAACTACGATAAAAGTAGTATCGGTCTGGCTTCACAATCTCAATGAAGTCTTTAAGTCGTTAACCTGGTTTAGAGAAGAAAACCAAAGGTTAAAGGAGAATCGACTCTAGCGAGCGCCCTAGTATCACACAGACGTGTGGGGATTAGTTTTTCACAATGCTAGATGTCTCCTTTATATAGCCTTCAAATCAGGGTTTTGCCTTAGTTACAAAGCAATCCATATTCACCGTTAGATGAAAACCTGATTTAGATTCAAGCTAATATTTCTCAACCGTTAGATCGAAAACTTAGCTTGTCACACACACTTGGGTAGACGTTTACTGGGTTTGTGAAAACCATGCCCAAACGTGTACGTGTATGTTGGTTCAACATAGTAACCCAAAAGCTTAACCATATGAGCATTTCATATTAACCTAGTTCTTCTTCACCATAACTAGTTCAATTGACTCAAATGAACTAGTTAGAGAGTTATTCAATTGCTATGAGATCTTATGTAACTACACAAGATATAATTAAAACAAAGATGATTCGATTCAATGAATCGGCTCATGAACTTTATAGCCACGGTTTGCATAAAGCATTCCTTAGTAATTTAAGTTTCATGTTCAGAGCACATCTTTAGATCATTACCACTCAAGCTCACAAACAAGTTCGCGGAAGTTTTCCAAACTCAGCACAAAATCTCGGCAAAGAGACTTCCGCCAGTTCGCGGACTAAACACGCAAACGAGTTTTTAGAAAATCCGAGCAGAAATTCTTGGCAAGAGAACTTCCGTCAGTTCGCGGACTGAGTTCGCAAATTGAGTTCGCGGACTTGTCAAAGCCAATTCCTCCGGTTTCACTCAATCAACAAAGTTCGAAAACTTTGGATTTAGGAATACATGGTTATGTAATCTAAACTCTCATTGAGACATTCTCAGAGGACGTTATATAGCCGTTATTCATATACAATTTCACGTCAGAGCAATTCTCAAAGTAATTGAAAGTTTTCATGACTTTCGTCACTAGGTGAAGATAAACTTGATCAAAGCGAAACGATTTACCAACACACGATTTCGAGAAAAAGATAAGTAGTGAATACTCAGCTCGAAATGTCAAATGTGTATGATCCAGTCTATATATAGCATACGACTTTTTATCTCATAAGAAGTAGGAGATAAAATAGATATACTTTTGAGTGATAGATATGTTCAAGTATCCACATATATTTTTGTTGATGATGTTCCACGGTTCCTTGAGTAGATCTTCGTCGTTGTATAATGAATCGCCATGAAGTCCTTGAGCTCAACTACACTTTTTTATCCTAGTCCGTGACTTAGCTATAATAGACTAGAAATCAAGACTCATAGTTTTGATCACTAACATTGACAAACATGCTTGATATAGCAATACATGCGAGGTCGACCGAGCTATGCTCTAACAATATCTATGGATTTTATTGATGGTTTTCCATTATCAAATAGGAATAACTCCATACTGGTGGTTGTGGATCGTCCATCTAAATATGCTCACTTTATAGCATTATCACACCCTTACTCTGCTTCCACCATTGCTGATGTCTTTATACGAAAAATTGTTCGTCTTCATGGTATGCCTAAAACAATAACTAGTTATTGGGATCCTATTTTCATGAGTAATTTATGGGAATCATTCTTTAAACTGCAAGATACCCAGCTTTGTAGAAGTTCAACATACCATCCTCAAACAGATGGCCAAACTGAGGTAACCAACCGAACTTTAGAATGTTATCTACGGTGCTTTTCTGGGATTAGACAAACAGATTGGTCGAAATGGCTTCCATGGGCCGAATGGTGGTATAACACCAGTTATCATTCAACCATCAAGATGACCCGTTATCAAGCTTTATACTGTCGTGCTCCACCAACTGTTTCAACTTATCAACCTGACACAACTCTTGTGCATGCTGTGGATGAATTATTACGAGCTAGAGATCATATTTTGAGAATTCTTCACTCTAACTTACATGATGCTCAATCTAGGATGAAAAATTATGCAGATAAGCATGGAACTGAACGTTCATTTGTTATTAATGATTGGGTTTTCCTTCGTCTCTAGCCTTATCGCCAGACAACAGTTCGTGACAAGTATTTCTCTAAACTATCTCCAAAGTTTTATGGACCATTTCGTATTGTTGAGAAAATTGGTAAGTTGGATTATAGATTAGAATTACCAGTCACTAGTCGCATACATCCAGTCTTTCATGTTTCTCAGTTGAAATTGAAACTTGGCTCTTCAACTATTGTCAATGCTGATCTACTAACTACTATTGATTATGAAAAATGGGAACCTGAGAAGATATTGGATCGTAAGATGTTCAAGAAGGGAAATGCTGCTGGTACTAGATGGCTTATTCAGTGGAAGGATCGCTCAACTGATGATGCAACTTGGGAAGATGCAGATGAACTTATCATTCGTTTTCCAGAATTTCAGACTTGAGGACAAGTCGTGTTTCACGCAGGATGGGATGTTGCAGCACCAATACTACAACTTCTCTATTTCCTTAATTAGTATTTCCTAGTTTAGTTATTTATTTCTTACAATAGACAGTTGCCTTTAATTCATCTAGTTTGGTTAACAAGTCATGCAGTTGCCTTAATTGCTGCAACTTGGTTAGATATAAATATGTGCTAGCTTTTGTTTACGAACGATCGATCGATCAATCAATCAAACAAACAACTTTTAATTATTTTTAATTATTTTCTTCTTTGTTTTTGAATTTATTCAAGTGCATATACACATCTATTTTTCGTTATATGAAGATTATCTTCACGTCAATTTACATCACTTTTCGTTCCGTGAAGATTATCTTCACGTTACTTTGGTCTAGAACCCTAATACATTTATTGATCTCACTGGGTAATTCAATTCAATGTGTCTCTACAAATTTTTGGTGTTGGATGCAGTGGCTTTATTAACTAGACAAGGATAAAATAATTACTGCTCAAGTTTATTTATAGCGTAACTTTGTACGGAATAAGTAATTCGATTTTGTTAGAGTGAAAATTTGAGCCAATGTTTTAATAATACAAGCACCTAACCCGTTGCATACGCACCGGATGATTTGAGAGTGTTTAAATTGTAGAAAGACAAAAGTTGGATCGGTAGACATAGTATTATCATGGGACATTATGAAAAATGCATATAACATTGAAACTAGTAAGTACTATCCCAAAAAAGCATTGTTACGATTATAACCAGAAAAAAAACACAAAATTGGTCAATTAACCCAACAACTACAATTCCTGGGTGAAAAGGACATGTAAAATTTGATACTGTTCAAATGGACGAGAATGTAAAAATATCCAGGATGTAAACAATTTCATCCTACCCATTTTCAAATATTTTTTCTTATTTTTAATTTACATCAGGATGCATCCAGTTTCATCCTCACTCTTTTATAAGTTTAAGACAGGATGAATCCGATTTCATTCTTGCTATTTTTTTTGTGTCATATTTGGACAAATGACCCATTTTCCGAAAAAAAAAGACCATATCTTTCTCCATTATAGGAACTAATTCGGTTGCTCTGACTCTCTTATCTCATGGTGTAATCGTGGTCTATATTCATTAAGTACTGACACTATCTTAGAACTGGTCTCTTCACAAATCAGATTGGTGTAAAACACAGTGTTGTATGATCTATCGTGCACTCTTTACTAACAGATAACATTTCCATACCAAATTTATTACTAAACCACTCGCAGTCCACATCTGATACGATTAGGTCATCTTGTATTTTGATCCAAGTTGGGACTTCCATTTTTGTACGTGCAGTTGCCGGAATATCTCCATTTCCAAGATCAAGCACATATATCACTGAATTATTATTTTTTATTTCCCTGCAGATGAAACTCCAGAAATTAGTCGCATATTTTCATCAAAGTTGAAGATTCAGAAAGGTCTCCACAAATTTTGATCTATTTATGGATGCGTCAACAGTCACATCCCTGGTTCGGTGGTTCCTTTAAGAGTCACCGGTAACATCTGCCTAAAATCTCTACCGAACACTATTGTTTATCCTCCGAATATCCCTGTCTGATTTCTAATCAGATACATCAATATCCTATCCAACGCTTCAAATGCATGCTTATGCACCAACACCATCGTTGCTTCATCCCATATTATTAGGTCTTGCCTGGATATTAACGCCCTCAAATTTATTCCCTTTCATATGTCAGACACTGAGTTTTCATCAAGTTATGAGGTTATTTTGAACGTTGAATGCTTTGTTTTCCCTCTCAGGAATGAAAGTGATTCTACTCCTGACGATGCCACGACTAAAACAATTTTTGATCTAGATCTTAAGCCAACTGCCAATGTTTTCAATATATATGTTTTTCTCGTCCCACCACTTCCAGAAATGAAAAACACTCATCCTTTTTTTTTGGATGCAATCGGCTCCATTACAACCTCAAACACATTACTTTGCTTGTCTTTTGTGCGCCGTAAGAAATCTTCAGAAATCTGGGGTTTGTTGTAGTCCGGTTCTTCACGGATGAGTCTGTTCGCTTCTTTTTTCTTTGTTGAAGAGGGTATGAGAATTCTTTGAGAGACCTATTGATTAGGTTCGTTGCTTTCTCAACTTCAAATGAATAACAACGTTTCTGACTTGTTGATCATCGATCTAAAAATCCGCATTTTGTTCTTCCTTTTTTTTTTCTTTGATGTAGAATATCATCAGGTAGTTTTGTCCCGTGTCGATTCCAAAGTTCTGCTGGATTGGTTATTTCGCAAAATTATAAAAATGTGATGAACAATTCGCTTAATAAGTTCTCATCCAAAGTATGTTACGTACCTCTTTCATCGCTTTATGCCATTCTTTGTCTGCCTCCATTGTTCTGGGATCTTGGAAATTGTAAAAAGTTTGGTTTGTTGAGGGATGACATTGGTAATGTGTGTAGTTATGATCCTACCAAATGGTGTGATTATTTCATATCAAAATTTAGTTTAAATGGGTTCTGTGTTAGACATATAGCAACCGTGACCGAATAAGTCACGATGTTTTGTATCTTTCCCATTATACGGATATATATCCTACTAATTGAATATCTAGGAAATCTGTGTAATCTAGGAAAGCTTTGTATATCCTATATCCTATTAATTGAATATCTAGGAAATCTGTGTAATCTAGGAAATCTTTGTATATCCTATATTCTGTGTATCATTTGTAATCTTAATAATATAAATACATAATCCTCTTTGTGTTTCTCATTCATTGAGAACACGTTAAATATAAGTTCCAACTTGGTATCACCTTGGTTAATCCAAGGGCCTGTTTTCTTTTTCTTTTCTTTTTGATCATCTTTTTTTTCACTAGTCATCATGACACCAAATCCGACTACAACTACTAAAACCACTATTTCTGTTGATGACTCCTCATCTTGGACTGATATTCCTTTTGCTAGACTTCATGGAGCTATCTCGGAAAAACTTAATGGCAACAACTTTCTCCTGTGGAAAGCTCAGTTCTTACCCTACTTGCAAGGTTATGGACTTGACGGTTTTGTCAATGGTTCCATCAAGTGCCCCCCTGCTCAAACTGATAACTCTACTACAAATCCTAAGTTTCTCTCTTGGACTCGCACCGACAAGCTTCTCCTTGGATGGATTTTATCATCACTGACATCTCCTATTTTGGCTAAGGTCAAATCCTGTCAGACATCTTCTCAGGTTTGGACTAAACTTGAGGAATTTTTTGCCTCTAAAACTGATGCTCTCAAACCATTACCAAAGGTAACTTATCTATGGTCGACTACATCCAATCAGTTCGTGACATCGTTGATTCTCTTGCGGCTAGTGGTCATGCGATTTCTAGTACTGAGTTTTGCCATTATGTTCTCAAAGGACTTGATTCAGCCTATGAGAGTATTGTCAGTTCTCTGATTACAACTATGAGTTTGATTACTACTGATCAGTTTGAATCCATACTTTTGTCTTATGATCTTCATGTTACTGCTCAAAACAAACTGCTTTCTTCACCACATGAGGCGAATATTGTGCGTACCCATCGTCCCAGTGATGTGCCTCTCACGAAGAACGGCACGCCAGCTATTATATGTCAGATCTGCTTACAACCCTATCATGATGGACGGAACTGTTGGAAGCGTTACGATCAGAACTATTATCCTCCGCGCCGCCCACCACCAAAGCATGGCTCCACAAGAGGTGGTAAAAGTCACTCCTCATCGTCTGGACATCGTGATGCATATACTGCCACCCACACTCCTATCAACATTCATGATTGGCTTCCTGACAGTGGTGCCACAAATCACATGACAAATAATCTCGGTAATCTTCAAACTCATTATGAGTATACAGGTCCTGATCAGATTAAGACTGCTAGTGGTGCAAATCTCTCCATTTCTCATACCGGTAATGCTGTTCTACAAACACCTACTCGTAAGTTTGTATTGTCTAATGTACTACATGTTCCGCATTTGTCCCACAATCTGCTCTCGGTATCTCAATTCTGTCGTGACAATGATGTAGTTTTTGAATTTTGTGATGATTTTTGCTTTGTTAAGGATCGACTTACGAGGGAGGTAGCACTTCGGGGTCAGCTTCGTGATGCTTTATACACTTTTCAGCATGTTTCTCCTAAAGCTCTCGTTGGTGAACGTGCTTCCATTCAAACCTGGCATCAACGTTTGGGCCATCCAATGCTCCGTACCGTTCAATCAGTTGTTCGTCATCATTGTCTTCCAGTTTCCAATTCTAAGTTTTCATTTTGTTCTTCTTGTTTAGAGAATAAGAGTCATAAATTACCTTTTCAATCCAGTACTATGGTTTATGATCATCCTTTAGATTTGATTGTGTCAGATGTTTGGGGACCAGCCCCTGTTTTATCCAATGAAGGTTATCGTTATTATATATTGTTTGTTGATGCTTTTAGTCGATACACTTGGATATTCCCCATGCATGCTAAATCTGATGCGTTGCAAATCTTCATTACATTCTCTAAACATGTCGAAAATATCTTTAACACTAAGATCAAAGTTTTTCAGTCTGATAATGGTGGTGAATATCAAAAATTCACTAAAGTTTTACACGCTAATGGCAGTCATCATCGTTTCTCTTTCCCTCACACTTCCGCGCAAAATGGCTTAGTAGAACGTCGACATCGTCATGTTGTTGAGAGTGGCCTACTCTCTTGTCTCTAGCGTCTGTTCCATCATCTTTCTGGTATGATTCTTTCTTTACAGCTACTTTTCTTATGAACCGAGTGTCTTCTACTCCAACTGGTTTAAAATCTCCCTATGAACTTCTGTTTAATCGTGCACCTGACTACCTCTCATTGCGCACCTTTGGCTGTCTTTGCTTTCCACATCTTCGACCCTATGGTAGAACAAAATTGGATTCTCGTTCCTCTCCTTGTGTTTTTCTTGGTTACAGCGATCATCGCAAAGGGTATAAGTGCCTTCATTTACCTACTACTCGTATTTACTGGTCTCGTGATGTTATCTTTGTTGAAGACAAGTTTCCCTTTGCTGCTGCCCCTGATAAGCTACCTCCGTCATCGTCGTCCTTACAGGTATTTTCTTCACCATCTTCATCCTCTATGTTTCCTCCAATACTGTCTCAGTTAAACTCTAATGCTAATATGTGGCTTACTGGAACTGAGTTACCTAGCGGATCCACTCCAGCTGCGACTATTACGTCTGCTCAGCAACATTCTACTGTTACAGTTTCAGAACCTGACACTGTCGCTCCTCAGCAAACGTCACTGCAAGTTCCTGCATCAGCACCTTCGTTACAAGCTGACGCTACCATCTCTGCACTACCACAGACACCGATCATTCCTCAGTCTGTTGCTTCCATTCTACCTGCCGTTGTCTCTCCTGTTCAGTCCCCAGTTGCGACTGCACCAACTGTTACGCCTGCAGAAACTGATTCCCATCCAGTACATGTTACGCCTGCAGCTTTACCTGATGGTTCTGGTACTCATCATAACTTGTCGTCGTCAGCAGCTGTACCGCTTTCTCATACTGTCTCTGTCAACGATCCACTGCAGCCGACTGTTACTAATTCTCACCCAATGGTAACACGAGGAAAAGATGGTATTTTCAGGAAGAAAGTTCTCCTCGCTTCTGCGCACACTAAGCTCACTGATGACTTTTTTGAACCCACTTGCTATTCCCAGGCAAAGACTGACCCCAATTGGATTCCTCCGATGGACTTAGAAATTGATGCGCTTCGGAAGAATGGGACTTGGTCCCTGGTTCGGCCTCCTCTGAACCAGAACATTATTGGTTGCAAATGGGTGTATCGTGTTAAGAGGAAACCTGATGGCACTATTGAACGTCGCAAAGCTCGGTTAGTTGACAAGGGGTTTAGTCAACAAGAAGGTATTGATTACGGTGAGACCTTTAGTCCGGTTATTAAACCATGTACTATTCGTATTATCTTGACGTTGGCTTTGTCTTATCATTGGCCTATTCGCCAACTTGATGTTCAAAATGCTTTTCTTAATGACATTCTACATGAAGAGGTTTACATGAAACAGCCCCCTGGCTATAAAGATCCTCAGTTTCCTGATTATGTTTGCAAGCTCCATCGATCCATTTATGGCCTCAAACAGGCTCCTCGTGCATGGTATACTCGTCTCAACTCTTTTCTTCAAACACTTGGTTTTGTTACTTCGGTCTCTGATACCTCTTTGTTCATTCGGCGTTCTGCTAAGAGTGTGATATTTCTTTTGGTATACGTTGATGATATCATTTTAACGGGGTCTTCTATGAAGTGTATTCAATCTCTTATGAATGATATTCATAACGAATTTGCTCTTAAGGATCTAGGCTCGCTGTCATATTTTCTTGGCATAGAAGTCACACAACTCTCTAATGGATTGTTTCTTTCGCAACGTCGTTACATTGAGGATCTTCTTGTTCGTGCCAATAAGCAAGGAGCTAAACCAGTAACCACTCCCTTCAGCACGTCCACTGATTTGCATCCGGTTGATGGTCCCTTGCTGTCTGATGTTACTATGTACAGGAGTTTGGTTGGTGGTCTTCAGTATCTCTCCATGACAAGACCGGATATTTCCTTTGCAGTTAATAAGGTATGTCAGTTTATGCATAAACCCACGGAAGCTCATTTGATTCTCGTCAAGCGTATCCTTCGCTATTTGCAACATACATCTACCTTTGGTCTTTTTCTGCGTCCCGAACGAGATTTGCAGCTTAGTTTCTCAGCATATACTGATGCTGATTGGGCGGGTGACCATCTTGATCGTCGTTCTACAAGTGGATATTGTGTTTATCTTGGTTCCAATCTTATTTCTTGGAGTTCTCGTAAACAGCGGACAGTTTCCAGATCCAGTACTGAATCTGAGTATCGTGGTTTAGCCATTGCAACGGCTGAATTGATGTGGGTTGAATCTCTTCTTCGTGAACTACAGGCTTCTATTCGTTTTCCTCCTACTCTTTGGTGTGATAATTTGGGAGCTACTTATCTCACAATGAATCCGATATTTCATGGTCGAACGAAACATATAGAAATTGATTATCATTTCGTCCGTGAGCGAGTTCAGGAAGGACAACTTATTGTTCGTTTTGTTTCATCTACGGGTCAAATTGCAGATATCTTTACTAAAGCTACTCCAAAGGATCATTTTTGCAGACTCCGCTCTAAGCTCAATGTCATTGACAACCCGCTTAGATCGAGGGGGAGTGTTAGACATATAGCAACCGTGACTGAATAAGTCACGATGTTTTGTATCTTTCCCATTATACGGATATATATCTAGGAAATCTGTGTAATCTAGGAAAGCTTTGTATATCCTATATCCTACTAATTGAATATCTAGGAAATCTGTGTAATCTAGGAAATCTTTATATATCTTATATTCTGTGTATCATTTGTAATCTTAATAATATAAATACATAATCCTCTTTGTGTTTCTCATTCATTGAGAACACGTTAAATATAAGTTCCAACTTTCTGACAGTTGGAACAGAAAGGTTTAGGTTAGGTCTGTTAGGACACCTATCATTAATATAGTTGCTTTTGACAACATTCGGGTAGTGCCCAGTATATACTCTCTATTAGGTTTACACAATGCAGCATCTCTGGCGACTCTTTAAGTTGTCGTTTGGGTTATGTTTGGATTAATTTTGTCTAAAACTGTCGTCCATTGGAGATGACATGCCTTTTGGATTATGCCTTATAGGAATAGCCAATTTGGTTGCCCTGACAGGGATAGTTGGTGCTGACATGGCTTCACCATGATTAAGAGTTATTGTGGTTGTGCCATGTGGCAATTTGGGGTCCCTTATTATAAAGAAAAATAAACCAACAAACATATGCTTATTTAAAATATGAAACGCTGGCCACCTAAAATGATTGATGAATTATCTTGAAAGATATAGTAAGCTGTATAATAGTATAAAACAAAATTTTTCTCTCTGTTTTCCGAATTTTTTTCTTATTTTCTCCATCACAGAAATCCTAGTTGCTTAAGACTACCCTGCTCAGATGCTCAGATCTAGTCCTTTGGAGCGGTTCTAAGCAGAATAAACCATATAAAACTCTTTTGTTCCTACATAATTATTTTTTAAAGTTTTGTTTTTGTTTGAATCAGTTTTTAGCTGTAGTTGCAGGAAATCCTACAACACACCCCTTGTACTATCATGACTATAATTTGTGGATCTAAACTTATTTGATATGAAAATAAAGATAAAGATAATGAAAATAGAAAATAAGACACAAGAGTTACGTGGTTCGATCAATTTGATCTACATCCACGGGGTTAGGTTTCACTATGATCATTGAATTACATATGACTTACATTAAGAATTCATTAATGAGTATTTGGAGCTCTCTCTCTCTCTGGTTTTTGGGGAAGAATAGGAAGATAATAATAATACAAGTTACTTTTCTCTCTCCTACCTTTCTCTTTATATAGGATGCTACCTAGTGGATGACAGCTCATATTTCCTTTTATTTCATATTTCCTTTTATTTCATATCCTCCGTGCGACATTATCGCACAACCTTTTATGAATCTCGCACACTTACAAATACTTGTGCGATATTTGGATCCTACATTAGCCAAGGGCTTTTTTTTCGTTTTGATTTAGTACTTGTTTTAAAGATTTTTTCTAGTCTTGCTATTGATTTTAATCTTGTTTCCGCTGCAATATATTTCATTTTTGAAGTTCCGTTCTTACTTAAACCAGTTTCTAACCTAGGTCCATTTTCTCATTATTATTTGGTACTTGTTTTTAGGACTTTCAGGCTTATCAACCTAAAAACTAGGTATAATCCTCAAAATAATGGCCAATTTCAGGCTTATAACCGTTACGTCGGATTCTTTTGCCAAATAAATAAATAAACATGGAAAATCTTTTTTGTTTATGGTGGGGCACAACAATTAAATGCCATAAGAGCCATTTTCAATTTATCAGTTTTTGTCAAGTTTTGAAAATATGTTTATTTATCATTTTTGATTCCTAACAGCATGGAAAATATAACTCACTGGAAAATATCAAATTTAGCTAACCAAGAGAAATATACGAAAAAGAGTCACATACGAGCCTTCACAACAAAACTGAGGATTTTGATTAGTAGTGTTATTTTTCTCACTCTAGGTTTATTACATTTGATGAGTACATATTACATCGTTACCAGCTGCGATGAGTTACACCGGATGGCCTAAACTTAAAATGAGATATGTCATCTAAACATAACAATACAGTACGTCAGCATTGTGAAGCCGACATGGAAATTAAATCTCCTAAATCAATATAAATCACAATATGGTTTAAGATCCGAATTTTTCATGTATTTTAACATGTTAGTGTTTCACAAAAACGAAATTTTAGCATGTTAGTGTTTCACAAAAACGAAAGTCATAGAACAAGCAACACAAATTTTGAATGATTAAAAATTAATTTTTCATGGAAATTGACACTTCCCAAATGAACCAAACGAAAGACAGAATACAAATGCTACATGATTAAGGACAAATTTGTCGTGAAAATTGACTCTTCCCAAATAAACCAAACTAGTATAAGAAGACATAGCTGGTGATGATAATTTATTTCTAGTAACGAGATAGATTAAATTGAATACAAGCTAACTTAAACCGGAGTACTCGGTAAATTTTGGGAAAGAAAAAGGGATGTTGGAGTAAACTACACAAGTCATTTATACATGGAAAGTATTAAACCAGGTTTAGATTAAAGAAAAAGAGCACATTTTTCACATTTTTTTTCGGAGACTTTGTCAACGAAGGCTACAAAGCTGGGGAGTATTTTATTTCAACATATATCAAATGAACTGTTTACCAAATACGATTTTAAAAAAAAAGGGTGAAATTCCGATATTTATTATTCCTTATCAGAAATTCTAAAAACATTATTTTGGACTTTTTACAGCGTTCTTACACTTTTTTCACCTCTACTAAAAAAATTATCACAACGTTTTTCTCAACCGAGTCCCCTTAGAGTCATGTTGACTGATTAAGGACGAGAAAAAAGTCATGCTTGACCAGTCAAATGAGTCCAGTTGACCAGTCAAGGATGGGAGTTAGTAGACTCATGTTGCACACTCAAATATATATAATATCGTTGACTTAGTGAATTTTTGGGGCACACTATTAGTGTACTCCAAAATTTGTTTTTAGTACTACAATAATCATGCAGTCATATAAGTCATCATTTCAGAGACATAAACAATATCTTTGGTCATGTTTTACCCTTTAGGTCATATGTTCCTGTTTTAGAATTGACTAGAATTCTCGGAAGACAGGGAATTTAACCCTTTTCTAAGTCCTTTTACGGAAAAATCCCTTATCGAATCTAACACTTTTTAAATAGAATTATTCTTAAAATAAACTAAAATAATTGTTTTGTTGTTGTTTCATTTTATGAGTTCATATTCCAACAATATCTGAGAGAGATACATGATAAATCATAAGAATACGAACATGAAAATTTTTGTTACTCGTAATTTACGAGTGCTCGGAAACATTTGTCAAACAAATTGAAGAACGATTTCGATTTCAAACATTTATCCAGAGACTCCCAATGCTCATGTACACTGTGCGGAAGAAAATGGAAAAAAATGTCAGAATGGAGATATTTATTATTCGACAGTTTATACATGGTATGAGTCTAGAGTTTGCTAGATGGTATGAGTTAAACCCTTTTTTCCAAACGGAAACTATTGCGCACCGTGTTTTAGTTACGACCCGTTTAGTCTAGAGCCATTAGAAGTTATTTTTAATTTTTGGTATTGACTTTATAAACACTATATAGAAGTAGAAACATTTTTGTTTCTGATAATATACAAACACCCTCTAATGCCATTCAAACTAATTTTGATACTCAATCATGTTAAAAAGTTACCATGTACTATAATATCTATAAATATGTTTTTTAGACATATTCATTTTATGTCTAAATTAACTTAATTTAGACATAAAATTTCAGAATGACTTTTAGAAGCAAAAAAAGTCAAAATTTATGTGAAGCAAAATATTTTTTGCTCGTAACTTCTACTTCTAATATCCAAACGCCCTTTTGATAATTTATCTGAAATATCAACTCAATTTAATTGTATATATACATCCGATTTGTCTGTTTATAAAGTTAAGTGAGCTACTAAATTTCTGAAACAAATATTTCACACCAGCAAAAACAAAAGTTAATGACCGTAATTTTCCAACTTTACACCATAAGAAACAAAATCTAATGTATCTGATTTTCCAACTTTCTAACATTGAACCACTTCAAAAAGTTTTATTCTAAGTGCTCCTTAATAGAACTCAGAGAGCAATAGAATAAAACCCTCACCATGCACGAATTGACCAATGCACTTGAGTGGATACGATGTTGAAGTCTTTGTGTATGTTAAGGAAAATTCCTATGGAAATCAATATACATGATTTTGTTCCAAGCAAGGTGATGTCAAACACGATTTTGTACTATGGGAAAAGTAGTGGGTGGAGGGTGATGAAACACGCAGACCAAAACAACTCGCCAGCGGGTGATCGAAACACACGGAGGGAGCACAAGACTCGCGGGGATCTAAAGAAATCACCAACGGGTAAAATTCTAACGAATCTTTTCTCAACGACTACAACTTTCAAATGATATAAATCCTTCATTTGAATTCATTTTCACTGACACCATTCCACTCTCTTCTTCATATTCTTCTAAATAAAATCTTGCTACAAAATGAGCAATCTGGTAAGAGTTGTCATCAACAATTTGAGGCATAAAAGAGAACCAAAACATGAAAAAATACCGAGGCCTGCTACATATATAGATTTTAATCAAAATCGTGACGCAGAATTTGCTTTGGTGTGAAATATGTGGTTTTTTCTTCTTATTTAATTTTTTTTGTTTATGTATTAATCTGGAAAAGTATGTATTGTTTGTAGAACCATTATGATGTGTATACTGTAGAAATTTCATCATTATGGGACATGTTTACAATTGGTTTCTGATCACTACAGTTGGATGATGAAATGTTCAATTTTAGGGTTAACAATATATTTGAGCCTCTATGATAATAGTTTCAAGTTTGTTATCAATGGGCTTGAGTACTTCATATATAATCAACCATATATGCCAACTTTTGTTAACCATGACCTAGTCAACCCAATGAACCTGGCGTTGACCAAATAATTTATAGGGTTTTAACTAAACGAACTCGATTCGAATTTGACCTTCTGGACTCATAAGTACTTGAGCGCCATTAAAAAGTCTCTGGTAAAAAGTTAATTGTGTATTCAAGGGCTGTACTTTTATCATAAAAAATATAATTTTAACGGATGAGGATAAGTAGTCCCTTTTTAGACACCCATGCATTATCCCCACGTTGTAGGTGGGATCAAAATCCATAGAGATGAAATAGCTTGAGAGGGACTCTAACTAGCCAGGTTATCATTTTTTAGAGCACTGCTTGGTCGAACTCGCAAGCATTACTATCTCAAGCTTGTTTGTCAAGTTTAGTTGCCAAAACTATAAGTCTTGATTTCTAGTGTACTTATAGCTAAGTCTCGGACTAGGATAGAAAGTGTAGTTGAGCTCTAGACTCCACGACGTTCATCATACAAAGACGAAGAACTACCCAAGGAACTGGTGGAACTTCATCGACTAAAAGGTATGTGGAGACTTGAACTTATCTATCACTCAAAAGTCTATCTACTCTATCTCTTATCTTGAGACAAAAGTCGTATTTATATAGACTTCGATTATAAACATTTGATATTTCGAGATGATTTTATCTCGCTTATCTATTTCTCGAAATATGTGTTGGTAAGTTTTCACTTTGGCCAAGTTCATCTTTACTAGTGACGAAAGTCATGTTGATCATTTCAATATCTTGAAAATCGCTTTGATGAAAAATATTGTGTGAATAACCACTATATATAACATCCTCTAAGAATGTTTCAATGATTGAAATGAGAGTTTAGAATATATAACCTTGAATGGATATAAACATTGTATGTGAATTCATACCTGTGTAAGTCAATAATCCTTGAACCAAAGTATGCGTACTTTGCTTCTCAGGATAACCGGAACTAAAGTCCGCCTACTTGTACGCGCACTGTCGGAAGTTCACGTCCCGTGAATTTCTGCTAGAGTTTGTGAACTGAAAACAAACTTAATCCGGGTACTTAAGTATGCGTACCGGTATGCATACTTGAGTGGATTATTTTCTAAAAACGGTTCATTCGTGATAAACTAAGGAATGCATATTTTCAAACCGTGGCTATAAAGTTCATGAATTGATTCAAGTGAATCAAAATCGTTTTTTCTTCGATTGTGTCTTTATACTTCTATGAGATCTAAGCAATTGAACAACTCTCTAACTAGTTCTTTTGAGTCATTTGAACTAGTTATGGTGAAGATGCATATGGTTGATATGAACGTGCTCATATGGCTAACCATTTGGTTAACTACTGTTGAACCAACTAGGTGTACACGTTTAGGTACGGTTACACAAACCTAAATGAACGTGCATTTCATTTTTTTATAACAATATAAGTTCGATCCAACGGTTGAAAGATATTAGCTTGAATATAATCAGGTTTTCATCTAACAGTGAATGTTGAATGCTTTGTTACCAAGGTAACTTAGATTGTAAACCCTGATTTGAAGACTATATAAAGGAGAACTCTAGCAACTGGAAAACCTAATCCCCACACCTCCTGTGTGATACTAGTTGTATAAGCTAGAGTCGATTCTCCTTTAACCTTAGGTTTCTATAGAGACCCTGTAGGTTAACGACTTGAAGACTTCATTGGGATTGTGAAGCCAGACCCAACTATTTTCTTTGTAGTTGCGTGATCTGATCTTGCTGTTTCTATCGTGTTTGAGTACAATCGTAAGATTGGATTGAGATTAATTTATACGATAGGCAAGATAGAAAAGTAGTCACAAAAACCTTCGTCTCATCGTTTGTGATTCCGCAACATCTTGTTTCGCTAGTCGACTAAGAATATTGTGAGGTGATTGATAATTCTAGGCTGTTCTTCGGGAATATAAGTCTGGGTTATCACTTGGTTCCTGTGCACCTTGATTTATCTAAAGACGGAACAAAACTCGTAGGTATTTCTGT
Source organism: Papaver somniferum (assembly GCF_003573695.1). NCBI lineage: Eukaryota > Viridiplantae > Streptophyta > Magnoliopsida > Ranunculales > Papaveraceae > Papaver > Papaver somniferum. The sequence continues at coordinate 140,182,146 of NC_039367.1, forward strand.
GGGAGACATATTTATCTATTCCTGTAGACTTTTCTGTGTGATACAGATTTGTTTATTAAAGTCTTCGACTTTAGGTCGTAGCAACTCTTGGTTGTGGGTGATATCAGCTAAGGGAATCAAGTGCGTAGTATCCTACTGGGATCAGAGACGTAAGGAGCGCAACTGTACCTTGGATCAGTGTGAGATTGATTGGGGTTCTACTACAGTACAAAATGAAGTTAGTTTGTAGTAGGCTAGTGTATGTAGCAGCTTAATACAGTGTGTGTTCAATCTGGACTAGGTCCCGGGGTTTTCCTGCATTTACGGTTTCCTCGTTAACAAAACTTCTGGTGTCTGTGTTATTTCTTTTTCGCATTATATTTTGTTATATAATTGAAATATCACAGGTTGTGCGTTGAATCAATCAATTGGGAAATCTGACCTTTGGTTGTTGAATGAAATTGATTGATCCTTGAACATTGGTCTTTGGTACCGTTCAAGTTAATTTCTCTTGTATTCAATTAGACTCGCAGATTTCTATTTACTTGAGTAAGTATTGAATCGAGAAATTGAGATATAACTCTTTGATTTACTTTTTGTTAAGATTGAGTCTGACTGTCTAGTTGATTCTTTTAAAAGTATATTGGAGTTAGTCCATACAGATTTGCTAGGCGAATTATTGGGTGAGGTTGTTATACCCCCACTTTTTCACATTTCTTAATAGCATTGAAAATAAAAATATCCAGAAAAATACACCATTATCAGATTTGAACATACACGTACACTATTATCAAATTTTACTCACCGACAAAAATACACAAAAGAGAGACACAGACGAGCCTCCATCAACAAACCTAGGCATTTTGATTAGGAATTTCAGATTTCTCGTTCGAGGTTATTAGTGAATATTATATTTTACCAGCTGTGATGAGTTATACTGGATGGCCTAAACTTAAAATGAGATATTTCGGGGTACATGACTATAATCTGCATTATAAACGAACTATTTTGTTTCATAGACGATCAGCTTTATAAAATCGACATGAAATCTAAACCCCAAAATTAATAAAATCATAAAATGGTTTAAGAGCCAGCAAGAAGTGACTAATTTGCTTTAATGGTCGTAAGGAGTCGAAGTCTTCATGTGTTTTTTAACTTAGTGTTTCACATAAACGAAACAGGCGACACAAATTTTATATGATTGAAAAATAATTTACTATGAAAATCAACACTTCCCAAAAAGGCCAAGCCGATATGAAACATAACTAGTGATGCTAATTTGCTTTTAGTATCGAAATAGGTTAAATTGAACACAAGCTAACCTAAACCGGATTACTGCGTCAATATTGAGAACGAAAGTGAGATGTTGGAGAAAGTTGATATTGATATGTTTTGGTCAAATTTATTAATGTTATGGGAATTCTCGATTAGCATTCAAAACAAAATTTGGATTCGGAAAAATGAGCACATTTATTAATTTTTTTTTTTTGGAGATTTCGCTAATAAACCCCAGGATTAATATTTTATTTGAACATTTATCATATCAAACGCTTCAAAAAAGAAAACTTTTTTTCCGAGTAAAAATAAAATTTATCAAATCTAACGCTTTCAAAATCTGAACACTTTCAAAATCGAATATTTTCAAAATTGAATATTTTCAAAATAAAATAAAATAATTCTTTTTTTATGGTTTATGTATTCATTTTTGAGAAATCTGAAGAGTGAAATGTTTTTATAAAAGTTCTTCTTCGACAAATCGCCGAGTATGATACATGACGATAGTAAGAATATGAAAGATAAAAAAAATTATTACTTGTGGTTTACAAGTGTTTGGGAAAATTTTTCAACTGAATTGAATAACGATTTCAATTTCAAATGTTGTGATAGATGGAGACGATTCCAAACCATACATAAAGATCATTCTGAAACCATCGTTACGGCCAATCTGGTTGTTAAGCGAAAAGCTCTCCTCAGGACAGGCCTTGAGAATTTGTTGTACCAAAGTCGAATTCCAAAACGATGCTCTGTAAACGTTTGTATAAGTTCATCTAAAAGGAAGGAAAAAAAAACGTGCTTGCATATATATAGCAAACAAAAACAAATCCAAAATATGAAGCGTAAAATACATAAATTACATACACAGTACAATTAAACAATTGATCATGCTTCAAAATAAAAACTAATCCCTAATCACTTTGTTAAAGGTTAATCAAAATAACCTGTAAACGCCGTAAAGATATTAATATATCCATGAAAAAAATCTCTAGGTTGACTTTAAGATGAATAATTGGGTTGTTAGACCGTTACTCTCGAATGAAACGCTTGGAGCATCTACAATGCTATGGGTGGAGGTCATAAAAAAATATGCCACCTAAGATTTAAGATTTTTTTCACCAAATTCCATTGTCAATGCAATGGCCAAGGTCCTTGAAAAATGTGACATGCTTATGCGGGGGTGGAAGAGAAAGTCTAAATAAAACCTTCTTCGTAACCTTGGGTCTAAGACCAAATCATCATTATGTCTCTATGTTAATTTAAAAGTTATTAGATAAAACCTTGAGGATTGGAGATGATTTTTATGTTGAAAGGTCTTAACTTTATTTGTTTTTTCCCTATGTGAATGACTTCCTTAAAAAATGTGATATTGAGACCTCCGCATAGGATGACTTCCACTCCTAGCATTGGAAATGCTCTTAGTAGTATTCAGATTCAAATTAAATTGCCCTATTTTCAGTTTAAGAATTCTTTATCGCTGGGTCTAGATAGACACCGCCCAAAAAAACATCGAAAAATGAAAATCTAACTTGAAAATGGAGGAAAAAACATTTTTTTTCCGAGTATGGCGGCTCTCAATTGAATGCCATGCGACCTAAAATTACCGTATATGAGAATCGGTTTTCATAGAGTTTTCAAACTCTGTGTATTTATCATTGTTATTTTTTATAGCGTGGAAAACAAAGGGAACCTAAATTATACACCATTAGCAAACAAAGGGCACCTAAATTATTGCCGGGGATAATAAGCGAAAGAGAGACACACATACGAGTCACGGCTTTCAACAACAAACCGAGAGATTTTGATTAGATAATTTCCATTTTAAAAATGAGATATTTTCTATCGGATGGGATGAACCTAAAAATCTGGCCAAACATGACTGCATAGACGAATTACTTTGGACGACTGCCGGTCCGGTTTGTTAAGTCCGTATGGCAACTGAATTTCCAAAATTTTGAAAATCATACAGTAAAAACTCCATACATTAATAATCTTGGGACTTCATAAAATTATTAATACATGGAGTTTATTAATATAGGGAGGTACGCCAAAAAAATGATTTTTTTTTTCTAATTCAAAATATGCAAATGATAATGGATGTGAATGTCTTCCTTAATCATCCAAATGAGCAACAAGTCGTATATGCTTTAATGGAAGAAGAAATCATCGATGGAATTAGACAAGAAACACAGAGGGATAATCCTGATGATGGTAGTATACGAAGATACAAAAAGCTTCATGCCAAGAAAATTTAAACATGCTCGAAAAGTTGGAAATGTTTTGGCGTCAACAAGAAGGTGCACATGGTAATGAGGTCTTATGCATCCGCAAATCAAAAGATGCGATAACAATCCAAAAAGTTACATCTTTTTCTCAAACGACTATAGATTAGTATTTTAGTTTATCTTAAATTTTGATGTAACAACATCTTTATTATTATTCTTTTAATATGTGTAACAACATCTATAAATTTTCAATAGTAACAATTATATCAATATATGGAGGCAAATTCCTTATGACGGGACTAAAAAAATCTATTAATATTAAAATATAGAGGTTATTACTATTTGTAATTGGCCCAAATTGGGTCTATGATTTTTTATTAATATATAGAATTTATTAATGTATGGAGTATCAATATATGGAGTTTTTACTGTAAAATGGTTTAGGAGCAATACATCAAGCAAGGCGTGAGCAGTGTGCTTTAATGGCTGTAACGAGCCGAAATCTTCATTGTTTTGACTTCCAAGTGTCTCACATAAAACGAAACATGCAACACAAATTTTACATGATTAAAAATTTATTTGCCATGAAAACTGACACTTCCCACAAACCAAACGGGTAGTATAAAATGTTGGAATCTTGCAACAATTGAAGAAACGTCAGATGTATCAAATAATAATATAAAGAACAGTATCAAACAACTCTACCACGAACAAATTGATGAGGGCAGAATCACAGGTTCAACAAGCTGTCCTTAACACATTAGTTCGCGGGTATACTCTGAAGTAATGCTAAACCCCAACGTGCGAAGATGTGTCCAGGATAAGACTGCCCGATATAACTTGAGTTAGCACAACGCAAGTTACCCACTCTTGAACTCAGCAACAGGGATGGAAGCAAAACGCCGCACAAAATATAAGAAGAAGAAGAAAAGTAGACCTAGAGATAGTCGCTGCTTGTGTGTTTTTTAAAAACAGAATTTCGAGTCATATTTATAGGATGAGATACTTGCAAATCAAGTTAGGTTTTTTTTTTGTTTTCTTCAAAAACAAGTAAAACTCGTAAAAGGAATTTCCCACAAATAAAACTCTTAAAAAAATAATTTTGGAATTAAATTCCTAAAGAAAAATTCTCCAAAAAGTAAATCCGAATAGGAAAGGGACTTGGTGCATGGTATACGCGTATATCGCATGGGTCAAAATATGTATTTTTGCCCACCCGCTCCACCCACGTTTTACAATTCATACATAAGTGTATGATTATATAGTGGAGCTCCTTTTTGCCCACCCGCTCCACCCACGTTTTACAATAATATAAAGAACAGTATCAAACAACTCTACCACGAACAAATTGATGAGGGCAGAATCACAGGTTCAACAAGCTGTCCTTAACACATTAGTTCGCGGGTATACTCTGAAGTAATGCTAAACCCCAACGTGCGAAGATGTGTCCAGGATAAGACTGCCCGATATAACTTGAGTTAGCACAACACAAGTTACCCACTCTTGAACTCAGCAACAGGGATGGAAGCAAAACGCCGCACAAAATATAAGAAGAAGAAGAAAAGTAGACCTAGAGATAGTCGCTGCTTGTGTGTTTTTTAAAAACAGAATTTCGAGTCATATTTATAGGATGAGATACTTGCAAATCAAGTTAGGTTTTTTTTGTTTTCTTCAAAAACAAGTAAAACTCGTAAAAGGAATTTCCCACAAATAAAACTCTTAAAAAATAATTTTGGAATTAAATTCCTAAAGAAAAAATTCTCCAAAATGTAAATCCGAATAGGAAAGGGACTTGGTGCATGGTATACGCGTATATCGCATGGGTCAAAATATGTATTTTTGCCCACCCGCTCCACCCACGTTTTACAATTCATACATAAGTGTATGATTATATAGTGGAGCTCCTCTTTAGTTTTCCACAATGTGGGACTAAAGGTTCCACTTCATTCACCCAAAAATGAGTGAGTATCCTTAGACCCTTAGGTCATTAGATCAAACCATACCAAGACCATAAAATCTTTTTAATTAAAACTCATTTTCTCCAACAATCCCCCACATGAATGAAATATCGGAAAACGAAAAAATCAGAGTAAGGAAAATACCATTTAGGCAAAGGTGTCCATGAGGTCTTGAACCTTGCTTAGTGAGAAGTTACCGGAACTACTAGCTAAACAGTGAACGCGATGTCTTGAACTGCTAGCGTTTGGTGTAGTTCAAATAATATCCACGCATGATATCCTCCAAGTGTTGCTAAGTTCGTGCCGTTTTGTCCATTTTGGCCCTGGACATATCCTGTTTCTCAGAATGCTCTAAAGAATTGGCTCCATTCTCATAGGAAGCGACCCACTTCCTCATTCAGATAGGTGAGTTCCATTAAGAGTGCTTACTGCTACACCCCACTTCAATCTTAAATTGAAACTATAGAACTCATTAAGACTTAATTAAAAGTCATCCTCCACATGCAGTCACACTATCACATCAACACCATAGGGAAGGGACAGATAATAAAATTATCTGATAGTGTTTACCTTTAACTACCACAAATTAGTTGTCTCATTCGAAACCTTGATCTTGGAATCTCCAGTCAGCAAGGTTGAGTATCCTTCATGGCAAGTTTAATTATTTGAGCCTAAGCCCCATCCCCTTCGATGCTTTACTAACTATCTCCTTGGACAAGCCTTTCGTCAAAGGGTCCGCGATATTCTCCTTGGACCTTGTCCAATCTATGGAAATAACGCCTGTTGAGATTAGTAATTTCAAAGAATCATGTCTTCTACGCATATGTATAGATTTTCCATTGTAGAAGCTATTTTTAGCTCTACCTATTGCAGATTTGCTGTCACAATGTATAGATATAGCTGGCACAGGCCTATGCCAGAGAGGAATATCTTCTAAAAAGTTTCTTAGCCATTCGGCCTCCTCTCCTGCTTTATCTAACGCAATAAACTCCGACTCCATAGTTGAGCGAGCTATACATGTCTGTTTGGAACTCTTCCAAGATACAGACGCACCTGCTAGAGTGAATACATATCCACTCGTAGACTTAGACTCCTCTGAGTCTGCTATCCAGTTCGCATCGCAAAATCCCTCAAGGACGGCCGGATACCCTTCGTAATTCAAACAAAAGGTCATTGTGTACTTCAAGTACTTTAGCACTCTATTAAGTGCATCCCAATGTTTCTGCCCTGGATTACAAGTATACCTGCTTAACCTACTCACAGCATAAGCAATGTCTGGTCTCGTACAATTCATCAAATACATCAGACTTCCTATGACTCTTGAGTATTCAAGTTGGTTAACACCTACACCCTTATTCTTCATGAGTTTGCAAGAAGAATCATATGGAGTGCAAACAGGTTTACAGTCAAACTGATTATATTTCTTAAGTATGGATTCAACATAATGAGACTGACTCAGACTATAGCCATTAGAAGTTTTTCTAATCTTCATCCCTAATATGACATCAGCGGGGCCTAAGTCTTTCATGTCAAAGTTCTCATTCAAAATTTTCTTAGTGGTATTAATAACATCCATGTTTGTACCTAGTATAAGCATATCATCAACATACAAGCATACAATCACACAGGCATCCTTGACAAGTTTAGTATAAACACACTTATCAGATTCATTAATTCTAAAACCACTAGAAATCATCACATGATCAAATTTCTCATGCCACTGTTTAGGTGCTTGTTTCAATCCATACAAAGATTTCTTCAGTTTACAAACCTTCTTCTCACAACCTTTAACTACAAATCCTTCGGGTTGTTCCATATAAATTTCTTCATCTAATTCACCATTCAAAAACGCTGTCTTTACATCCATTTGATGTATCTGTAGGTTATGGACAGAAGCTATAGCAATTAACATCCTAATGGAGCTAATTCTACTTACTGGTGAATATGTATCAAAGAAGTCTATACCTTCTATCTGTTTATAGCCTTTCGATACCAACCTAGCCTTGTATTTTTCAATAGTTCCATTTATATTACGTTTTCTCTTGAAAATCCATTTACAACCTATGGCCTTAGACCCTGGAGGTAAATCTACAAGTTCAAAAGTACCGTTTTCTCGAATGGAATCCATTTCACTAATTGAAGCTTCTTTCCACCACGGAGCTTCAGGACAAGTCATGGCTTCTTTGTAAGTCTGAGGATCAGACTCGGCTAGGTATGTAATGCAACCAGGATAGGTTTTCATAGTTTTAACCCTTTTACCTCTTCTAGGTTCTATTTCTGGTTCATCTTCCTCTAAAGGTAATGACTGACTGGATGATGTAAATTCTAGGGGATCATCTAAACATCTCTTTCGAGAATCACGTTTCATAGGAAAAACATTCTCAAAGAACTCAGCATCCCTAGACTCCATGATAGTATTCAACCCTATGTCAGAAATTTCAGAACTCACAACCATAAACCTATGAGCACTAGAATGCTCAGGATACCCTATAAAAACACAATCAACGGTTTTGGGTCCTATCTTATTTGTCTTAGGAGGAGGGATGTCCACCTTTGCCAAGCACCCCCACACTTTGAAGTAATCATAAGATGGTTGTTTACTTTTCCATAACTCATATGGACTTTTATCTGATCCTTTAAAGGGTACTCTGTTCAGGATGTAATTGGCTGAGAGGATAGCCTCCCCCCACAAATTCGAAGGTAATCCTGAACTAATCAACATGGCATTCATCATATCCTTAAGGGTACGGTTCTTTCGTTCAGCTACACCATTGGATTGAGGTGAATAAGGGGCTGTAGTTTCATGTATTATCCCATGTTCTTCACAGAAATCTCCAATAGGAATTAGATACTCACCACCACGGTCAGACCTAAAAGTTTTAATGGTAGCATTCAATTGGTTTTCAACTTCACGTTTATATATCTTAAAGGCTTCTAAGGCATTGTCCTTCCCTCTAAGAAAATAAACCTGACAGTACCTCGTACAATCATCTATAAAAGTGACAAACCATTTCTTACCACCTCTAGTTTGAACTGACTTCATGTCAACTACGTCTGAATGAATCAATTCTAAGGGTTTAGTGTTTCTCTGGACATTCTTCCTGAATGATTTCTTAGCATGCTTAGATTCTACGCAAATCTCACACTTATAACTTTTATCCAAAGTGAATTTTGGTATGCAGCCTACGCTAGCCAGTTTATGCATTGATTTGTAATTTACATGACCAAGTCTACCATGCCAAACATTCGATGACACACACATGTAAGCAGAAGAATCATTCAATTTCACTTCAGGACAGGTTACATTAAGTTTGTAAAGACCTCCAGTCTTATAACCCTTACCCACATAATCATTGCCCTTAGTTACTATAAGTTTTCCAGACTCAATTGAAACTTTAAAACCCTTATCATCTAAAACAGAACAAGAAACAAGATTTTTGCAGATGTCTGGAACATGAAGAACTTCATTCAATGTGAGAGTCTTGCCAGATGTGAGCTTCAGACCGACCTTTCCTTTTCCTGCAACCTCTGATGCAGATGAGTTACCCATATAGAGTTTCTCGCCTTCCCCTACCCTCTGGTAGGAGGTGAACAGGTCTCTGTTCCCACAAACATGCTTGGTAGCTCCAGAGTCTACCCACCAGTCCATCACATTGGTCACCAAATTAACTTCAGACACTACTGCAGAAAACTCGTCCTTGTTCTTTTCAACCAAGTTAGCACTATCCTTTTTGTCCTTACGATGTCTACAGTGAACTGCCATATGTCCAGTAACTCCACACGCATAACAAGCACCCTTAATTTTAGTAATGCTAGACTCTGGTTTTCGAAACATACCTTTCTTGGGAGGACCACGCTTAGAGCTACGATTGTTACTCTCACCTTTTCCAGCTTTGGAAGATCTGTGTTCAGTCATATGAGCTTTGTTACTCATGTCCCTTGCAGAAGACACGTTCTTATCCTTGGTGCACAGCATCTCTTCCACTTGAATTTTCTTTCCTAATTCAACCATGTTGATCTCGCCAGTTTCATGTCTTAGCTTTTTCTTGTATTCAGACCAAGAAGATGGTAACTTCTCAATTACCGCAGATACTTGAAACGTCTCATCAATGACCATACCTTCAGCAAGAATCTCATTAATGATCTGTTGAAATTCGAGAAATTGATCAACAACAGGTTTATCATTCGTCATCTTGAAGTCCATAAACTTCGCCACCAGAAATTTCTTGCTCCCTGCAGTCTCCGCTTGATACTTTGCTTCTAACGCAGTCCACAAATCATAAGCACTGAAATTTTCTTTAGCATTGTAAAAATCATACATCGCATCTTCCAAACCATTCATGATATGATTTTTCGCCAGAAAATTACACCTCTTGTTATACTCGATCGCCTCCTCAGTGAAACCTTCAGCATTCATCAATTCAGCATGTGGAACAAGTACATAATCCAGTTCATGATGGCTTAGATAAAATAGCATCTTGGATTGCCATCTCTTGAAATCCTTTCCGTTAAACTTCTGTGGTCTTTCAACATCGTTCTTTCCCATTGTTACAAGGAATAATAATGTGTTAAGATTGTTGGAATCTTGCAACAATTGAAGAAACGTCAGATGTATCAAACAATAATATAAAGAACAGTATCAAACAACTCTACCACGAACAAATTGATGAGGGCAGAATCACAGGTTCAACAAGCTGTCCTTAACACATTAGTTCGCGGGTATACTCTGAAGTAATGCTAAACCCCAACGTGCGAAGATGTGTCCAGGATAAGACTGCCCGATATAACTTGAGTTAGCACAACGCAAGTTACCCACTCTTGAACTCAGCAACAGGGATGGAAGCAAAACGCCGCACAAAATATAAGAAGAAGAAGAAAAGTAGACCTAGAGATAGTCGCTGCTTGTGTGTTTTTTAAAAACAGAATTTCGAGTCATATTTATAGGATGAGATACTTGCAAATCAAGTTAGGTTTTTTTTTGTTTTCTTCAAAAACAAGTAAAACTCGTAAAAGGAATTTCCCACAAATAAAACTCTTAAAAAATAATTTTGGAATTAAATTCCTAAAGAAAAAATTCTCCAAAAAGTAAATCCGAATAGGAAAGGGACTTGGTGCATGGTATACGCGTATATCGCATGAGTCAAAACAAGTACAACTCTACCACCAACAAATTGATGAGGGAAGAATCACAGGTTCAACAAGCTGTCCTTAACACATTAGTTCGCGGGTATACTCTGAAGTAATGCTAAACCCCAACGTGCGAAGATGTGTCCAGGATAAGACTGCCCGATATAACTTGAGTTAGCACAACGCAAGTTACCCACTCTTGAACTCAGCAACAGGGATGGAAGCAAAACGCCGCACAAAATATAAGAAGAAGAAGAAAAGTAGACCTAGAGATAGTCGCTGCTTGTGTGTTTTTTAAAAACAGAATTTCGAGTCATATTTATAGGATGAGATACTTGCAAATCAAGTTAGGTTTTTTTTTTGTTTTCTTCAAAAACAAGTAAAACTCGTAAAAGGAATTTCCCACAAATAAAACTCTTAAAAAAATAATTTTGGAATTAAATTCCTAAAGAAAAATTCTCCAAAAAGTAAATCCGAATAGGAAAGGGACTTGGTGCATGGTATACGCGTATATCGCATGGGTCAAAATATGTATTTTTGCCCACCCGCTCCACCCACGTTTTACAATTCATACATAAGTGTATGATTATATAGTGGAGCTCCTCTTTAGTTTTCCACAATGTGGGACTAAAGGTTCCACTTCATTCACCCAAAAATGAGTGAGTATCCTTAGACCCTTAGGTCATTAGATCAAACCATACCAAGACCATAAAATCTTTTTAATTAAAACTCATTTTCTCCAACATAAAACATAGCTGGTGATCATAATTTATATCTAATTATGAAACCGGTTAAATTGAATACAAGCTAACCTAAACTGGAATCTGGAGTGATACATGAATTTTTGGAAAGCAAATGAGATGTTGGAGTAAACTACATAGATCATCTATTAAGACAGATTGCCTTGATGAAATCCACAACTAGGACTCAGACTCATTTTTCAGATTCGATTTACTCAAATTGGTATGCATGGGTTGAGAATTCTGGAGAGTGTTCAAAACAAAATTTAGTTTAAAAAAAGGTGGACATTTATCAAAATTTATGTCCCAAGCTTCCCAAAATACGGTCAAACTTCACTATGCTAATTTTTCACTTTCTTTTCACACTTGTATATTAATTTCAACGTTGTTCAAATTGAATATTCAAAAAATAAAAGATGATATTTTTGTATTTCTTATTATTTTAGTAGGGACTTTCCATCTTTTATAGTGTTAACATTGTGAATTCATAATCAAAACAAGAATGAATAAGAAAGAAAATAAAAAAGAAGGCATTTTTCACCGAAAGATGGTTAACTTATGTTTTCATTTTTGAAGGTAGGTTGTATTTAATGTTTTGTGGGTTGTATTTAGTCACTGCCTATGATAACGTTTTGTTAACGAGTTTTTATTTACTCATGGTTTATGAATTTGTTGGAACATTTGTCAAACAAAGAAAGAAATTAGTTGAATAATCCTCTAAATTTTTGGTGTTCTTGGCCAAGTTTGCTCCCTAAAGCATGGAATAGGTGCGATGCACAAGAGGCACAAAAGGTGGATGGCCAATCCAAGGGGAAAGAGGTAAAGTAACGGTTGGTGCAAGTCTCAAGCTGGTAGTGTCATTACACTGAATTTCAGCAAGCTTATGAAAAAAAAATTAATGGGGGTATCTCGATACACTTCGAGCAGTTGCTTTTTGACTTGAAGCAAAATTGTCAGAAGCTCGGATGGCCATCAAATTTCAGAACAATTTTTAAAAGCAAGAAAATATAGTTTTTGTGCAACAAAATATTTTTACTTTCGATTTCCAGGATTGTCATTGATGACATTTTTGCATTTTGTCTTACCATGCTCCAGTCCAGATAAAATCCATGAAAATCATGGAATGGCCAACCTCATGACAAAAGTAAAAAATAGACTCCAAAATACTCAAATCCACTAGAACATAATTTTGGAATCCAAACGATGATGCCTTCCGCGGGCTCTAACAGTAGCAGACAAGGAAATTGATCTTGCAGATTCTACACCAAACTCCTACGTGACGCCGGTAAGAACTTCCAAACCATAAGACTAAGCAAGAGCTCCACAAAATTTTGGTTTCACTATCTTTAGCACCAATCCAGGTGTCCACGAAATTGGTTAAATTAAAATCTGAATTCTACAAGTAAACAAGTAGATATAAAAGAACTGCAAATGAATGATGTGCATCACTATTTCTTAGAGAACGCAAGAGATTTAACAAATCAAAACAGAAAGATCATTCCGAACCACCACTACGACTAGTCTGGTTGGTAAGCAAAAAGCTGTCCTGGCACTCTTTCACAAATGTCAAAATTTCAGGGCTAGCTTTTGATCATAGAGCGTTTCTCCAAGTTCCTTTACTGCTCTTGTCAAACCTTCTTCTCATCACTTGTAGAAATCGATACCCGTGTCTGGCTTCTTCACAATATTCGTCCTGTAGCCTTTCTCGAAATCCTTAAAACGTGATACGCCCGAACAAAATGATTACTGGATTATTTTGAAAGATATCCTGTCGGTTTACGAAGGTCACCAGAAAACAATGACATCTCAAGTCTTGTTTTAAGTGCGTGTATAACATAACACTAAATGTAACACATACAAACACTTTTTACATAAGGAAGGGAAGGGATCGTGGGGCTCATGATTTTGACTAAGTATATTTTATGAATGAAATTACAGTGTTACCATATGCGATGAGATATACCATCTGATGGCATGAACTTGAAATGAGATATTTTAGCCAAACATGACCCTAGACTGTTAAGGATACGTCTATGACGTAATACTTGATACAAGTTATCAAAAATATTCTAGAATGTAGTATACATAGTGTTTTGTATTTTAGGAATTTGTATGACTTGTATAGCAACTCCTGTGAGTTTGTATAAAAGGAGATACGTCTCCTGTATGTAACCATTCATTGAGTCAATAAGAAGAATAACTTCTCTTAAACTTCTCTTGTCTTCTCTTTAACCTAAACCTAAACTATACCTAAACTTGACTTGGTATCATCCTTGTCGATCCTCCATGTCTTCCGCAGCTTCTACAGATTCTACTATCTCTACTGTCCTCTATTCATCTCAATCACTCATGGCCTCATCTCTATTTTCTCAACCTCATCATATCATCACTGTCAAACTAGATGACACAAATTACTCTCTCTGGTGTGCTCAGTTCCTACCATATCTTCAAGGTTATGAACTTGTTGGTTTTGTTAACGGTGAAAAACTCTGTCCTGCTGCAACTCTTCCCAACACGACCAACCCTAATCCTGATTTTGCTGCCTGGAAGAAACAAGATCGTATTTTACTTGGTTGGATTTTTTCTTCTTTAACCCCTGCTGTGTTGAGGCATGTTCATCGTCTTACAACTTCACGTGAAGTCTGGACCTCTCTTGAGTCCTTGTTTGCATCAAAATCTGCTGCTCATATTCACCATCTTCAATGTGAACTCCGTGCCTTGAAAAAAGGATCACTCTCCATGAGATCCTAGATTGATCGTGCAAGAGACATAGTTGATAGTGTTGCTGTTGCTGATACTACTGTCACCACTACGGAACTGCGCCATTGTATTCTTGCAGGCTTGGATTCGTCATACGATCCAATTGTTACCTCCCTGACCACATTCATGGAATCTATGACCGTTGAAGATTTTATTACTTATCTACTCACCTTTGAGTTACGTATGGAACACCAAACCAACTCGATGAATTCTCAGCCTGTCGCTAATATGGCTTCATCATCCAGATCCATGACGACAAACTCTCAACAGTGAAGAAACACGAGATATTCAACTGGTAATACTCGTGAAAAAACACCCTGTCAATTGTGTGACAAAGATGGCCACACTGCTCATCTCTGCTGGAAAAGGTTTGATCGCAATTTTCGACCCCAACCTCCTCGTCGACCATCATCTTCTCAGTCATCCACTGCTCCCCGTGCTTATATTGCTCACGCATCAAGATCACTCTCTGATGCTCCTTGGGTTCCTGACAGCGGCGCCACTGATCATATCACTAATGATCTGTCTCGACTTCATCTTCCAACAAAATATTCTGGACCTGATCAGATAAAATTGGGTAGTGGTAGTTCTATTCCAATTTCCCATTTTGGTTCCTCAATTCTTGGCATTCCTGATTGTAAGTTGCATCTCAATAACACAATTTATACCCCTCATATTTCTCATAACTTTTTATCTGTCTCTCGTTTAACCACTGATAACAATGTGTTATTCGAATTTCATCCTGATTTTTGTCTTGTGAAGGATCGATGTACGGGGAAGGTGCTTCTGCACGGCCGTATGGAAGGTGATCTCTATGAACTTGATGCTTCGTCTATTTCTCCAAAAGTCTGTTATGGTGAACGAACTAGTCTACATAATTGGCACTCTAGGCTAGGGCCGCTAGGCCATCCTATGATGCGAACTGTGCGTCATATTATATCAAAGTTTTCTATTCCAGTTTCCAGTAATACTATAAATTTTTGCTCCTCCTGTCATGAGCATCGTAGGCATAAATTATCTTTTCCGTCTAGTAGCACTAAGTATCTAAATCCTTTAGATTTAATCGTCTCTGATGTTTGGGGTGCTTCTCATGTTTTATCTAATGAAGGTTATAGATACTACATCATTTTTATTGATGCTTATAGTCGTTTTACTTGGATGTTTCCTATGGCTCACAAGTCAGATGTGTATTCTATCTTTCTTGTTTTCCAAAAACATGTTGAGAATCTCTTTGACAAAAAGAAATTTTCCAATCAGACAATGCTGCTGAGTATCGAAAACTCACTCCTTATCTTCAACAACAAGGTGTATTTCATCGTTTCTCTTGTCCACACACATCTGAATAGAATGGTTTAGTTGAGAGACGACATCGTCATATTCGTGAAACTGGTCTTACTCTTTTATCCATGGCTTCCGTTCCTTCCTCCTATTGGTATGATGCATTCTTTACAATGTGTTATTTAATGAATAGATGTCCATCTTCTGCTCTTAATAACACTTTTCCTTATGAAACTCTTTTTGGTACACCACCGGATTATAACTCCTTACGTGTTTTTGGATGCCTTTGCTATCCTCATCTTAGACCATATCGTTCTCATAAAATGGAAGCATTATCTTATCCATGTGTCTTCATAGGTTATAGTCCTTCTCATAAAGGATATAAATGTCTACACATTCCTACTGTTCGTATTTATGTGAGTCGACATGTTGTGTTCCATGAGACTGAATTTCCCTTTGCCGCATTGATACCTTCTCCGTCATCCAGCGATCAGGTAACTACTCCTTCACTAAATATCATTCCTATTGATATTGTGCCACAACAATCTACTACTGCTACTATGCCAGTTACTTCACCCGTGGTGATTGATCGAGTGTTACAAGAAGAACCATTACCGCCATCTACAGTTGCGACACCTTCTGTGTCTTCTTCGTCATCTGATGCTACATCACTTTTGTCTCCTCAACATGTTACTACTTCTGTCCCTGTTACGTCTGTGTAGACAAGTACTACCCCTTCTACGGATTCTGGTCATCCCATGATAACTCGAGCAAAAGATGGTATTTATAAACCAAACTCTAAATATGCTCTTATTACAGAATTTGAACCAACTTGTTATTCTCAAGCTCAGACGGATCCAGATTGGCGAAAATCTTCAGATGATGAATACAATGAATTAATTCAAAATGGTACGTGGTCTTTGGTACCTTATCATCCTTCTATGAATCTTATTGGATGTAAATGGGTATATCGCATTAAAAGGAAATCTGATGGTTCTATTGAGCGTCGAAAAGCTCGTCTGGTGGCTAAAGGATACAATCAACAAGACGGTGTTGATTATGGTGAAAAATATAGTCTTGTTGTTAAACCATGCACTATAAGTATCATTCTTACGTTGGCTCTATCTCATAATTGGCCTATCAATCAATTTGATGTTCAAAATGCCTTTCTTCATGGCAATCTTGAAGAAAAAGTTTATATGAAACAACCTCCAGGTTATGTTGATCCTAATTTTCCCACATATATGTGCAAATTACATCGTTCTCTTTATGGTTTAAAGCAAGCCCCAAGAGCTAAGTACTTTCTTATTGAAGACTGGTTTTGTTACATCCAAATGCGATTCTTCGTTATTTATCATGCGTGATGATACTGGAGTTGTTTTGTCGCTTGTTTATGTTGATGACATTATTCTCACGGGTTCAAGTATATCTGGTTTGGTATCTACTCGGAATTATTTACAAAGTGAATTTGCAATTAAGGATCTTGGTCCTCTTTCTTATTTTCTCGGAATTGAAGCAACTCGCTCGCCTTCAGGTTTGTTTCTTACACAACGAAGATATATTCATAATCTTCTTGTTCGGGCTAAGATGGATGGTATTAAACCAACCCACACTCCACTTGGTACAACAAGGGATATGTCATCTGATCAAAGTACCCCACTTACTGATCCAACTGAATATAGAAGCATTGTTGGTGCTTTACAGTATTTAACCTTTACACGTCCTGATTTGGCTCATGCTGTAAACAAAGTCTGTCAATTTATGCATAATCCAACGGAATATCATTGGAGTTTATTTAAACGTATATTACGTTATCTAAAGCATACTTCTACATTTGGCATTTATCTACGCCCATCACCGAGTTTGCAATTACCCTTTACTGCCTACACTGATTCTGATTGTGATGGTTCTTTAGATGATCGTAAATCTACTAGTGGCTATTGTGTTTTTCTTGGTGGCAATATTATTTCCTGGAGTGCTCGTAAACAGAAAACTGTATCTCGTTCAAGCACTGAAGCATAATATCATGACTAGCAATTGCTACTGCTGAGATAATGTGGATTCAATATCTTCTTTCAGAATTACAGGTATCCACTAAATCACCTCCTGTGTTATGGTGTGATAACCTTGGAACAACTTATCTCACTGTTAATCCAATATTTCATGCTCGAACGAAACATATTGAAATAGATTATCACTTTGTTCGTAATCAAGTTGCTTTGAAACAATTGGATGTTCGATTCATTTTCTCCAAAGATCAGGTGGCTGATATATTCACTAAACCTCTTTCTAAAGATCGTTTTCATTTACTCAGAACCAAAATGACGGTTCAAGAAGATCCAATGCGCTTGCGGGAGGGTGTTAAGGATACGTCTATGACGTAATACTTGATACACAAGTTATCAAGAATATTCTAGAATGTACTATACATAGTGTTTTGTATTTTAGGAATTTGTATGACTTGTATAGCAAGCCCTTTTAGTTTGTATAAAAGGAGATACGTCTCCTGTATGCAACCATTCATTGAGTCAATAAGAAGAATAACTTCTCTTAAACTTCTTTTGTCTTCTCTTTAACCTAAACCTAAACTATACCTAAACTTGACTTAGACGGCTTTGTAAAAGTCGGCATGACAACTAAATAGTTCAAGAGCGCAATAACAAAGATAATCCCTCGTGAAGCAAAAAGTGACCGATGTGCTTCAATGGTTATAACGAGCAGAAAGTCTTCATGTGTTTTAACTTCCAAGTGTCTCACATAAAATCAAACACGCAACACGAATTTTATATGTTTAAAACTTAATTTGCCATGAAAATTGATCTTCCCACAAACCAAAGTAGTATAAAACATTGCTGGTGATGATAATTTGTTTTTACTTAGGAAACAGGTTAAACTGAATACAAGCTGACCTAAACGGACTAAATAAATTTTGTGAAAGAAACTGAGATGTTGGAGTAAACTATAGAAGTCGTCTATATATACCAGTACATGAAAACCACCGTAACTGAGTGAATTTATTTTTTCCAAATATAGTGATTGAAGTTAACATGTGTAAGGTAAGGAATCTTGATAGTATTCAAAATAAAATTTAGTTTCAAATAAAGCACATTTTCATCCAATGTTGTTTCGGTAGCTTTGGACAACAGAGTTAAAAGATGTCAAGCTTGTTTGAATATTGCTTAAAACGTTTCTTCTTAACTTTTAGATACAATAATTTTTCTGATATTCAAGCTTTGTAGACCAAGTTTTTATTCGGCTTCTTATTTGTAATGTATATTTTTTTTATTATTTATTTATTTCCTTTTAAATATTCAAAAATAAAATAAATCAGTTTTTCTTTGTTTACCTGGATATTTTTTTTTTGGATCGGTAGATAGGATACTTTCATCTTTCGGATACCGGAATACTTCTTTTCAGAACATAGTAAGAATATGAAAGGAAATAAAAATGTTTATTACTCATGGTTTACGAGTTTCCAAAAACAATCAAGTGAAAAACAATTTCCATTACAACCCTAGACGGTTGAAACTCGAAATCATAGGGATCAGATGACAAGTCGTAAAATGCACTAGTTTTCTGGCAGGAGTGTTGTGACGTACGTACTCCCTACCCAAGAAAAAGAAAATAGAAAAAATGTTGTGAGAGATTGCGATCGATCCTTAGAGAACGCAAAAGTTTAAACACATCAAACAAAAGATCATTTATTTCGATCGAGTACTACGACTACTCTCTCACATACGTAAGCGAAAATATGTCTCAACGCTCTTTCACATATGTCAAAAATTTCCAGGGATAGCTTTTGATTATACAGCGTTTCTCCAAGTTCCTTCACTGCTGGCCAACCTTCTCTTCACTTGTAGAAATCGAAATCTGTTTCTGGCTTCTTAACATTCGTCCTGTATCCCTTCTCGAAATCCTTGGGAAGAATAACATATCGGTTCTTGCGAACAGCATGCATTCCAGCTTCTTGACAGATAGCAGATATCTGAGATTATATTAATCAAATCAGTAAACATAAAAGATGAGAAAGTAGATATTCCATTTCGTACTACCGCTAATAGAGGTTATTAACCAATTACGACACCCTACAAAAAAACACAATATACAAAATCTGAAACCAACTAACCTCTGCAGCACTAATTTTATCTGGACGAGAGACATAGTCTTCTAGATCTACCTCATCGCTCAAGTTCATCTTTGCAGTGCATACCTGCAGAAAGATATATCAAAGTTAACGAAGGAGATATATAGCAACACTAATGACGATAACATTAAATAAAGCTAAGAATTTCTAAATAAACAAACAAGTCTATCACAAGTAGAAGTTTAAAGGTCTGGGAAAAATAGGAACTTGTTTTACTGATAAAAAGACCACCCATCATAAACATGGCGACAGTTACAATGCATCACAATGCTTACTTGGAACACCAGTCGCTTTTGCCGTCTATCAGGAAGAGGAAATTTAATTTTTCTGTCAAGTCTACCAGGCCTTAGAAGTGCAGGATCCAATGTGTCAGCTCGATTAGTTGCCATTATGACCTTAACGTTCACTGTTTGGTCAAATCCATCCATCTGTTAAAGCAATATGAGAAAATTAAAAGGTTAGCTTCATAAACAAATGAAGAAAGCATAACATAGCGGTACATGCTCTGGTGTTCGAGCATCTGAGCCTAAATCGTATAGATTGTGCACTAGAGATCTATCAGCAAGAATTTTACCTGATTCAGGAGCTCCATGAGAATTCGCTGAACTTCTCTATCCCCTCCAGTTTGGGCATCAAACCTAGCAGTAGCAATGGCATCTACTTCATCAATAAAGATGATAGCAGGAGCATTCTCTTTTGCAAGACGGAATACATCACGGACCATTCTTGGACCCTGAAACAAATACAAACTTTATGTATTATAAGGAAAGGAAGCACATACTGCATACACCGAAAATCAGTACAAATAAAAACATAAACATTGTATCTAAAAAAGATGAAAAAAATACACTAAGCTAGCCAGAAATTCCAGCTCCACTGTCATAGTGTAATATTGAAAGGCTATATCGTATAATTCGTACCTCTCCTAGGTACTTCTGCACGAATTCAGAACCAGAGACTCGAATGAAAGCAGCAGTTGTATGATTTGCAACAGCTTTGGCAAGCATAGTTTTACCAGTACCAGGAGGACCATCCAGCAGAACACCCCGAGGTGGATCAATACCAATCTGTTGGTATAGCTCGTGATGCGTAAGTGGTAACTCAACAGCCTCTCGTATTTCTTGTTTTTGAATGTCGCAACCTCCAATATCATTGTAAGTAATATCTGGCTTCTCAGATTGAGTAAGCAAAGAAATACTTGAATTAGCTTCAGGAGGTAAAACCTCAACGAGAGCATGTGAATGACGATGTAAAGCAACAGAAGCAGAAGGTTTCAATAACTCTCTATTAATAGTGCTTAAAATCCTGACGTAATAATTAGAGCCGGTAGTTGAACCAACAATCCCATTATTTTGATCAACCATTTCCATAAATTGACCAATAATAGTAGGAACTGATTTGATCCTTTTAACCTCTTCTTGTGCTCTAAGTAATTCTCTCTTTAGATTTTTCAGTTCATCTTTCACATATTCTTCTTGAATATCTATGAATTCAAGTTGTCTTTGAAGATGTTTAAGATGACTATATAAATCTTCGTCATCGCAAGTCATTGGTTGTTCGTAGAGGTTTTTGTGATCAGATCCCATTGATGAGTATGAGGGTGGTGGTAGAACCATAGCAGAAGCCATCTTTGTGTTTTTTCTCTACAAACACTAGGCCTTTTTATATAGGCCTCAAACTAACCTAGGAAACCTAGGAAACCTATAGTTATACTAACAAAACTATGATTTAACTGAAATTCCATATTTATACTTTGCCTACCAAAATTATCCGCAACCTAAAATTGTGGTGCGCTTAAAGGGCTGCAGGGTAATTCAAGTAAAGAATTGAGAATAATCTTCTGGACTTAAAAATCTCCGGTGGAGTTGAGCTTTCATGGTCCTTTAGAGGCTGTGCGGGGTGGTGGGTTTCAGCATGTGGAGGTCCTCTAGGAGGCTAGGGGTAATTGCACCAAGAGCTGCACCAACTTCTGGTGGAGGTGAGTTCTGTAGGGAAATTTTTGTTGCAATATGATGTAAGAGTGTAGGACATCCGGGGCAGAGCCAAGATTTCTAAGTAGGGGTGCAAAAATATACTTCGGGTTGAAGGGGTGCAACGGGCTTATAAATAGCCTAAAATTTATAAATGGGCCTAAATTAGTGTTGGGAGTCAGTTTGGTAGGGTTTGTAAAGAACGATATTTTGGGGACCATGGTTTTATTTTGGGTAAAGACATTAGAAGTAAATCTAGGTCACCCCTTATCTAAATATTTATATTAATACCTAAACTATCCTCCTGATTAATTTTGGGTGATGATTAGTTAGTGTTAATAGTAGTTAGTGTAATGATTAGTGAGATGATTAAGTCAAAGATAATTAGTGAGATTAAAAAATCAGATGGTTTTTTTTTTAAAGAAGTAGAATAATTGAGAGAGTAAAGTTAGAGAAGATGAAGAAGGAAAACATGAAAACGATGGATTTAACCAACCACAACCGGAGGAAGGGTATTTGGGTACCCAGGTATGCTTCAAACTTAGATAATGTTGGTTGAATTGCTCCAAACTTTCAAAAAAAATGAAATTTTTTATGTAGATTTGGGCCAGTTCGGTTACCATATGTCAAGAACATGTAACCGAACACACCTTAAAGTATAGTTCGGTTACGTTTTCCAAACACGCAGGTTACCGAACTCGGTCGTTAATGGAGGTTTTGGTCGTACAGTGTAATGTTCGGTTACCTAGGATAAAATGGTAGGTAACCGAACTTTGAACTTAACAATTTATTTGGGTACATCTTGTGTGTTCGGTTATTTCGCAAACTTCAACGCAACCAAGTTCCCAACCGAACTGCAGGTTAAAAGTAACCTAGTGTTAGAAGTTCGGTTGGTTCGCAAACTTCAATATATTTTGTGAATCAACCGAACTGGGCTTATATATGCATATATGCAATTAGGCAAACGTTCGGTTACTACGAAATTTATTTCTTGGCGAATTAGGTAGAGTTCAGTTACGAATTTTCAAAGGTAGAGTTCAGTTACAAAGAAAACTTAACATTTTTGCGAACGAACCGAACTTGTGGACTTCTCATTATTTTCGTAAACTAAAGTTCGGTGATATCCTTATTTTGCGAAGGAACCGAACTTATGGACTTGTGTTGTTCTAATACAAGGAGTTTGGTTAAAAGTATTTTTTTGCGAATCAACCGAACACTAAGTTCGGTTAAGAAAAGATTAATTTGTGATAACCGAACTTTTCTCTGGAAAAAAAACCCTCCATTAAACCTCTCTGCAACTTCCATTTTCAACTCATTTTAATGATTACTTCTCATTTATTCAACCAAAAACGAATGACAAGTAATGGGTTTGTGAGAATATCTTTGTTAATGTTTTAAATTAAGCTATATATATAGTGGTGGTGGTGGTTGGTGGTGGTGGTAATCGGAGGTGGTGGTGGTAATCGGTGGTTGGTGGTGGTGATAATCGGAGGTGGTGATGGTGGTAATCGGCGGTGGTGGTGGTGGTAATCGGTGGTTGAAGCTGGTAATAATCGGAGGTGGTGGGGGTGGTCATCAGCGATGGTGGGAGGAGGTGGTGGTTATATATATATAGGTGGTTATTGGGTTGGTTTTAAATTAAATTAGGTTAAGGGTAGGTTAGTCATCTCAATGTTTTAGGACACCCCTTATAATTATAGGGAAGGTGGCCTAATAAAATCATGGTCCCCTCAAAAAAACCATGGTCCCTAAAAAATCATTCTTTGTAAATGCATACCCTTGCAACCTTGTTTTAAACTGCCTCCGCCCCTCATCCATCCATCCATCTATCCTAAGTTTAGAAGATATAACTATTTGCTTTATTTAGAATTCTAGTTATTCTAGGTATCTACTAGTAGAAGCCTTTATAAATGGACATAAGGATTATCTTCAACGATCGTAACACGAATTCTTTATCTATTCTTCCTCTTACTTAATTTTGTCTATTGCATCCCTATTTTTCCCTCGGCATCTCCAACAATCTTCATATTGCATTTTCCCTTTATCATTCAACGTTACAATAACTTTTTTTCCTTGGAGACTCGAAGCCAAAAGCATTTTAGCTAATGTTAATTGCACACGATCAAGATATGTGACTACAGGGAAAATTGACCCTGTAACAGATTTTAATAGTTTTGACCGGTAAGCCTTTGTATACCTCCATTTGTAAGATGTTAATTGTGTTTTGGATAAGTGACGGTGAATATTTCATTAGAACTTAGAGAATCACCACTCAGCCCAAGACACCTTAATTTGAATGGGTCATGAATATTCTTGTTATTTAAAAGCATGCAATTAATTTTCTGATGTTGGATTGTAGGTGCTGTGGTGCATTCAGCCACAATATGTGGTGTACTTATTATGGCCCCTTATTATTCAAAAGGAAAACTAATTAAATTTTTCTTTTAGGCAGGGTTACTAATATCTAATAAATATATGTAAAATATAAAATCTGTTATTTCTCCTTCGATTTTTTTAATGTGACATAACCATTCCAGATAAAAACTTTCCATGTTGATACCAGTATAACATAAGAAATCAAAGAAAAAAGGAAATGTCGTAGGGCCTTTGTCCCATGTGTGCGGCCTATCTATATGTAATCAGGATTGACACTCTAGCCTATAAATAGGGGCTTATTCCTATGTAATAGTACATTGATATCTAATGAATAAGATCTCTTTCTTCTCTATATTTCTCCTTAAACACGTTATCAAGCACGGCTCTACCAACTAGTGCAATTTTGTTTCTTCGTTCAAGATTGGTCATGGATATTTCTTGAAGATTAGCGTGGTTCTGATCCTATTTGTTTATCACCATGGATGCGTTACTAGGTATTTCTTTTGAACAAAGAAATTTCGTTTTCGTTTTATATATTAGGGTTCCAGGAATTTATGGTTATCTGTTAGAGAACTACTCTGTCGAACTCGCATGCGTTGCTATCTCAAGCATGTTTGTCAATGTTAGTGATCAAAAGTATAAGTCTTGATTTCTAGTCTACTTATAGCTAAGTCTCGGACTAGGATAGAAAGTGTAGTTGAGCTCAAGACTCCATGACGATCATCATACAAAGATGAAGAAATACTCAAGGAACTGGTGGAACTTCATCGACTAAAAGGTATGTGGAGACTTGAACTTATCTATCACTCAAAAATCTATATACTATATCTCTTATCTTGAGACAAAAGTCGTATTGCTATATAGACTTTGATTATACACATTTGCTATTTCGAGCTGAGTTTATCTCGCTTATCTATTTCTTGAAGTATGTGTTGGTAAGCTTTCGCTTTGGCCAAGTGATGAGTGCCAAATATTGTATATATTTATCACTTTTTGTTGGCATTTAACTCATCTTTTATGCATTAATTCTACATTTTATCCCATATTCTGTATTTTCATTGTTTTCAAGAATAAATATTTTTATTAATTAATTTTGCATTTTTAGGTAATAAATAAAGTCTGGATGACTTGCGGAGCAAAAAGAGCAGAAAAGTAGTGAAAAGCCGGGAGAAATCACGCAAGGAAGCCGCGAAGAATGGTGCGCACAACCTCATTTTCTACACACAAAAACGCCTCCGTTCTCAGCCATCAGATCAGTTCTCAGAAGCATCCGATGGTCGCTCCTTCATAGAGCATCAAAATCTGAAGTCTCTGCCAAACACCACAGCGCTGAAATTCCAAGCCTTCAGATTAGATGGTAGTTGAATCCAACGGTTGCTCTCTTGCTGTTCATCAAAGTTTGATATCTCCGCCTTACACTACAGCACCTAACCTAATCTAGCACCGTTCGTTTCGTTGTATCCCTTCATCCGACGGTCGCTCCTCGCTTGCCTCCGCATCACCGTCCGATCTACCTACCATCTTCGCATCTCGCAGCTCAGAGTCACAGAACATCAAGACTCGATGGATCCGCTCAACACTCTAGAACCCTAACCTATTTACCCTAACCCAAATCGTTTTCTCCTCCTTCTTTCTTCTTCTTTCTCCCGACCCTCGTCTGCAACTCCACCGAACACCATGTCCACCACCTGCTCCACCATCTCTACCACCTCACCTCTGCAGCGCCATCACGTCTTCACCATCATCACCCGACACCACACCATCCCCCTAGCCGAGTTGCTTTAACTCCTCTCACCAACTGACCTAGGTGAGGGTTGATAAAACACCATGAATTAGGGAGAAATTGACGCAATTGGAGGCAGAGAAGGACCGAGAGGGAAGAAAAGAGGCATGGGTCACCACCAATTCAGCGAATTTGGTGAGAAATTTCGGAATTGAAAATACCTAATTTCTAATTTTAGGGTTTGAAAAATTTGGGTAATTGTATGCTATAAATAGAGAGTGTGTAGAGCAATTTGAGTGTGTTCTTGGGCTAGCCTAGATTCCCCCAAAATTGGGTTAGTTTAGGTTTAATTTTAATTTCAATTTCAACTGTTTAATTTTAGGGTTTCAAAATTTCAATTAGATTTCAATTTAGGGTTTCAATTTTAATTCCCTGTTATGTTTCAATTCTAATTTCACTGCATATGTTAAAATTGTTATTTTCCTGTTAATGTTCTTGTTAATTTCATGTTTTAATTTCCTGTTTAATGTGTTCCTGTTTAATTTTAATTTGTCATGTTAGTGCCATGTCTAGCTCAACTGTTGTGTTTAATTTGCTGTTAGTTTGATGGAATGCTAGGCTAGTTACCTTTGAAGCATTGAACTGATTGTGCAATGGAAGAAATCAGTGCTCATAGCAAGCTGATTATCTTGCCATTCCATTTTGTATGCTTAGGATGCAATGTGTTGATTGTGCAATGGAAAAAATCAGTGCTCATAGCAAGCTGATTATCTTGCCATTCCATTTTTGTTTGTCTGTATTCTTGCCTTAGCCTTGCTCTGTTAGTTTCACTATCATCCTTGCCCTTGGCCTTAGGCCTTGGTTCACTTGCACTGCTCTCTGATTGTTGTTGTTTAGTTTCTTCATTGTCTTCATTGCCTTGTTTTACCCTGTTGTTGCCTTTCTTGCACTTGCCTTGCACTGCTGCTGTGCACTTGCCTTGCTGCATTGCACTGCTGCATTGTACTGTTTTCTTCCCCTGCTGCTACTTCTTTTCCTGTTAACTTCCTTTTTTCTTCTTGGCCTTGTGCTGCTGTGCACTGCTTGTGCAGCTGCAGTTGCTGCTGCAATCCTGCTGCTGCTGCTTTCTCTTCTTTGCCTTGTGTTGCTTCCACTCCACTTCTCCTGTTGCCTTCACCTCTCCACTTGCAGCTGTCTGCTACCACTGCTGCTGCTGTTTCCTCTACAAAAGCCCAGGTCCTCATCAAAGCCAACTGAGCCCAAAGCTCGCTTCAACACTGAGCCCAAGTTCAGTTCACTGAACTTAACCAAAGCCCAGTTTATTAAGGCCCAACCACAGTTTAGGTTAAAGCTAAAGCCCAATTCAGTCAATTGTGGGCTTAACCAAAAGCTTAAGTTTAAGGCCAAAGCCCATTTACACTTCAAAGACTAACTGAGCCCAAGCTCAGTTCATTTTATTGTTATCAAACCCATTAGCACTCAAAGCCCAATTTGAGCCAAAAGGCTTCATAGCCCAATAGCAACTAGAACCCAAAATAGCTAGAAACACTCCAAACACTCCCGATCTCTGTGGATCGACCCGTACTTGCACGAGCTACAACCGACGACCGTGCACTTGCGGTATTACTGTAGGCCCGCGTTTTTATTGCGCTTAATTTTATACATATCTCCGGACCCACCAAGTTTTTGGCCGGGGATAATTTTTAGGACCTTTTCAAAGCATATCAAGTTTTTGGCGCCGCTGCCGGGGATTGGTGCTGTGTTTTTCTTGTTGTTTTATTAGTTATTTTTGCATTTCACTGCATAGCATTTGCATCTGCATCTGCTTCACTTCATTTGCTGTTGGACCTGCTGTTCTGAACCTGTTTTTCCTCTGCTGGGACGCCACCAAGGAAAAGAACCAAAACCCAACTGGGTTTTTGCAACAATATCAGAGCAGCTGGGCTGTGCTAAAAAGGTAAGCCTAAACCCATTCCATTGAGAGAACCCAACTTGTGGGCTTCCAAATTTCTTTAATTGTGGGCTTGTAATAATTAACCCAATTTTTTGGGTTTTTTATTTTTCTGTTGGGCTTGTAATAATTTATTTGTGGGTTTGTTGTTTAATTTGTGGGCTTGTATTTATTTTGTGTGGGCTTGTTTAAATTCTTCCATTGGACTTGTATTTTGTATTCTGGGTTTAAACCCAGCTGAGCTTATAACTGATTGTGGGCTTGCTTCCACTCAAGAGTGGACCTCGAAACCAAAGTTTTAAAACAAACGTCGGGCCTTAACCAACTGGGCCAAATTAAACTTTCAAAATTAAAACTTAGTGTTTCTTGAGCCGCAGCCTTCCTTCCATTCCATTAGAGGACAAACAGTGGGCTTGCTCCCATTTCAAAAACCAAATTTTATTTTCTTTCTTTAAAAAAAAAAAAAAAAAAATATATTTTTCGTTACTTTTTTCCTTTTAAAAAAAAAAAAAAAAAAAAAAACCCATTAAAACCAAATAGTGGGCTTTGTATCTTTTCAAAATGGGCCAACCTCATGCTCTCCATAAATACATGTATCCATCAATACAAATTCCATTATCATGTATTGTATTACCTCAACCCAATAACCCTTTTAAAATAAATGCAAGCATGATACAAATACTTCCTATATTTCGAGGGTTCGATTCTGAGAACCCCTATACTCATGTGAGAGAGTTTGAACAAATTTGTCGGACTATGCAACCTGATCATATGTCCGAAGACTCTCTGAAATTGCGTTTGTTTACATTTTCTTTAAAGGAAAGGGCCAAAACATGGTTTTACGGTTTGAGACCACAATCAATCACCACTTGGGAACAACTCACTAATCAATTTTTCCAAAGATTTTTTCCACATCATAGGACCATCGCTATTCGTCAAAGTATCAATTGTTTTGTCCAATTGGATGAGGAAACTGTTTTTCACTATTTTGAACGTTTTAATGATTTGTTGAGTGGATGTCCGCACCATGGAATTGAGAAGTGGAGACTTGTCGTCATCCTCTATGAGGGACTAGACTTTAAATCTCGAACCATGGTTGAGTCTATGTGTAATGGTGAGTTTATTGATAAATCTGTGGATGATGCATGGAATTTTTTAGCCGAGATTGCAGAGAAAACCCATCAATGGGAATCCGTTAGGGAAACAGGAACAACACCACATGATATGAGTCATCCCCATGAATTAGAGTTTTATTCTTGTAATAGCTCCGACCTTAGGATTGAAAATTATCCTAGATTGCAAAATCCCTATCATGATGATGATGATGATTATGATGTTATTTTAGAAGAACATGTCTATACTGAAAATGTTATGGAACCTTTGGGTTCAAATACATTAGGCTTCTCTGCCCCGACCTTAATGCATGATATTTCTTCTAGTATTCCATGTGATGTTTCCCCTGATGTGCCGATACACGAAAATCAATCTGTTGATGATGTTAATAATTCTGATTGTGATCTTGCCAATGTGATTGATGATTGTGAGCATGATGTGACATGTGTAGATGAGTTAGAAGATTTTGATTTGATTGATAATGATATGCCTATTCTTCTACCTAAGTCACAATCTGATGGCCTTCCACCCAACCTAGATTTGGTTTGTGCCAATATTGTAAAACCAATTTTTCTGAAAATTCCTAATCTAGGATTGGAACTGTGTGCTTCCCAAGTCCTCTTGGACTATTTTGCTTCAAAATATAACACTTTTAAAAAGCCACATTTGGAATGCATTTCTTTGCCCATCCCGAAAACAGTCCATTATGAGTTAGACCTTTTGAATCCTGAACCCTTAAAATTAAAATATTTTGTGCTTAAAAGTAAACCTGTTGAAAAATTTTGGTTTAGGGGTGATTCATTCGGTTTTGCACTCTCCCTCCCATTTAAGTCCAATTTTAGTGTTTTGAAACTTTCTATGTCTCTACACTTTTTCTTTTGGGTTGATCCTCAACTCTTTAGATTGTTAGTGTATGGTGAATTTTTTGTATATAATCAAGTAGATAAATTTTAAAAAACTTTTGTTCCTTTTGTATATATTTTTCTAATCCAATATGATCTCGGCTGAAATATGTTGGATTTTTGCCTTGAATAACGGAGTTTTAATTCTGCTTTCGCCGAAATCGGGTATTCTCTCTCCTTTTACTCTACTCAGCATGTTCCTCTTCATATATTGTTTTATAATTCTTTCCATATTTTGAAACATTGAGGACAATGTTTAGTTTAGGTTTGGGGGTATAGAGTAGATACCATGATAATTTGCTATAATTGAAAAACGAACTCCTTCTTCTTTTTGAAAAAAATTGAAAAATTCCAAAAAAAAAAAAAAAAAAAATGAAAAATCAAAATTCAAAAAAAATTAAAAAAATGAAAAATCATAAAAATGGAGCTCATTTACCTTGAAATGTTGACTCTTGTGCAAATATGTATTTTATTAGGAGTCTTAGTCTAGATATTTAGGCACCCTGATTCTAGCACAATTCACATAGTGATAAGAAATTTGCACGCGCACGATCTACCAATACATGTATGGCCTCGATCTTCAAGGTGTTTGATAGGAAGTTACGATTGCCAATCACTTTAGAATACTGAACGAAACTTGACTAGCTTGTTCCTTGGTTGGTTGGGATAGAAGGTGGAGGTTACATTAAGAAAAACAACCATCGAATTTAACTGGGTGCATCAAAAAGGGCTACCTCTTGCAAAGTGTCATGTAATTTTTGTTTCCTTTTGTATAGTATCAAAAGTGTTTCCTTGCCAAAAAAAAAAAACGATGTATATATTCAGAAAAAAAAAAGAAGAGAAAAAAATATCAGAAAAATACAAAAAAAAAATCAAGTATTTATCAATTCCATCCTCTCTTGTTCCAAAAATAAAAAGAGAATAGTCAATGTAAATAAGAGTCATGTAAATAGTCATTTTGTTGTTTTTTGTAATAAGCAAGGAGGGTGTATGCCATAGATGTACAACACGAGTAATTGTGAAATACCTCCAACTCATTCACAATTCTCGTAAAGTCCGGACAGCTAGCTAGATTTCGACCTCAGTTCTTAGCCTGAGAAACTATCTCTTGGTGATTAGTAGTCATAACTTCAGATCTTTCTTTACACATGTGTAGATACACTTTACACTCTTATCACATGTCTTTTTTTGTTATCAGTGCTAGGATTGTGCCTTCGATAGCTAGATTGACATCTCCATTTTGCTGTGAGCTTAAACTGTTTTGCACATGTCACATTTGATGGAATCTGAGCTCATATTTTGTCCTTAGGTTTTGTAGGCACACCTCTGGTAAACCTTCACGAGACTTCAACTCGTCCACTAGGGACACTTAGTGGTTTAAAAGGCTTAGTGCATACGCTAAATGCATTCGAGAGACCAGCGACAGTGGTATAGTTAGGATTTCCTTAGTTTTGTTTTACTTGAGGACAAGTAAAATTCAGGTTTGGGGGTATTTGATGAGTGCCAAATATTGTATATATTTATCACTTTTTGTTGGCATTTAACTCATCTTTTATGCATTAATTCTACATTTTATCCCATATTCTGTATTTTCATTGTTTTCAAGAATAAATATTTTTATTAATTAATTTTGCATTTTTAGGTAATAAATAAAGTCTGGATGACTTGCGGAGCAAAAAGAGCAGAAAAGTAGTGAAAAGCCGGGAGAAATCACGCAAGGAAGCCGCGAAGAATGGTGCGCACAACCTCATTTTCTACACACAAAAACGCCTCCGTTCTCAGCCATCAGATCAGTTCTCAGAAGCATCCGATGGTCGCTCCTTCATAGAGCATCAAAATCTGAAGTCTCTGCCAAACACCACAGCGCTGAAATTCCAAGCCTTCAGATTAGATGGTAGTTGAATCCAACGGTTGCTCTCTTGCTGTTCATCAAAGTTTGATATCTCCGCCTTACACTACAGCACCTAACCTAATCTAGCACCGTTCGTTTCGTTGTATCCCTTCATCCGACGGTCGCTCCTCGCTTGCCTCCGCATCACCGTCCGATCTACCTACCATCTTCGCATCTCGCAGCTCAGAGTCACAGAACATCAAGACTCGATGGATCCGCTCAACACTCTAGAACCCTAACCTATTTACCCTAACCCAAATCGTTTTCTCCTCCTTCTTTCTTCTTCTTTCTCCCGACCCTCGTCTGCAACTCCACCGAACACCATGTCCACCACCTGCTCCACCATCTCTACCACCTCACCTCTGCAGCGCCATCACGTCTTCACCATCATCACCCGACACCACACCATCCCCCTAGCCGAGTTGCTTTAACTCCTCTCACCAACTGACCTAGGTGAGGGTTGATAAAACACCTCGAATTAGGGAGAAATTGACGCAATTGGAGGCAGAGAAGGACCGAGAGGGAAGAAAAGAGGCATGGGTCACCACCAATTCAGCGAATTTGGTGAGAAATTTCGGAATTGAAAATACCTAATTTCTAATTTTAGGGTTTGAAAAATTTGGGTAATTGTATGCTATAAATAGAGAGTGTGTAGAGCAATTTGAGTGTGTTCTTGGGCTAGCCTAGATTCCCCCAAAATTGGGTTAGTTTAGGTTTAATTTTAATTTCAATTTCAACTGTTTAATTTTAGGGTTTCAAAATTTCAATTAGATTTCAATTTAGGGTTTCAATTTTAATTCCCTGTTATGTTTCAATTCTAATTTCACTGCATATGTTAAAATTGTTATTTTCCTGTTAATGTTCTTGTTAATTTCATGTTTTAATTTCCTGTTTAATGTGTTCCTGTTTAATTTTAATTTGTCATGTTAGTGCCATGTCTAGCTCAACTGTTGTGTTTAATTTGCTGTTAGTTTGATGGAATGCTAGGCTAGTTACCTTTGAAGCATTGAACTGATTGTGCAATGGAAGAAATCAGTGCTCATAGCAAGCTGATTATCTTGCCATTCCATTTTGTATGCTTAGGATGCAATGTGTTGATTGTGCAATGGAAAAAATCAGTGCTCATAGCAAGCTGATTATCTTGCCATTCCATTTTTGTTTGTCTGTATTCTTGCCTTAGCCTTGCTCTGTTAGTTTCACTATCATCCTTGCCCTTGGCCTTAGGCCTTGGTTCACTTGCACTGCTCTCTGATTGTTGTTGTTTAGTTTCTTCATTGTCTTCATTGCCTTGTTTTACCCTGTTGTTGCCTTTCTTGCACTTGCCTTGCACTGCTGCTGTGCACTTGCCTTGCTGCATTGCACTGCTGCATTGTACTGTTTTCTTCCCCTGCTGCTACTTCTTTTCCTGTTAACTTCCTTTTTTCTTCTTGGCCTTGTGCTGCTGTGCACTGCTTGTGCAGCTGCAGTTGCTGCTGCAATCCTGCTGCTGGTGCTTTCTCTTCTTTGCCTTGTGTTGCTGCCACTCCACTTCTCCTGTTGCCTTCACCTCTCCACTTGCAGCTGTCTGCTACCACTGCTGCTGCTGTTTCCTCTACAAAATCCCAGGTCCTCATCAAAGCCAACTGAGCCCAAAGCTCACTTCAACACTGAGCCCAAGTTCAGTTCACTGAACTTAACCAAAGCCCAGTTTATTAAGGCCCAACCACAGTTTAGGTTAAAGCTAAAGCCCAATTCAGTCAATTGTGGGCTTAACCAAAAGCTTAAGTTTAAGGCCAAAGCCCATTTACACTTCAAAGACTAACTGAGCCCAAGCTCAGTTCATTTTATTGTTATCAAACCCATTAGCACTCAAAGCCCAATTTGAGCCAAAAGGCTTCATAGCCCAATAGCAACTAGAACCCAAAATAGCTAGAAACACTCCAAACACTCCCGATCTCTGTGGATCGACCCGTACTTGCACGAGCTACAAACGACGACCGTGCACTTGCGGTATTACTGTAGGCCCGCGTTTTTATTGCGCTTAATTTTATACATATCTCCGGACCCACCAAGTTTTTGGCCGGGGATAATTTTTAGGACCTTTTCAAAGCCTATCACCAAGTTCATCTTTACTAGTGAATAAAGTCATATTAAGTTTCAATTACTTGAAAATTGTTTTGACGAAAAATGGTCTGTGAATAACAACTATATAACGTTCTCTAAGAATGTTTCAATGATTGAAATGAGAGTTTAGAATATATAACCACGGTTGGATATAAACATTGTGTGGTAACTCATACGTGTGTAAGTCCTTATTCCTTGAACCAAAGTATGCGTACTTTGTTGCTCAGGAAAACCAGAACTAAAGTTCGCGTACCAGTATGCGCACTTTCGGAAGTTCACATCCCGTGAATTTCCGCTGGAGTTTGTGAACTGAAAACAAAATTATTTCGGGTACTTAAGTCCGCGTACCAGTATGCGTACTTAAGTTGGTTATTTGCTAAAAACGATTATTCGTGAACTTAAACTTGTATAAACTAAGGAATGCATAATTTCAAACCGTGGCTGTAAAGTTCATGAATCGATTCGAGTGAATCAAATCGTTTTTGCTTCGATTGTGTCTTGTATACTTCTATAAGATCTAAGCGATTGAACAACTCTCTAAGTAATTCATTTGAGTCATTTGAACTAGTTGTGGTTAAGAAGAATAGGTTGATATGGAAGTGCTCATATGGGTAACCATTTGGTTAAATATTGTTGAACCAACTAAGTTTACATGTTTGGGTACGGTTACACAAACCTACGTGCATTTCATTTGTGTGTAACAAGCTAAGTTCGATCTAACGGTTGAAAGATATTATCTTGAATCTATTCAGATTTTCATCTAACAGTGAATATTAAATGCTTTGTTACTAAGCTAACACTGATTGCAAACCCTGGTTTAAAAGTCTATATAAAGGAGAACTCTAGCAATTGGGAAACCTAATCCCCACACCTCCTGTGTGATACTAGTTGTATTAGCTAGAGTCGACTCTCCTTTAACCTTAGGTTTATTCTCGAGACCCTGTAGGTTAACGACTTGAAGACTTCATTGGGATTGTGAAACCAGACCCAACTATTTTCTATGTAGTTGCATGATATGATCTTGTTGTTTCTATCGTACTAAGTACAATCGTAAGATTGTCTTGAGATTGATTTCTCTGATAGGCAAGATTAAAAGAAGTCACAAACATCTTCGTCCCATCGTTTGTGATTCCTCAATATATTCTTTCGGTAGTCGATTAAGATTATTGTGAGGTGATTGATAATTTTAGGCTGTTCTTCGGGAATATAAGTCCAGGTTATCAATAGGTTCATGTTCACCTTAATTTATCAAAAGATGGAACAAAACCTCGTAGGTATTTCTGTGGGAGACAGATTTATCTATTACCGTAGAATTTTTTGTGTGATACATATTTGTTTATTAAAGTCTTCGACTTTGGGTCGTAGAAACTCTTAGTTGTGGGTGAGATCAGCTAAGGGAATCACGTACGTAGTATCCTGCTGGGATCAGAGACGTAAGGAGTGAAAATGTACATTAGATCCGTGTGAGATTGATTGGGGTTCAACTACAGTCCAGACAGAAGTTAGTTTGTAGTAGGCTAGTGTCTGTAGCGGCTTAATACAGTGTGTGTTCAATCTGGACTAGGTCCCGTGGTTTTTCTGCAATTGTGGTTTCCTCGTTAACAAAACTTCTGGTGTCTGTGTTATTTCTTTTCCGCATTATATTTTGTTATATAATTGAAATATCACAGGTTGTGCATTGAATCGATCAATTGGGAAATCCAACCTTTGGTTGTTGATTGAAATTGATTGATCCTTGAGTCTTTGGTACCGTTCAAGTGATTTCTCTTGTATTCAATTAGACTCGCAGATTTCTATTTACTTGAGTAAGTATTGAATAAAGAAAAAGAGATATAACTCTTTGATATACTTTTATTAAGATTGAGTCTGACTATCTAGTTGATTCTCTTAAAAGTATATTGGAGTTAGTCCATACAGATTGCAAAGCGAAATACTGGGTGTGGTTGTTAGACCCCCGCTTTTTCAATTGGTATCAGAGAAGGCAAACACGTTTAAAGACCTTACAAGTCTGTGTATGTAGCAATCTGAGTATATGGACAGAATCTCATCTCTGGCATATACGCATACCATGATGCCTTCCAAAAGCTTTTAACTGTGTCAAATGTCTTGGGATCACCTCAAAGGATTATTCCTTAGCTAATTCTTCCGAATCCCGAGGTAGAAATGCAGTCCTACCAAATGTTGATATTTGTCCCTCTAATAAGACATTTGACACCATCGTAAAAGCTGAAATGTAGCTCACCAGAATCTCAAAAAATTCTGCTAAGGCTATTGATTTTCAGAATCATGCTCAGCTTATTTATGAATTTGAAAAGTCTCTTGGTCGAGAACGGGAACTCTATAATATAATTAAGTCCTTCTCTAACAATATCGAAAAACTTATTCAAGAAACTACTCTACAACGCGAAAAAATTAGTGTTCTTGAGGATATTGTGAAGGAAGATTAAATTAGAGAAAAACGTTTGATCGAGGTGCATTCATCAGATCTAAACAGACTTCGAGTCGAAAAAGAGAAACTAGGATCATCCTTTATTATAGCCAAAGAACAATGCAAAACCTTGGAAAAGTAAAACTCTGTTTTGAGGAAAAATTCTTCTGTGTCGACTAATTCTCAGTCTGAATTACAACACATAAAGAGATGTTTTCCAAAAGAAGTTTTTGTCAAGAAAGGATTACATGACTTGCAAACTTCTAATACGGCTAGGAATTTAAAACAGGTTCCAATTAATGTCTCTACTCCACGTGCCTGTTCATTCTGTGGGAAAAAGAATCACTATGCTATTCATTATTTTGCTAGGATAAAACAAATTTCTAATCTTCATAATTTGCTTCTTTCTACTATCAACGCAGTAAATCGTATGACGACTTCTACAGTGAATCTCGTGCCCACGGAATACCAGAAACCTTATAAAAATGATCTCTCTTCTAGAAATCGTCACAGGTTACAAGTTCATCTCAATGGTATAAATTCTTGTGCCACTAATGAACGCATTCCCTGTGTTTATAAGAATAAGTATGGTAAATCTAAGTCTAGGAAATGGATCTCTTTGTTCTCTGATCCTCTTGAACCAATCTCAAGAGGTCCTAGATTTTGTCTTCAGAGAAATCCTTCTGACAGAGATGTTAAACAGGTTGGTTCCTACTCATCTGAGATGAAAGTCAACCGAAGAAGCGAAAAAAACACAAAAGTCAAACTTTCAGATAATGTGTACAACTCCTTCCTCAATGACCGTAGTGGGATTACTTCTCACTCTACCACCTGATTCTAGGTATCCTTATCCTTGTTTCTAACTTGAGAGGTGGAAGGATGATGATTGAGAAAGACTCAAGTGTGTTGTATAATATTTTTGTTGTTTGTGTTCTTTTTGCTGCCGGTCCACAAACGTCGTGTCCTCCTCTTGCGAGTTCATAGGGTTTTCATAACAAGAGTTCTTTCTCCTGTTTATAAACACACACACACACACACACACACACATATATATATATATATATATACTCTATATTGTGTTATTCCATCACCAAAAAAAATTCATATGGAGAACTCTGCAAAATCTCAAGAGATTGTGCATCTTGATATGGAGGAAGACACTCAAGGACGTGAGTTTATTCAAGAGCGGGTTCTAAAGAAGATGCTTGAAAGAAATGATCACAACTCTTGGATTGATGATTCTGTCAAGGATTTAACTCGTTTCCATAACGATTCAAAGGTCGAGTTTGTAAATCTTCAACTGCAAATAAACCAACTCTTAGATGGTCAGACCAGAATCCTTGCTAATCAGAATATTCTGATACGGAATCTAAAGAAGCTCATCATGGATTGTGTCAAGGCTAGACAGCTTGCTCGGGTTGTTAATCGTAAAGTCAGCGTTCTAACTCACGAACATGGTGTGTCTATGATGAGTGCCAAATATTGTATATATTTTATCCCTTTTTGTTGGCATTTATTCATCTTTTGTGCATTAATTCTACATTTTATCCCATATTCTGTATTTTCATTGTTTTCAAGAATAAATATTTTTCTTACTTAATTTTGCATTTTTAGGTAATAAATAAAGTCTGGATGACTTGCGGAGCGGAAAAGAGCTGAAGAGTGGTGAAAAGCCGGAAGAAATTACGCAAGGAAGCCGCAAAGAATGGTGCGCACAAGTCCAAAAAGCTAGGAATGGGCTCAAGAAGGAAGAATTGTTCTTAAAGAAGATATGGGCTTGGCATACCCAAGGTCCAAAACCCTTACCCAAACCCATTTTCTATATCCATACCCGCCTCCATTCTCAGCCGTTAGATTGGATCCATCTCAACATCCAATGGTCGCTTCTTTATCGTGCATCAAAATCTGAAGTCCCTACCAAACACCATAGTGCCTAAATTCCAAGCCTTCAGATTAGATCACATTTAGATCCTACGGTCGCTTATTTTCCTGCTCATCAAATCCTGATACTTCCGCTTAACACTACAACACCTAACCCCATCTAGAGCCGTTAACTTCGTTGTATCAAAAAATCTGACGGTCGCTACCAGCCTCTTCAGGAGGAACCATCCGATCCACCTACCAGCTTCACATCCCACGGCCCATCTCACGAAACATCACCTCTTGATGGACCCGCCTCACACCAGAACATCCCATACCCTAAAACTATCGAACCAACCTCATTCTTCCTCTTCCCTTCTCTTTCTTTTCCTTCTCCTTCACCCGACAGTCGCAGAGCTCTGCAACTCTAGCTCCTGCCTCTCTTCCTTGTCGCAACAGCCACCACACCACACCGTACATCACCACCCCATCCCAAGTTTCTCCCTTGTCTCGTTTTTAGCATCAAACTAGGTGCTACAAGCTAGAACAGTGAGAAGTTAGGGTTACACAATCGAAAGAGGGGACAAAACTTGAAGACACAGGAGCAGAAGAAGAAGATAAAGCGTGGGTTAGACGCAAATCAACAGAAATCAGTGAGTAATTTTGGGAATTTGAGAAAACCCTAATTTCAATTTAGGGTTTCGAAAATTTAGGGTTTGTTGTAAACTATAAATATGGATGTTGTTGCTACTGTTAGGGGTGTTCTTGGACTAGCCAAGTTTCCACCCAATTTGGGTTAGGTTAATTTAATTCCAATTTTAATTGCACTGTTAATTTTTAGGGTTCTTGTACTGTTAATTTTGGTTCAATGTGTGATGTTCCTGTTAATGTTAAATGTTGTTTTCATATCCTGTTAATGTTCCTGTTAAATGTGCATAACCCTGTTAGTATCCTGTTTAGGTTTAATTCCATGTTAGTTCACTGTTAATGTTAGTTTAAATGCTCACTGTTAGGATTAATTCACTGTCATGTAATGTTAGTTTGATGGAATGCTAGGCTAGAAGCCTTTGAAGCACTGAATTGATTGAGTAATGGAAGAAATCAGTGCTCATAGCAAGCTGATTATCTTGCCATTCCATTTTTGTATGCTTAGGATGCAATGTGCTGATTGTGCAATGGAAGAAATCAGTGCTCATATCAAGATGATTATCTTGCCATTCCATTTGTGTTTGCCTGTATTCTTGCCTTAGCCTTGCTCTGTTAGTTTCACTATCATCCTTGCCCTTGGCCTTAGGCCTTGGTTCATCTTGCATTGTTCTTTGCTTTTTCCCTGTGTTGCTTTTGTTTGCTATTTTCTCCTGCTGTGCATTTTCTTCACTGCCTTGTGCTGCTGCTACTTGTTATTCCTTGCTACTGCTTCCCCTACTGCTGCTTTCTTTGCACTGCTGCTGCTGTTGCTGCAGCTGCCTTTTCCTCCCTTCTCCTGCATCTGAGTTTCTGCAGCTGTTGCTGCCACTCCACTTCCCTTGCAGCTGCCCTGCTACCACTGCTGTTGCTGCTTCCTCCCCAAAGCTCACTTCAAAAGCTGAGCCCAATTCAGTTCATTGAAACCAAAAGTTTAAAGCCCAAGGCCCAGTGCAATTCCAAAGGTACAAAGCCCAAGGTTTAGTTCACATAGGCCCAGAAATAGGTTCAGAACAAGAAAAGGCCTAGCTCCCAAAAGCCTCTGAGGCCCAGTTCAGCCCAAGCCTAAGTTTAAGGCCAAAGCCTAGTGTACTGATAGGCTAAAGCTAAAGCCCAATTCATTCCCAAAGAACTCAAAGGACCAAAGCACAATCATAACCCATTGGTTACCAAAATCCATTGGTACCCAAAGCCCAACAACAGCAATTTAGAACCCAATTAGCTAGAACACTTCAAACACACCCAGTCTCTGTGGATCGACCCGTACTTGCACGAGCTACAACCGACGACCGTGCACTTGCGGTATTACTGTAGGCCCGCGTTTTTATTGCGCTTAATTTTATACATATCTCCGGACCCACCAAGTTTTTGGCCGCGGATAATTTTTAGACCTTTTAGAAGCCTACCAGTCTACGGTCAAGAGAGTAAAGGAAATCAGTGATACCTTCTTTGACGGATTCATTGAAAGGTATGAGGTTCTCAGTTAACTTTGATTTTACTTGTCTAGTAAATATTCTTATGAGAATTTTTATTTCTTATGTTTTAGGAAGAATAACTAGTTTTTGGAATAGGCATTATTGTGATTACACATAGCTATGTCCAACGTTTTCATCTTCATTGTTTTTTAGGATTATTTTTAAATTTTAAAACTATTTGGAAGATGATTTTTTCAGTATTAATCTTTATGGTTTCATATATTGCAATTTGGTATGGGATATGTGTGTTTGCGTCCGTGAACTATGATTGTCCCATACCTTGTCAAAAGTTAAGTCTTCCATATGTCGATATGCATGTATTGATAAAAGAATGAATGAACTTTCGACATTACAAAAGTTTTAAGCCTATTGTATGTCATTATGCAAATAATGATGGAAAATAGGATGAATTTTTGTTTATGTTATGTCTATTGTATGTCATTATGCAAATAATGATGGAAAATAGGATGAATCCATGTCTATTCCGCAGTGTTGATCTTCCCTGATACATATTTTTTTATTTATATATTGTGCGCCTTCGTAAGTTCTCTTATGTTGAGCATTTCCGATTAAATTAATCATGAGTTTTCTCGTGGTTAATTTAATCGAGTATTTTTATATTCAAATTCATATTCATATGTGATTTTTTATGTCCAAAGAAATCCTTCTTTTCTTGTGAACGTAAGGTCGCTCTTGTTGTTCTTTCGGGAATGACATTTTATGGGGGAGAGTTCTTAATTGAACTTGTGCTTAATTTCCAAATATTTGTGGGGAGTGCGGTTGTGGAATATTATAAGGGTTACCATGTATGTTTATAAACTCCTTGATGAAAGCATTTAGCTTCGGCTTTATGATTGCATCTAAAAAGTTTATATGCGTTTGCTTTTGGTCATGAAATGTCTCTATGGAAATTTCATTAGGATCCCACTAGTTTTCGTACCTTTGCCAATTTTATTGACAAAACGGGGGAGAATGAATGTGTAGTTCACACTACAAATACATATATTTTCAGATCATTATGTAAGGGGTAGTGGTTTCCATGTGAGATGGATTATTGGCTAAGGGGTAGTAATACATATCATCATAGTATTGTTTTCGAAGTTGTGATACAATTGAACTTTGATGTTGTGTAATAATACTATGACATTGTGTAACAATGATCGAGAATTATTGTTTTCTCATTGTTATAGCTACGGATTTTCAACAACGATGATACTAAACTTACAACCTTTGGGATCATTGGAGTACTTGGAAGTGACGAAGATTTCGAGTAATGTTGAAGAACCAAGGAGATCAGGCTTGTGGAAGAGAAGCTCCAAAAGTTATTTATTTATTTTTGTATTCCATATGTATTGATAGTTTTTCACTAAAATTGACAAAGGGGGAGATTGTTAGAGCACTGCTCGGTCGAACTCGCATGCGTTGCTATCTAAAGCATGTTTCTCAATGTTAGTGATCAAAACTATAAGTCTTGATTTCTATTCTACTTATAGATAAGTCTCAGACTAGGCTAGAAAGTGTAGTTGAGCTCAAGACTCCATAGTGATCATCATACAAAGACGAAGAACTACTCAAGGAACTGCTGGAACTTCATCAACTAAAAGGTATGTGGAGACCTGAACTTATCTATCACTCAAAAGTATATCTACTCTATCTCATATCTTGAGACAAAAGTCGTATTGCTATAGACTTTGATTATACACATTTGCTATTTCGACCCAAGTTTATCTCGCTATTATCTTTTGAAGGAACCAGAATTCTACCATCCATAATTCATTGAAAATCATGGAGTACACACACATGTACACAAAATC
Organism: Papaver somniferum; assembly: GCF_003573695.1. Taxonomy (NCBI): domain Eukaryota; kingdom Viridiplantae; phylum Streptophyta; class Magnoliopsida; order Ranunculales; family Papaveraceae; genus Papaver; species Papaver somniferum. The sequence continues at coordinate 140,223,922 of NC_039367.1, forward strand.
ATCATAAACATAATCCATTATGCAAAAATTCCACAATGGATATACTGTACAAGAGAAACAAAAAATATTAGCCACATTATCTATCAAATTACAACAAAATCATCAATCAATCCAAAATTATCCATCCAAATACAATCTCACTGCCAACAATTTGTCCTAGACATAATACATATTCATTTAATCATCCATCAATCCAAAATTATCAATAACAATACCATATCTAAATAAAAAATCATTCATAAACAACAACCTCTTTGATTGAATCAACAAAATATCATACATTCAATCAACAATGTCTCAAACTATCAAATAACATACAAGGACACATTATAATCAACCTAACATCTCCAACTTAATCATAATCAAAATCAAAATCAAATTAAATTTAAACCCTAAAATTTGAAACACTCACCTTGGAGGATTTTGTTGATGTAACACGAAATTGAAAAAAGGAAATACTTCACCGGGTATTAAGGAACAAACCCATTGAATTTTAGCTCCTGAATCGCATCGGAGAGTCTTCAAATAGAAATGGGTTGTGGAGAGGAAAAAAATAGAGAAGAAGAAGGAAGAAGAAGAAGAAATGGACGCGAGTGCTTGCTTCTGATGAGTTATAGCTATAACACGGCTACTCAGTTGCCGTATTGGTCAAGTCAATGAGTTGACTGATATGGCAACTGAGTATCCATTTGGCACTGTTCATACGGCTACTTTGTAGCCGTATCATATAGGGAAGGGAAAATCGGGCACCATAGTGAGGTTGCCTTCCTTGTTCTATCCCTTCCCTTTATTTGAGGGATAGGGAAGGGATGCCCTCTCCCATGGTGCTTGTTCTTAGGAAAGAAACTGAGATGTTAGAGTAAACTATAAAGAATGAATTAAACATAAATTAAGACTACATAATTTGATGGAAACAATCTCAACGAAACAATATTCCTTTAGATGTTAAAAAGGAAATAACTCATAATCTTGGCAATGATATAGATTCTGACAAGGGTGTTATACAACCCACAAGTCCCTCCTAAGCAGTAATCAGCAGAAATTGTCCATGTCCTTGACATTAAACGGATTCAAATACTTGGTAATGGCTAATGAATATTTTTTCCCTGTATTTTAGTATGTGTTTAACTCAATTGATTCAAGTTTATATACCCTGGTGTTTGATTTCTAAAGAACGCGCGGTTGGGGATACTAAAATTAATTGGGGGATAGAGAAAGAGGAAAAAAAAACTGGATTTAAAAATCAAATCAGGATCATTCCTTATCTAAGTATTTTATGTAATTCCTAATCTACCCCTCACCAATAAGGTTTAGTGTTTAATTATAATTAGGAAAAATCTTAAGTATCTGTTAGTTGATTAGTTTGTATTATTATTTGTATTTGTGTCAGTGAGTTGAGAGTAGAAGGAGGGAAAAATATTTGAGAGGGAACTTTTTTTGGTGAAAATGGAGGATGACTGTGAAGAGAGAATTGCTGTTGCTGAATCTTTAGCTCAACTACAACAAGGATCATATTTTGAATCTTCAGATAATGACAACAACTCACAATTGCATTTGTTGAGCCAACACCCTTGAATTATGATTTTTACGGGCATGGAGAGTTTATTGAAGAACCTACACAAGAAAGTAAACTAGCACAACATACAAGCATCCACTATACACAAGTAAAGCTTCTAAGAGGTTGAAAATTTGATTTTTTTTCTTTGAATCCACCATTTTTGCATCTGAAAAAGCTCGGTGCCGGCATGGACGTGGTATGAATACAATGCCGGAAATAGCCATACCGGCATGGTATTCATATTACGGCCATGTCGGACACTCGATATCCCCCATTTTGAAATTCAAGACGGCATATGATAGACGCATTTATGTGTCTAATTTGTCCCAATTGTTTATATTGTTAGTGCTCGATTTTGTACTTATTTGGTTATTTTATGTCTTTGTAGGTGTTTTTGGAGAAATAAGCTTTTGCGGCGAAATTGGCTCAAAATGTGGCATTTGAACCTCCGTAGATAACGTACCAGAAGCACCCCAGAAGTATGTTGGAAGCACCCCAGAAATACCCCGGAGGAACCCTGAAAAAGTTCTGAAAATATCCCAGAAAAATTACTATTTGCACCCAAGGGGAAAGTGTTATTCGGACTCTCACTATGGATAAGGGGTAACCCAATTCGGACATGTGCTAAAGGGACACCAGAACTGGATAAGGGGGAGGTCACCTTCACCGTTTGAAAACAAATTTTGGCGGGAAAATTTTCTTTCACCAGACAGATTTAGGGTTGGATTTTTGGACGAGTTTTAATGAGATTAAATCACTGATTCTCATGGGATGGACGTGATATGGATATACAATTCTAGTATGGATGATTTCATGGGATTAATTGGGCTAGAATATCCGGGAGAAGCAATCAAAGTTAAAACAGAGAGACGTGTCCTGTTGTGCACTTTCAAAGATTTTGTGGAGATTTTGGGAGAGTTTTACGCTGGATAATCATGTATTTGGTCCTGTTCAAGTCATAGGAAGAGTTTGGTGGCTATTTTATAGCTAACAGACGCGTACAAACACTGACAGAGGTGATTATTGTTTCAACGGCAGAGAAGAAAAAAAAAGAGATTCTATCGGGATTTCTTTGAGCTGTGAAGTATATAAGAGGTGGAGAGAAGTTATAAAAGGTTTTATCAAGAGTTTGGGGTCGAGACAGAGCCAGGAGGAGCGAAGAAGAAGGAGTAGCAGCAATGTTCACCTGCTGCTGCTGCTGCTATTAAAAAGCTTCAAGAACACGAAGAACAGACTCTCCAGGACAGTCTTATTTTCAGCAGCTTCAGAACAGTCTTATTTTCAGCAGCTCAACATCAGAAGAGAGGTGTCGCAGTTCACTGCAGTTTTCTGTTGTCGTTCTTTTCTGGACGCGTTTTGTGACTCTTAGAACTACTATTTTATAACTTTTGACTCTTTTAATCACAGTTTGAGCTTTGAATTAATATGTTGAGTGTGTGATTGATATGAATAGCTAAACCCCAATACTGGGATGATGGAGGAAACCATTCTTTATGCATGAGTAATTTTATTTAATTCTTTTATGACTATTTGCACTATTATGAATGGAATTATGATTTTTATTGATTATTTGTGATTTTGTCTGATGATGTATGCTTAATCCATGAGATTCTTGATGCATCATGCTTATGATTTACATATAATACTTACAAAATCTATTTTTGGCAAAGTAAGAGTCGGTATTTGTTATCAATATAAGCTTTAATTGTCTAGAATTAATAATTGAATCGCATGAGTATAAGAATTGGTGAAATCCTGAGTCCTGGTTCCTCTTGATCCTGTGACAATTTTGTATATATTTTTGTTTTAAAAATCTTTTCAAGTCCGAGTAACGAACTCTTATTTACCGCAATCTTAATACTACAACAACAATGGCGCCGCCGACGCGGACTTGTATATAGATTTGTTTTTAGGTTTAATTTTTTATTTATTTATTATTATTTGTTCCTTTTTACGTTTCTTTTTGTGTCTTTGATTTACAGGTTCGAAGTGGAATACTAAGGACTTGGGAACAAAAAGCTTAAAGCTAAAAGCTAAAAGCTAAAAGAGAAGAAAAAAAAAAAGACATAATTTTTTTTTAGGATTTAATTTTTTTTATTATTATTTTTTTTTTGTATATAGCTTTTATATATTTTTTTTAGAATTTGTAAATAGGCTTTATTTTTCATAATTTTTGTAATTTTTGGACTTTTTATTTGGACTTTATTCTGGACTTTGGACATTATTTTTAAAAACCCTACGGAAGGGTTATAAATTAAAAAAAAATTAAATACAAACTGTTTGCAGGGAAGGACGATGATTACTATATCGTCTCGGCCCCTCGGGTTCGCACACGGCATAGGAGTCGTGGCCCGAGTCGATAACAACGGTTCATCGCCCGTCTGGTACGGGAGGTAAGTCCAATCGAAACACCCGCGAATCTCCTGCAAGCGGGTTACTGTCTGCCTTAAGGTGATAATTGTTTGAGGACGAACCAGACTGTTTTTAATTTCCTATTAAAAGGGCAAGGCCTGGCCAAATCAAGATAAGGACTCGGATTTCATCACCGTTTCCTTCTTGCCCGCCTTAGGAAAACGAAACCAAACGCGAACCTAAGCCTAAAATTTTGAATAGAACGAGACCAATAGGGTAAAGAGCTTAATAGGAAACTCGTTCGAAAAATATTGGTTGCTCTTTAAGCACATTTCAAAGTTCATGATGGTTTCTGTGAGTTGAATGCGTGACTGCGCCGCCTTGTGATAGCGGTGAGGCCTTGGGTATCAAAGCTCCACTGAGCTTCCCTCGCCTCGATTCAACTTACATTAGCTCAGATTGATTCCAGAGGGGTGTGCTCAAATTTTAACGAATTCCTTTTCGAAGGAATAGAATCTGGTCTAGAAAACAATCTAAGTGGAGCCATCATGCTTTTTGTTTGCTAGAAATATTTAGGTTTGTTTTGGTGGAGTGGAGTCGAGTCGGCCTTGTTTGTGGTTGTGTAAAATTCCCTTGCAATTAAGAATATCGAACTGGTATGATAGAAGCCAATACAATGAGTATCGACCTGAATTTGAATATGGACATCATCATTTTTATGACCATGTTGGGAATAGTAGCTGGGGACGCCAACCTTTTCAAGGTTATGGTTCATACCATGGTGAGCCCAATTACTATCCGCACGTGCATCAGTCTTACGAGCAAGAAGATTATAGTACTAGTTCTTCGTCTCTAGAGGATACAATCAAACTATTGAAAAGTAGTCCTTTTTATGATCCTTCTGATAATTCCTCTTTACTAGAGTCAACACGTAAGTTAGCTGAGTCGACGCGTAAGTTAGCTGATATGAATAGTATAATTATAGACGACAGAACTACAATAATGAGTGAACCTTCTTTAGAAGACCACCTCAAGCGGATAGCTGAGACGAACGAAAGAATTGCTCGAAATTACTTGAATTGCCAATATAATTATCCAATAATACCCTTGAGAATGAAGACAGTTATTTACATAATCAAGATAACAAGGTTAGAATTGGTAGCACTACTTGTTTTGATGAGGTTCGATCTTTTTCATGTTATAATGATGATTATGATAAGGATAGTATTGATGAAGAACATGAAATATGTAGGAATAGTGATCAGGAAGCTAGTAATCCAATTGAGCTTTATAATGATTATATTATTTCTAGTTCAAATCCAAATAATTATTATGATTATTCACCTATTCAAAAGGACGAGGATTTGATTAGGGATTCCACCGTTTTAGACGATATAGTTTTTCCTGTTTACGAATCCGATAAAGGTTTAGAGGAACCGGTTTATCTTGAGACTACTGTTTTTGAGTCGAACGATTTAGAAACTGTAATCGATGATGGTTTCGAGGAACGGTTTTACCCTGAGAATACTGTTTCAGAGTCGTATGATTTAGAAACAATAGTCTTAGATGAACTCATAGAGATTAATGAGGACACACCGCAAGATTACAACTTAGAAGAATCAATTGCCCATTTTCAGGAATCTGATGACCTAGAAATTAAGGAGATTGTGGCTAGTCTAACTAGAGACACTGAAAACTCTAAGTTTGGGGGTGATTATCACTTTCCTAGTGCTTTACCTTTAACTCTCAGAAAGTCCCCACACTTAGGACTTGATATCTGTGCCTCAACCATCTTACAAGATTATCTTCATACTAGGTTTCCCGAACCTAATGATGTCATGAAAAAAGTTCAGTCGTTAGAAACCCATCCTCTGGTTGATGTGGTTTGCCCAGGCTATGATACCCAAATTGACTTTTTTTCCCACCAAATAGTTTTCTTCCAATTGTGGGAACGTATAGATATCAAATGTGTCACTTATTAAGTTCTGAGACTAAGCCTAAGTACTTTAGGAAATTAGAATCGACACATTTGCTTCAGAATGACCACTACTCTGACTGTGGTCAACTATTTAAGTCATACCTAATTGACTTAGAGGATCCTAAATTATTTAGGTTATTTTGTGATTCCAGGTTCTTATCAGAGTTTTTCCAGACTCTAGGACCTAATAATTTGGATCCTACCTATGAGGAAATGCATCCGAGGAAAATATTCTATTTAGACCACTTCATAGAACCTGAACCTGAACCGCAATTAGCGATAGTTATCCAGAAACTAGGTAAGGGCATGCCAGTATTGTACATTTTCTTGGTTTACTGCAGTTTCCTTTTGTCAGCTCTTTTTGGTTTTAAAGACCCTCAGTTATTCCGGCTACTGTTATACGGTTCGAGTTGACTAAACCTTTTCTATGTCTGGCTGAAGACTTTAAACTTAGCACTTCTTGGGAGGTAACCCAAACTCATGCGACACGGTAATATCTTTCATTATCTCTTTTGCTTCAAATGGTAACAGTTTCTCCTTGTTCATGCTTTTAATTTCATCTTTAGAACATTGAGGAGAATGTTAGATTTAAGTTTGGGGCTATGGGGGAAACTTTTTAGTTGCAATAAATAAACTCCAGAGCTTAGAAATTATTCCTATTGAGGATTGCACTAACTAATCTAAGTGGATGGAAGCATTTTGATTGTAGGAGTTTGAGGAACCAATCTGATTAGATGGAAACATCTAAAGAGTCTATTCATAAAAGCACAGAGCTCAGGTGTTAGAAATAACATGATAGTTTCACCATATCTCGTTGAGTCCTTTTCACTTATATTTTTATTTTATTTTGTTTTTAAACTATGTTCTCTAAGTGATAGGTGGGGCCCACGATTCAAGTTGTTACCAATGCTAGGGTGAATTAGAGTGATTGAGATACCATGAAAAAAAAAAAAAGTTGAAAAATAAAAAGAGATGAAAAAAAAAGATGAAAAAAAAATGGTAGTTACCAAAAAGTAAAAAAAAAAATTGAGACCAGACCATTTGACCAAAAGGAATAAATTCAATAAAGTCGACCACTGGTACCCTTGTATATGCCAGTTGTGTTGACCTAGAGTTAGGTTATCGACCACTGGTACCCTTGTATATGCCAGTGTGTTGATATTAGTCAGACTAGTATCTCAATCCATTAGGATAGGTTCATTTTGGCGGAGGCCTTCAGACAGATATGGGAAACGCCGTTCACTTAGTAAACATCAAAACCATCTATGTTTTTCTATATCCATCTCTTAATCTTTCCATGTGATTAGTCTGACTCCGAATATGATGTCCATAGTGCAACTATCTGAGTAGAGCTCTGTCACTTTATATGAATTTTAGTATGCTTGAGTGCAAACTCGTGTACAACAATTGGAATTTCGCATCAGGGTACTTCTTCCTGTAGTCAATAAGTATACCAACCAAGGAGATTCTTTAGTGCTTTCCAAGGTTCTGCGTGGATAGCTAAGGTCTGGAGTACAGTTTTTGTGGGTGTATCTCTGGTAAGCCCTCCCGAGACTATAACTCGGCCACTAGGGCCACCTAGGGGTTTAAAGGCTTATTGCATACGCTAAATGCAATCGACGATGCCTGCGACAGTGAGTTAGGATTTTATTTTGTAGTTTTGATTTGCTCGGGACTAGCAAATAATAAGTTTGGGGGTATTTGATAGACGCATTTATGTGTCTAATTTGTCCCAATTGTTTATATTGTTAGTGCTCGATTTTGTACTTATTTGGTTATTTTATGTCTTTGTAGGTGTTTTTGGAGAAATAAGCTTTTGCGGCGAAATTGGCTCAAAATGTGGCATTTGAACCTCCGTAGATAACGTACCAAAAGCACCCAAGAAGTATGTTGGAATCACCCCAGAAATACCCCGGAGTAACCCTGAAAAAGTGCTGAAAATATCCCAGAAAAATTACTATTTGCACCCAAGGGGAAAGTGTTATTCGGACTCTCACTATGGATCAGGGGTAACCCAATTCGGACATGTTCTAAAGGGACACCAGAACTGGATAAGGGGGAGGTCACCTTCACCGTTTGAAAACAAATTTTGGCGGGAAAATTTTCTTTCACCAGACAGATTTAGGGTTGGATTTTCGGACGAGTTTTAATGAGATTAATTCACTGATTCTCATGGGATGGACGTGATATGGATATACAATTCTAGTATGGATGATTTCATGGGCTTAATTGGGCTAGAATATCCGGGAGAAGCAATCAAAGTTAAAACAGAGAGACGTGTCCTGTTGTGCACTTTCAAAGATTTTGTGGAGATTTTGGGAGAGTTTTACGCTGGATAATCATGTATTTGGTCCTATTCAAGTCATAGGAAGAGTTTGGTGGCTATTTTATAGCTAACAGACGCGTACAAACACTGACAAAGGTGATTATTGTTTCAACGGCAGAGAAGAAAAAAAAGAGATTCTATCGGGATTTCTTTGATCTGTGAAGTATATAAGAGGTGGAGAGAAGTTAGAAAAGGTTTTATCAAGAGTTTGGGGTCGAGACAGAGCCAGGAGGAGCGAAGAAGAAGGAGTAGCAGCAATGTTCACCTGCTGCTGTTGCTGCCATTAAAAAGCTTCAAGAACACGAAGAACAGACTCCCCAGGACAGTCTTATTTTCAGCAGCTTCAGAACAGTCTTATTTTCAGCATCTCAACATCAGAAGAGAGGTGTCGCAGTTCGCTGCAGTTTTCTGTTGTCGTTTTTTTTTGGACGCGTTTTGTGAGTCTCAGAACTACTATTTTATAACTTTTGACTCTTTTAATCACACTTTGAGATTTGAATTAATATGTTGAGTGTGTGATTGATATGAATAGCTAAACCCCAATACTGGGATGATGGAGGAAACCATTCTTTATGCATGAGTAATTTTATTTAATTCTTTTATGACTATTTGCACTATTATGAATGGAATTATGATTTTTATTGATTATTTGTGATTTTGTCTGATGATGTATGCTTAATCCATGAGATTCTTGATGCATCATGCTTATGATTTACATATAATACTTACAAAATCTATTTTTGGCAAAGTAAGAGTCGGTATTTGTTATCAATATAAGCTTTAATTGTCTAGAATTAATAATTGAATCGCATGAGTATAAGAATTGGTGAAATCCTGAGTCCTGGTTCCTCTTGATACTGTGAAAATTTTGTATATATTTTTGTTTTAAAAATCTTTTCAAGTCCGAGTAACGAACTCTTATTTACCGCAATCTTAATACTACAACAACAATGGTGGGGCCCACGATTCAGCATAGTATTCAACCAAAAAACTATATCGGTAAAAAATTTACTTTTTACTTACAACAAAATATTCTACGGAACATGCTACCGGCATGGTTCAATTCTAAGGTTACCATGCCGGTACCGCTTGAAAAACATACACGAGTGTCTTCCAAAGCTAAATACCCGCGTGGTTGATTAATTATCGATCATGCCGGCACTTTGTACCGGCATAGAATCGTAGATAACGAGCATGTCGGCACCTAGGTTTCCGACGTTGATTTCAAATGTAATTTTTATGCCGGAAGCGTTTAAAATTTGGTCTTCAGTTTCGGTTCTGTTCAACCATGTCGGAACCCTAGTTGAGAATGCCGGAACTTTGGTTCGGCATAATATTTTAATTTTTTTTGGAACTAATTTATTTTCTTTTCATTCGATCCTGGGGTTGTAACATATATTGATCCAACAAATGCAAGACCGTTTGGTTGGGATACGTCGGAATACTATAAAATGCCTCTGGTATGTTACCAAAGAATACTTTTCACCTAGTATCTTGGAATTTACTAATGGATTGCTTGTAATGAACCTTATAATCTCCCATTGTTGTCCTTATGTAGGGAATAAAATCTAAAGAGGAAGCAATTGCTTGGGCTAAAGAAACGGATCTTAAGAACATGTGTGTGTTGGTGAGGAATACCCATGGTTCAAAGAATCGTTTTGAGATGGCTTGCGAGAGAAGTGGGGTATACAGGGAGAATAATAGCCACAAGAGAAAGGATTATGTATATCCAAAGAAGACTAATAGGCTATACAAGACTCGTACGAGGAAGTATAATTGTCCCTTTAAGCTTGTATTATATTTAAGAGACAAGGACAAGGAATATGATTGTGCGGTGTGGTTCGGCCGTCATAACCACCCTGATCCGAAATATTTTGTTGGTCACTCCCTAGTTGCGAAGCTAAAACCTCATAAATTGGAGGATGTAAAAATATTGACCAAAGCATGTATCAAAGCATGACAAATTCTCAGAGGCTTCAAGTAAAGGATGAGACGAACATGTCTTCTCTAACTACAATTTATAGCGCACAAGCAACTATTAGAAGGGTGGAATGGGAATGGAGGAGCCTTATGCAATAATTTGAGAAATTAGTTTGGGATCACAACTACACGCGTATCATTAAAAGAGGGCCGGACAACAAGCCCCTTCAAATATTCATTTCGCATCCTTTGCTTGCAAAATTGGCTCATACATGTTTTGGTGTTCCTATGATGGATTGTACCTACAAGACAAACAAATACAATATGTCGTTGTTCAACATCGTGGGGAAAATATCGGACAAGGTATCATTCACATTGGCCTGGTGTTTAATGGAAAACGAGAGGGATTACTATTATAATTGGGTATTACGACAATTGAAATTACTTTTCCGAAAAAATCATCTTCCGAGGATCATCATAACTGATCATCTTCCCGAATGCACTAAATTTCCTATGTACATATCATATACGTCAAAATGTGTCAAAAGCTTTCCATGCCTTGTTTGAACCCACTAAGGAGGATATTAAGAAGAGAATGATTGTTCAACTAGAGGAAGACGTTATTTAGAACAAACTATCACCCGAAGAAGAAGAAGATGAAAGATGCAAGATCAAAAAAAGAGTGGACAAAGAACATGAGGAAAATCATAAAAAGTTGTTGGAATTTTAAAAAGATTGGGAGAAAGTTTATTGGTCTCTTAATGAGGATACGTACGAAAAGAATTTGGACAAGTTTATTGCCAATTGGAACGAAGTTTATCCGACTGCCGTCTCATATTCTCGGAATCAATGGTTGGATAAGTTCAAGGAAAAATTTGTGTGTGCATGGAAAAACCGGTATAATCACTACGAGAATGAAGCAACTAGTATAGAGGATTCCGTTCATGGGATATTTAAAGGTCTCATCAAGTATAACCAAGGAAACATGGTTACGGTCACCGAGGCAATGGAGCAACACTTTAAGAGTCATATCGATAGGATCAAGAAGGATTTTGAGAAAATCTCAATGGAAAGGATGAATTCATATCTTCAATATGGTAAGTTTCTCCGAGGAATAGAATTCAACGTCTCTCATTGGGAAATTAAATATATGATGAGACAAATGCAAAAGGAGATAAACTACGGCAAACCGGGTGATGTGTGTATTTGTCCTGAAATATCTTCATTGGGGCTTCTGTATCGTCATATGCTTGTGAAGTATGAAAAATCGGGGGTATAACAACCTCACCCAATATTTCGTTTAGCAATCTGTATGTACTAACTCCAATATACTTTCTAGAGAATCAACTAAACAGTCAGACTCAATCTAGATAAAAGTATACCAAAGAGTTAATATCTCAATCTCTCGATTTAATCTTTACTCAAGCAAATGGAAATCTGCGAGTCTTTATCAAATACTAGAGAGATAAACTTGGATGGTACCAAAGACCAATATCCAAGTGTCAATCAATTTAAATCAACAACCAAAGGTTGGATATTCTAATTGATTGATCTTGACGCACAACCTGTGATATTTCAATTATATAAATATAATGCGGAATAGAATTAACACAGACACCCAAAATTTTGTTAACGAGGAAACTGCAAATGCAGAAAAACCCCGGGACCTAGTCCAGATTGAACACCACACTGTATTAAGCGGCTACAGACACTAGCTTACTACAAACTAACTTAGGTCTGGACTGTAGTTGAACCCTAATCAATCTCACACTGATTCAAGGTACAGTTGCGCTCCTTACGTCTCTGATCCCAGCAGGATACTACGCACTTGATTCCGTTAGCTGATCTCACCCACAACTAAAAGTTGCTACGACCCAAATTCAAGGACTTTAATAAACAAACATGTATCACACAGAAAAGTATATGATAATAGATAAATCTGTCTCCCACAGATAAACCTATGAGTTTTTGTTACGTCTTTTGATAAATCAAGGTGAATATGAACTAATTGATAACCCGGACTTATATTCTCGAAGAAAAACCTAGTATTATCAATAACCTAACGATAATCTTAATCGTAAGGTAGCGAAACTAGATATTGCGGAATCACAAACGATGAGACGAAGATGTTTGTGATTTCTTTTTATCTTGCCCTATCGAAGATATAATCTCAAGTCAATTATTCAATTGAACTCATACGATAGAAAATGGCAAGATCAGATCGCTCAACTACAAGAGAAGTAGTTCCGTCTGGCTTCACAATCCAAATAAAGTTTTTCAGTCGTTAACCTACAGGGTCTCGAGAAGAAACCAAAGGTTAAAGGAGAATCAACTCTAGCAAAACCAACTAGTATCACACAAGAGGTATAGGGATTAGTTTTTTCCAATTGCTAGATGTCTCCTTTATATAGTTTTCAAATCAGGGTTTGCAATCCAAGTTACCTTGGTAACAAAGTATTCAATATTCACCGTTAGATGAAAAATCTGATTCAACCAAGCTAATATCTTTCAACCGTTAGATAGAAACTTAGCTTGTCACGCACAAATGAAATTTATTTCATTTAGGTTTGATTAACCGTACCTAAACGCGTACAGTTAGTTGGTTCACAAATAGTTAACCAATGGTTAGCCATATGAGCACTTTTATATTAACCGTATTCATCTTTTTCACATATATAACTAGTTCAAATGACTCATAAGAACTAGTTGAAGAGTTGTTCAATTGCTGAGGTCTTTATTCATAGAAACAATTGAAACAAAATCGGTTTGATCCATTTGAATCAATTCATGAACAATATACCCACAGTTTGCAAAGATTGCATTCCTTATAATTTATTGTTTTTAGTTCATGAACTACCGATTTGAGAAATAACCAGATTGGGGTACACGTACGGGTACAGTTACCTTAGCTATCGGCTTTCAGTTTACAAAGTCAACAGAAATTTTCGGTTCGAACACTTCCGTTGGTACGCGTACGGGTACGCGTACCCAACCTGTCTCCTTCACCAATATCGTATGCACGCATGCACACACTTGGTTTCCGGCACATGGATTTATACACTAATGTGCGAACACACTATATATGCTTATATCCATAGTTGGTAATCTCAACTCTACATTTCAATCATTGAAACATTCTTCTATAATGTTATAACAATCGTTATTCACTACTATCGTCATCAAAGCTATTTTCAAGATTGAAACATCATCATGACTTTCGTCACGGGTAAATATTAATGTGTTTAAAGCAAAAGCTTACCAATACATATTTCGAGAAAAACATAGGCGAGTAAACTCGGCTCGAAATAGAAAATGTGTATGTATGAAAACTATCATACTTATACGACTTTGTCTCAAGAGTAGGAGATAAAGTATACTTTTGAGTGATAGATAAGTTCAAGTCTCCACATACCTTTTTAGTCGGATAAAGTTCCCACTAGTGGAAAATAGGTTTTTTACTACTTCCTGAGTTTATATAAAACCACTGTTGTTGGGCAGTGATTACACATAGTTCTGTGATTCCCAGTGGTTTTATAAGAAAAAGCAAAAAAAATTAAACGTTTTCCCTTCACATAAGTATTATAGATGGGTATTTTTGTAAAAATAATGGGCTCTTGTAAAACCACTGGTGGAGAAAGAAATTTCTATAAAACTTTTTATATTTTCTCTCTTGTTTTTCTCATCGTTCTAACCTAGCTGAATCGCTAGTTGCGCCTCTCTCTTCTATATCTTCTTTATCTCCTTCATGGAACCAGAAACTGAAAAATTTAGAAGAAATCACTTCAATCCTTGCTCCTTATCCCAACCCCCTTTCTCCATCTAATCTTCTCCATAAAACTCAAACTCTCCGATAAACCCAAATTTAACGACAACAGTTTGTTTCTCATGAAGCAAACTCCCTGATTTGCGTATGATTCTTCATCTTCGCTTTCTCTTGTTTAATTTTGATTTGGTTAGATCTAATTTTCTTGCAAGATTCTAGGGTTTTCATAAGACAAATCCAATATGGAGACGATTATTGCAAAAAAAAAATTGATTTATGTGAAATTGGGGATTGTTCTTTGTATCTGGAATTTTGTAGGGTTTCTGATTTCGTCGTGTTTGTTAATATACTAAGAACTAAAACTAGTATATGTAAATTGATTCTATTCAATCTTTGTGATTTCAGTAATATGGAGGGTCTTACCAAGATAAAATGGATTATTGATTTCTTTTAGGTTACATATATTTTCATAGCTTAAAAACTTTTAATGATTACTGGGTTTCTTTATCTTTTCAATTAGGTTGATGGAACAACCCAAGTCTACATGGGTGAAGCAAAAATTTGAAATTTTCAAAGAAATTAGATCAAGAAAAAAAGTTTCATATGAAAAATTAGACGGGGTTAGTCATATTTTTTTGTATATTCAAAATCCAAATTGAATACTTTGTCGTTCAGAGTGAATTTCAGGTTTTTTCTGTTGTATAAATACTTAATGATGAAATACTTTTTCTATGCAGAATAGCTTAAATGACATGTTTGGATCCTAGTGGAGCAAAGAAGATCTTAAACGCTTTATGAAGCATATCGTATGAGAAAGACTGGGAAGGTTTGTTGGCTTCTAAAAGTTTATTTCTATGTCCCAGTGAAGTGCTTAACATGTTTATATTCATATCCATTGTTCTTATGTTGTATGTGTGTATTCAAACATCTTATATTTCAAGTTAAAAATAGGGTTGTTTCTTCTCATTATGTCTTACTGGTTCATTTGGATTGTGTCATGCAGTTTAAGAATTTCTCATATGAAGTTGGAAAATGCACAAGAAGCTTGTCAATTGTTTGAGATGATACAATATACTTTCTAAAATTAATGTGCTAAACTGCGAAGTCCTACTTTGGTCGAGTGATGTCGGACCATAAATAACTAGGATTTAGAGTATCTTTATGTTGAATTCTTAACGAGGAAACCCCAGTTTGAATAAGTTCTTGAAACTCTTTGTAGGAAGTTTTTATTATTACTGAATTCTATTTTTAGTTGTGTTTCTGCTAAAAAATCTTCTTTATTTTTAATTGTTGTTGTGCCATAATGGAGTAATATAGTCCATCCTCATTCGGCTATTCTGGTAAAAGGTTGTCCAATGTCACAGCATTGGGTTCTGTCCTGCGCATTGTTGTGATGTGTTAAGAGGGTCGACCCAAACCAAACTACGTACGTCAAGCTAAGCATCTGGCTTATAGTTTGCCTTCCTAGAGATGATATTTATGCATCCTATTCTAAAAAGTTCCACTGAATTGATCTTTTTCACGACATTGTTTATCTTCTGAAGAGCATCTTAGTTTATCTTGAATTTTGAGCATTTTTCTTTTTGTAGTACGTAAGTGTGCATCAAAGAGAGATTAGTAAAACTATGAATGAATTTGATTGTAGATTGCACCATAATCCAACCAAGCTTTTGGCCCTGAAAAAAATTCAGATCGGTTCTCTGGTTTCTCATCAACAATGGAAAGTGATAGGAATCTGGGTGAAATTCATGTTACAGCTCCTTTACAAAGGGGATAATCATTATGGTTTACATAAAAAACCAACTTCCGGATAGGTAAGACTTGTTCCCCTTCAATCTTCACATCAACAAATATATAGGATAAGGCACCTTTCATGTGCGAAGAAAATGTATATTATGTGGTGTTTCTTTAGCAGAACTAGTGACCCTAAAGGACGTTCTACGAAAGGTCATTGGACAACTAAAGAGGTAATTTCATGACACATTAATGTCTGTGCTTATTCTGTAAACTTGTATTTGTTTGGCTTAGTTCAAAAACATTTCAAGTACTTTTATGATTTTTTAACTTTGTCATATGACATTATTGTTGTGTCTATGCAGCTGAATGTATAAAGGGTCAAACAGATGTACAGTGCCCACGTTGGTGGAAGAAGGTCTTGAATCCAGAGATTGTTAAAGGTCCTTGGTCGAAATTTTACATGGAGAAATTTTGCATATTAAGTGCAGGGGAATCCAAAGATGACGTTGTAAGTAATTCAACTGGTATTTGGTTTCTAGATGATCCAGAATTTGATGTTGTTGCGTATCTGTTCAATAAGTGGGACTCTAAAAATTTTTGTTATGCCCTGTACCAGTTCTATTTGAATATCATGTTATAATTTTATATTTAGATCTTGGCTTATAGCATATGCTAGAATTGAGCATTATCTTTTTCCTTTGGTAGAATCTGGATTATACCTATTTTTGGTGGAGTTGCTGCAGTTATTTTTTCCATGAAATTCATTTCCGTTAGACCCATTGTCATGTTCACTCTTAAATTCTAAGCCCCCCGAGTCCCTGACATGTGAATCATCAACTTAACTTTTATGTTGTTGAGGTTTAAACTCAAACCCCATTTTTTTGGATAATAAGATAGGTGGTGTTGATAGGAATTTTGTTTTTTATGACTGGAATCTAAGTATTTTACTCATGGTGCATTCTTGGTGGGTGGTTTGATTGATTTTAAAGTACTCAACCAAAGAAATATCTTGCATTAGATTCGCATCAATGCCTTGATGAAATATTTTATTTATAGTTGATCTGTAATTTTCGTTGGAAGCTTTTCGTTTATCCTCAAGGATTTTGCTGTTTCAACAGGAATTTTTTTTTCCTTAGTATGCACTATTTTATTCAAGATATGCACATGGAATGGACTCAGTTGCTCAAAGATGTCTTGTTACTAATCTTGACTTGAGATGGATGGCATAAGTTATTTGCATTTGTAGCCAAGTTTGAGCATTGTGGTGTGGTAATGTTCATATGTTTCTTTTGTAGGGTTCTGAAGTTCAACAAGGAATGACATTCTTTGGGTGGTGGAGCTACAGCAGAAAGAACAATCGATCTGGTGCAGCTAGAAACACCACGGTCTTGCAGTTGGATTATAAAACTTGCATCTTTCACAGATTGTAAAAGCCTACCACTACAACAAAAATAGGTATTACCTTACCTACTTAGCTTAAAAATTTACAAAAATGTTTGCAAATTTTTAGAAAGATCCATTGTAGCTCCAATCAAGCTTTAGAAAATACATATGCCTTGTCCCATATGAACACTTATTTTGCATAACTTACAATTAAATATCTCGGAATATTTATTCTAATGGTAACAAACCCAGGCTATTGAAGACATTTTAAATGTTAATTTCAAAATCAATTTCTCTCCGCTTAACACTGTTAAATGTGGCCTATATAGCCAACCTAACTGCATCCTGATCTGTAGCTTGGATGGATAATGCATCTTGATCTGTAGCTTGGCTGGCTAATGCATCTAATAGTCTGGTTGATTGTCATTTGCAGTGACCATTTAAAGAACTATGATGCAAAGCATGTTATGTGGAATGAACCAGAATGGGATAGGAGGAGTTGTAGCTAGTGGTGAACTGTAACAACAGCTACAACAGTCAAAACTTGCTGCAAGACAAGGTACATAGATTCATCGTGGTTAGCTACAAAAGGGAACTTCATCCAATTTCACATTTACCTAGGGTACATTTCTTCAATATTATTTCTCTTATGTTATATGACACAGTCTTGAGGGTTGAGTGCTAAACTGTATGAAGATATTTGAAGTATTTTTGAGGTTTAACGTTGTTAATGATGAAATTTTCATATTATAAACTTTGGGTAATTTAAAGTGACTGAATTTGTACATTGAATATATCATTCAATATTAATCTTTATTTGGGTTTTGTTTTTAATTTTATTTTTGATGTTACTTTTGGTTCAGTTGAATCAGCTTAAGATTCAACTAAATCAAATCCCTTTTTTTATAGAATATAATCAAAATAAACTACTGTGATCATCAGTGTTATCACTTAACTGTTGAAGATAGTGGTTTTTTTAAAGAAATCAAGGAATGTGAGACACAGTCGTTTTGGAAAAAACCACTCCAAAATTAGAGCTGAGGAACACAATCGTTTTTTGTGATATTACCTCCTATACTAGCAGTGGTTTAACTTCCATTTTCCACTAGTGTCCACTAGTTCCTCAAGTAGTTCTTCGTCTTCGTAAGATGATCGCCATGGAGTCTGGAGCTCAACTACACTTAACTATCCTAGACCAAGACTTAGTCATAAGTAAACTAGAAATCAAGAAAGATAGTTTTGATCACTAATATTGACAAACATGCTTGAGATATAAACGCATGCGAGTTCGACCGAGCAATGCTCTAACAGTCTCCCCTTTTGTCAATTTTGTGACAAAACTATCAATACATATCAATTACAAAATAGATAAAACTTTGTAGATTCTTGTCCACATGCTTGATCTCCTTGGTGCTTCAACATTACCCGAAAACTTCGTCTTTTTCAAGTACTCCCATGATTCCAGCATCATAGCTGTTGAAGTTCCGTAGCCATAACAATGAGAAAACAAAATCTCTCGATCATTGTTATACAGTGTCATAGTATTATATTACATAATATCAAAGTTCTTATATCACAACTTCGACAACAAAACTATAGTGATATGTATCACTTCCCCTTAGTCAATACTTCGTCTCAACACGAAAACCACTCCCCCTTACATAAAGATCCGAAAACCATATGTATTTGTAGTGTGAACTACATTTTAATTCTCCCCCTTTTTGTCAATAAAATTGGCAAAGATACGAAAACGGGATCCTAATGAAATTTTCATGGAGATACTTCAAGACCAAAGAAAAGTAAATATCAACTTTTTTTAGATGCAATCATAAAGTCGAAGCTAAATGCATTCATCACGGAGTTTATAAAGACACAAGATAACTCCTCAAATATTCCACAACCGCACTCCCGACAAAAATATGGAAATTAAGCGCAAGTTCAAAAGAACTCTCCCCCGTTTGATATCATTCCCGAAAGAACAACAAGAGTGACCTTACTTTTACGAGAATAGAAGGATTTCTAATTTAGACACCAAAAACCATAAGGAAATGATTTTGTATCCAAAAAATCTCAATGAAACTAACCACAAGAGAACCCACGATTAATTTAATCGGAATACACAACCAAAATAACCACAAACAAATATATGATTAGTCTAGTTGGAAATGCTCACACAAGAAGACTTATGGAGCCGCACAGTATATACATAAAATATGGATCAGGGAAGATCAATACTGCGGAATATATAAAGATTCATTCCGTGTTCATCACTATTTGCATAATGACATACAATAGACATATCTTTGTAAACAAAAGATTTTAACCTATCTTCCATCAATAAATGACATCATAGGCTTAACTTTTGTTTGTCAAAAGTTCATCGATCTTGTATCAATACATGCATATCGACATATATACGAGATAACTTTTGACAACGTATGGGATAATAATAGTTCACGGACGCAAACACACATATCCCATAACATATTGCAATATATAAAACCATAAAGATTAATACTGCAATAATCATCTTCCAAAACAACTTTAGAATTTAAATAAATAAATCTAAAAATATGAAGATGAAAACGTTGGACATAGCTATGTGTACTCACAATAATGGCTATTCCAAACCCTAGTTATCCTTCTTAAACAAAGAATAAAATTCTCTTAAGAAGTTTTACTAGGCATTATAGAGCTTTCTCAGAGCATCTGTTGAGAATTCCTTCTCATTATTGAAGAAACTATTAATAATGGGATCATTCAATTCCTTTAGGTCTTCAGAAATGTCATTTAACTCACTAAGTTCTCTTTTTAGTTCACACAAGGTGTTCTTGGTTACAGACAACATTTGTTCATAGTAAGTTATCTTTTCCAAAGAGGAAACGATTTGAGATTTTAAATCATTTCTCTTATGGATGAGTTCTTTCACCATGCCTCTAAAATCATTATCATAATGACAAACAAACAAGAGACAGTTAGAGGAAGAACCTTCTCCATTGATTGTCGACTTCATTTTCTTTACTCTTGAGGAAGAGATTCCCTCACAAAGATACACATTAACTACTTCAATTTCATCTCTTTTTGTGATCCATCTAGTCACAGGAGCCATCAAACTGTATCTTTTGATAAGAAATGAGAAAGGGAGGACACAACAATAAAAATGGATTTATGAATACAAAACCCTAGAAGACATTGAATAAATCTTTCAGGATTTGTTATCCGCCTTCCATCTTCTTATGAGAATATTTTTGTAACAAATATAAGAAAAAGATTTACAAAAAACAACGACTTGAGCCATTTTTAGTGCAAACCTCATTTTCCCCAAGCTAAAAATGTGGATGCGGACGTCACCAACATTAGTTGGTGACTGAGTGAGCCATATGCTCACACCTCTTATTTTTTCGTGGCTTATCACTGTTTGTTGCATAAACAGATTTCTTACCTCGTCTAGATCTGGATTTTTTTAAAAAAAGAGCTTGGTTATCCGGACCCAGATTCGTTTTCTGCATGTTCTCTTGAAGTTTGATGATTCTGTTATTGCTCCTTCTGAATCTCCAACAAGTGTTCTGATCATGCTTCGAATATCCACAAAAGGAACAAACCAATGGGGATTTTTCGTCTTTATGTGACTCTTCTTGTTTAACACAACACTCAACAATCGTTGTTCCTTGATTAGTTGGAACAGACAACATTGAGCTTTGAGTTTTGCATTTGAACCCTAAACCATTAGTGTTTCCAAAGGATCTCTGACCAAATAACATTGCTGCAATTTTTTCAGAACTTCCAGATAACCTTTGCAGGTCATACTTGAGAGTGTTAATCTCTTCTTCCTTTAGAGACATGGTTCTGACGAACTTATCATTAAGACGCTCTATCTCAATATTTTTCGCCTAGAGTGATGATTCAACTCTCTTCAAGGAGGCCTTTAAGTGAAGGTTCTCTTGAAGAATTTCTTTATTCAAGATATCAAGAAACTCTGTTTCATTCTCAAGTTCTGAATCAGAAGTTGAAGAGGAGAGAGAATCTGTAGTAGACTCATCTGAGACATCCAGAGTAGTTTTGTGTTCTATTGAATCATCTGAAGCATTAACTGAAGATGGATATTTATCACATCTATTCTTCCTCTTAATCAAATCCTTGACCTTTCTGATTATCAGTGATTTATCAAGATCAACATGATTGGAGCAACATTCATCAGCCCAAGATAAGTGAGAGGATACACCTGTTTTGGTCACAACATTAAGCGCGAACGTTCTGCCTGTGTCAAGATCAAGAACTTTTAACTTTCCTATCAGAGTGTTTCTGTAAAGTGTATCAAAGTTATTTCCCTCAACGATGGCATGCTTCTTAGAGTCGTATCTAGATGGAAGCGATCTGAGAATTTTCATCACAATGTCCTTTTCAGGATTAGTCTTACCCAATGCAAAAGATGCATTAATAATTTCAGACACTTTGTGATTAAACTCAACAAATGAATCTTCATCTGCCATACAAAGGTTTTCCCAATCGGAATTAAGGTTTTGAATCCTATCTTCCTTTTCACCGGTACTACCTCCCACGCATCTTTAGACCTAGTGCAATTTGACACATGGTGCTGAATATTTGGGGTAATTGCATGTATGATGTCATTCAAACAGTCGGATTTTTTCTTTGCAGCAAGTATCTCAGCAACATCGTATTCGCCAATATTCTTTGGAACAGTAGTGTTACCTATTGCCACAACAGGAGCATCATAGTCATTAACAACATATACCCATGATTTAAAATCACGCGCTTGAATAAAAGCTCGCATAGCAATTTTCCACCATAAGTGTTTAGAGCCATCGAAGAATGGTGGTAAGTTAATATAGATAGCACCTCTGTCCATAGAGTCAGACAGCTACAAACACAGACTTGTAAGGTCATTAAACGTGTTTTCCTGCTCTGATACCAATTGAAAAATCGGGGGTCTAACACCTCACCCAATATTTTGATTAACAATCTGTATGGACTAACTCTAATATACTTTCTAGAGAATCAACTAGACAGTCAGACTCAATCTAGATAAAAGTATATCAAAGAGTTAATATCTCAATCTCTCGATTTGATCTTTACTCAAGCAAATGGAAATCTGCGAGTCTTTATCAAATACTAGAGAGATAAACTTGGATGGTACCAAAGACCAATATCCAAGTGTCAATCAATTTAAATCAACAACCAAAGGTTGGATATTCTAATTGATTGATCTTAACGCACAACCTGTGATATTTCAATTACATAACAAAATATAATGCGGAATAGAAATAACACAGACACCGGATTTTTGTTAACGAGGAAACCGCAAATGCATAAAAACCTCGGGACCTAGTCCAGATTGAACACCACACTGTATTAAGCCGCCACAGACACTAGCCTACTACAAAATAACTTCGGGCTGGACTGTAGTTGAACCCTAATCAATCTCACACTGATTCAAGGTACATTTGCTTGCTCTCCTTACTTCTCTGATCCCAGCAAGATACTACGCACTTTATTCCCTTAGCTGATCTCACCCACAACTAAGAGTTGCTACGACCCAAAGTCGAAGACTTTAATAAATAAATCTGTATCACACAAAAAAGTCTATGATAATAGATAAATCTATATCCCACAGATAAACCTATGAGTTTTTATTCCGTCTTTTGATAAATCAAGGTGAACAGGAACTAATTGATAACCCGAACTTATATTCCCGAAGAACAGCCTAGTATTATCAATCACCTCACAATAATTTAAATTGTATGGTAGCGAAACTAGATATTGCGGAATCACAAACGATGGGACGAAGATGTTTGTGATTTCTTTTTATCCTACCCTATCAGAGATATAATCTCAAGTCAATTATTCAATTGAACTCGTACGATAGAAAATGTCAAGATCAGATCGCTCAACTATAAGAGAAGTAGTTTCGTGTGGCTTCAAATCCCAATGAAGTCTTTCAGTCGTTAACCTAAAGGGTCTCAAGAAGAAACCTAAGGTTAGAGAATCGACTCTAGCATAACCAAATAGTATCATACAGGAGGTGTGGGGATTAGTTTTTCTAATTGATAGATGTCTCCTTTATATAGTGTTCAAATCAGGTTTTGCAATCCAAGTTACCTTGGTAACAAAGGATTCAATATTCACCGTTAGATGAAAAACCTGATTCAACCAAGCTAATATCTTTCAACCGTTAGATCGAAACTTAGCTTATCACACACAAATGAAATGTATTTCATTTAGGTTTGAGTAACCGTACCTAAACGTGTACACTTAGTTGGTTAACAAATAATTAACCAATGGTTAGCCATAGGAGCACTTTCATATTAACTGTATTCATCTTCTTCACATATATAACTAGTTCAAATGACTCATAAGAACTAGTTGAAGAGTTGTTCAATTGCTGAGGTCTTTATTCATAAAAACAATTGAAACAAAATCGGTTTGATCTGTTTGAATCAATTCATGAACAATATACCCACGGTTTGCAAATATTGAATTCCTTATAATTTATTATTTTAAGTTCATGAACTACCGATTTGAGAAATATCCAGCTTAGGTACGCGTACCTTAGATACCGGATTTGAATTTACAAATTCAGCAGAAATTTTCGGTTCGAAAACTTCCGTTGGTACGCGTACCCAACCTGTCTCCTTCACCACTGTATGCACACATATGCACACACTTGGTTTCCGGCACATGGATTTATACAATAATGTGCGAACATACTATATGTGCTTATATCCATAGTTGATAATCTCAACTCTACATTTCAATAATTGAAACATTCTTCTATAATGTTATAACAGTCGTTATTCACGATTATCGTCATCAAAGCTTTTTTCAAGATTGAAACGTCATCATGACTTTCGTCACGGGTAAAGATGAATGTGGTTAAAGCAAAAGATTACCAACACATATTTCGAGAAAAGGATAGGCGTGTAAACTCGGCTCAAAAAACAAATGTATATGTATGAAAATTATCATACTTATATGACTTTGTCTCAAGAGTAGGAGATAGATTAGATTTTTGAGTGATAGATAAGTTCAAGTCTCCACAAGAACAACAAGGTGAGCATTCTGAAGGTACATCCATAGTTGATGAGGCTGCGGTTCCAAACAAAAAGGGAAGCCGAATAAGGAACCTACATCAAGTCAAGCACATCAAGGTGAAAATTCCGAAGCCAAACCAAAAACAAGTGATAGCAAAGGTAAGCGACCCATAAGTAGTCAACAACAACACGATGGTGACAACTCCGTAGGCACAACCAAAGTTGATGTAGTTTCAGTTCCAAAGTGAAGGGGTAGGCCAAGGAAGTACGCACTCCCATCACATATTGTAATCCATTGATAGTCTATAGTTTGCAAAGGATGGATTGGAGATATTAAATCTAAAAAATGGTAATATGAAGATGTGCATGTAGGACCACTAGAAGTTACCATACCAAAATAAAGTCTTATGTAGAGCAACTTCCTGAGGTTATTCACAAGTATATTGTATATACAGATGATGTCGATAGAGATGGAAATTGTGGCTATTATGCCGTGACCGAACAATTAGGAATCTTTGAGACGGAGGTTAGTAAAGGGATGACACCATGTCAATATGCTAGAAAGAGGATAGCCGAACAACTTATGAAAAAGAAGAGTTTTTATGAGCAATTGCTTGGTTATGAAGAAGGGTTTGATAGTTTGTATGCTCGAGTGTTAGGGCCCGAGAACGAGATGAAGTTCCTTCCTACTCAATATTGGATGAGAATGGCCGTTTGCAGGCATCTAGTGGCAGATACATTTAATTGTGTTGTTCATTACTTTACCCCCACCGTCCAAGCAACATATGGCAAAAGTGCGAAGGATCTCTTAAGAAGAGTTGTTTTAGCGTTCGTGAACGTGAATCAATTTCATTATTTTGAAACTCAAGAAAAACTGTTCATTGCCACCGGTTTTCCCGTTGACTAAAAACAAGGATATATAGCTCCCAATCACTCGGAGGAATGGATGAAATTTTACGAGGAGAATCACCAACTTTGGGATGTGTTGGCCCTATCAATTACCCGAGAGAAGAAACACGTTCATATGTGTGGAAGTGATGATGAGTAATTTGGGTATATGTGTTTCACTAATGCGCAACATGTTGGTTTTTTGGAAGTTTGAATTGTAAACATTAAATCATATTTTGATGACAATGCCGGCTTGGTTGTATTTCAACTCTACCATGCCGTGAGTTGGTCTCGGCGTAGACCTTAAATTTTGAAACAGTGCCGGAAATGCTGAAAACATATCCAGAGAAATTAGTAAATGTGCCGGCATTGAAATTAAATTACAAAATGTGCCGTTTCTCTGACAAAAATATTTTGGGTCTAAAAAATGCAGACTACCGGCATGATAGCCAAAAACTTTTCAATGCCGAAACTCTAAATTTTCTGTGATTTTGAAAATTCAGAGTGCCGACATCGATTCTACGATACTCAATCATGCCGGTACAGTCAGAAAAACACTGAAATATCTTTGATTTTAAAAATTCAAAGTGCCAGCATTCCAAATATATGCCGGCTAAGAGGTAATTTGACACTGGTTTATCAACATAATAAATCAAATGACAACACTAAATTGTTTAAAAAACATAATAAATCAAATAACAACACTGGATTGTTTAAAAATATAATAAATCAAATAACAACACTAGATTGTTCCAAAGTTAAGATGTTCCAAACCGAAAACAAATCAAACATAAACCAAAACTAGCAAAGAGTTTAGCAAGACACACAAACAAACACATTGTTCAAGACACCCAAACAAACATAAACAAATACCAGATTTTTCAAGACCTAACTAATATTATAGAAGAAACACACGATCACTCGGTACTTGGCTTCTTGTGTACCCTCTTTTTCCTTTCACTCCACAAGTATTTTGCCTCTGGATCTTTAATTATCTATCTTTTGTTCGACTTTGTCCATTTATTTCTGGGTCAACACTTCTCTTTTCTTGTTCTTTTTCTTAAAGAACTTTGACAAATTTCATATTCGCTGAAGTTGTTGTCATATTTTTAAACATGTACTTAGTACGTACACTTATATAAGTTTATAGATACAGATTAAAAGAATAGGAAGTGAACAAGAAGTACGTACCAACAACGTAAGGATATTTTGTAGTCCGGGTACAGTAGTTTCATCTGGAGTTGTGGAGGGAGGTTTTGCTTGCGGAGGAACTTCTTTGGTAGCCGGGCGTACAACATAAGGATGCGAGTACTTAAAATGACCTCTGAGAAACTCTTGTTCGGTCTCATAACATTTTTCCTACAATTCCCAACTAACCTTATCCAACAAAAGTCTTCGTTCTTCCCTTTCCCTCCAATGTGCAGGAATGAGATTTGGGTCATAAACTACCAGAGTATGGTTTTCATTTGATTGGCATTTAGGAAATTCATGAGATAATTTATGATAAGATGTATCTGTAAGACTTTTCTGCTTGTACCCAAGTTGGCGCATTACACGGCGAGGGTTGTGCATAACAAATCTTTTTAGATGAAATAACGGTCTGTTGTAAAATGAAACATTGTCACGCTTTGAAAAGTGAACTCCTCTGGCATTGCTATATGGGTCAAACACAACATTTTTGGCATCCACAGAGTCCAAATCCAATCTCATGGAGAATAACCATTTCTTGTTGTTGGGCTTCAGGACATTGTTGAAAAAGTATTTCTGAGCTAGATGCTGTTGCGATTGATATTAACGTACTAACTTTCATCCTTTATAGTTCGTGAAAAATGTTGGGAAGTGTTCATAATCCCACACCTATGACAATGAAAGATCGATCCAGTGAAATTCCTATTAAATTGAAGGGCGTTCGCGTTATAAGCTCTAAGCATTTCTGGAAAAAAATGTGCCAAGAAAGTAGTTCCCCATGAATACTCATAACCCTTATCCAAGGGATCCAAGTATTGGAGGTTGTTCATATGCACCCTGTTCCCATTAGTGTCAGGAAATATTACGGAGCCCAAGGTGAATAACAGATAACTAGCGAGAATTTGTTGCATTTGTTCGGGATTCAATTCCTTGTCCTTCGTATTTCCAAACAATCGAATGAGATCGACCAATTTGATAGTCTTTGTCCAGGAACGATCTGTCTTACATATTTGCCATTAGTCATTTCCTTGTCCCACCCAAACAACTTTTTATTCAGCTGTTAGATCTTGGCTCATTCTAGGTCCTTAAAGTGATCTCCTTCCTTAACGGATTTCCCAAGAACCTCTAGACCTAGTATTATTTGTACATCTTCAGGGATAATGGTCATCTCGCCAAAAGAAAAATGCATGGTATCAGTTTCTCCAAAAAGCTGTTCGTCGTGACTTGATCAGTGGCCACATAATTTTCTACCGCGGGATACAACCTAGATGCTCTGACTAATGCTTGAACAACGTCAGAATAAAGCTCCAAGGATATATATCCATTGATTGATGTCGACTAACACGGAAGGCTTTCTTGCGGTCCTATAAAAACACCAAACTAAATTAAATTCACTTGATCACAGATAGATAATATAATAACAATATGCAAACGTCTTACATAAGTTTGATAGATCCAACGATCCCACGAGTGCTTGTAGTCAAATAAGAGTTGTGGTGTAGGATCAGAATCTCGCAACAATTATATCTCAGCGAAATTATCAATGGTATTGCACAATAGCGTCGCAGAACAATTTCAGAAACGACGTCAGCAAGGATCATGAGAAAGATGTGATAGTCTTGCGAAGATTAGAGAGCTTTCGAAGATAATATTTGTAAGGTTGCAAGAATGTCGCAAACCATATCCGAAAATAAAGGATAGATTAGCTGTCATCCACTATGTATTTCCTTATAAATAGTCATTCGAGTTGTAAAGGAGAGAGATCTTTTTTGAGTAAGACAAGTAAATAGGAGAGAGAAAGTTCAGAGCAAGTCATTCTTGATTTCTTTATCTTTCTTGTAAGAACATTCAAAAATTAATCAATAAAATTAAGAGTGTAAACCTAAAAATGAGTTGATCAACAATGAAATCATATGAGGGGTGTAGTGTAGGATTTCCTGCAACTACATAATGGCGCTAGAAACAGGGACGAGTTGAAGATTATTCTAGAAAAAGCTAAAGATTGATATTGAGATTTGTGAAAATTTAAAGTAATTGATTAAGAATTTTTCATAATTTTTGAAATACTGTTAGCATTGAAGAAATGGCTAGAAGAAGAAATACATCCGAACAACCGACTACTATTAGAAGAAGCAAAAGAATTGCTGGAAGAGAAAGAAGTGAAATGGGAGAATCTACTAGAATGAAAATAATAGAGAAAATCTAATTCAATCGCCAATTCAACAAACTAGTTCAAGAGAGGAATACAGATTATGACAGAGTGAGCGTACACACTTGGCGATCAAATTCAGCAGAAGAAATAGAAGAAGAGCAACAAAATAGAAATTATAGACAGGAAGAGAGAAATCAAGAAGCAGATGAAGGAATAATTCATGGAGGTGAGAAATTGGAGCGTTAGAAACATTGAGACGAAGAATACATGAAGAAAGAAGAGCTGAGGCAGAAGAACGTGCAAATTTAACAAGACAAAATCACGAATTAAGGATGGAGAATATCAGATTGCAGAATAGAAGATCGAGAAGTATTACAAAATCATATTCCAGATCGACTAGAGAGAAATGAGGCAAAATTCACCACGATCAATGTTGGAAACAATATTCAAGAAGAAATGTCAAATCCTAATGAAGAATATCGCGAAAATAGAGAAAGAATTGATGATCGTTACATTCCACAAAATGAAACTTTTGATGATGGGAAAATTGGAGGAAATCAAGAGAACGGGCAAATTCAGAGACAAAATAACCAAGATGGCGAAGGAAATCAAGAGGAGGGAAGAAGAATTTTACATGTGAGAGAAAATCAAAGAAATCAACAGACAATTGAAGAAGAAATTGAAAGACATAATGCTGAACAAGCACGTTTAATCTGCGAACGTGAAAGTTGAGAGCGGAAATGGAAGACAAGAGCTTCAGGAGACAATTCGCCAGAACAATCATGACAATCGAGAAAGAAGGCGTATACAAAACCGGAATAATGATAATCTCAATGAGGAGTATGATAGAGTGAAGAGAATGGCTGAAAGACAGCGAATTGAGTTGATAAGAAATGAACAAAATTATGGAGGGGAAAATGAACGACATCATCATTTGCGAATTCAAGATAGGGATGAGGAAGAGAATCGCAGAAGAAGACGAGATGAGGATAATGAAGAAGAGATACAAAATTTCGCAAGAGAAGATAGACGTGAACGCAGAAGAAGAGAAGCAAAATTAAAGAGACCAATGGGTCAAGATTCAGGAGTAAATAAACAAATCTTGAAAGAATTAGAAGAAATGAGAGGAATGCTAAATAACAGAGGAGAAGTAGGTAGAAGACAATTGGATGAAGCAATAGAAGAAGCTGCGAAAACTCCATTTACAAGGGAAGTACAATTAGGAGGAATACCACCGAAATGCAATTTGCCCGCATTAACCAGCATTTTCGATGGAACAACTTGTGCAATTCAACACATTAAAGCTTATGTGAGGTGCATGTTACAATGGGAAAATCATGATGCGGTATTGTGCAAATATTTCGCATCCAGCTTAACAGGAGAGCGTTAAAATGGTTTGAAGGTTTACCAAAGAATACAATAACCTCCTTCAATCATTTGCAGACCACATTCTTGGGAGCATATATAAGTAATAATTCCTCACGACCTGGTATAGAAGATGTGTTTGGATTAAAACAAAGGATTGGCGAAAGTTTGAAACACTTGACTAAAAGATGGAGAACTATGTGTAGCGAAATGGCTGGCCGTGTAGATGAGAGATATCTCATATTATCATTTATCAATGCTATGTTTGCAACAAACCTGTTGTATGTCAAATTTTCAGAGTCAAGAATACGATTACAATGACTGAATTGCGAGAACTTCAAGAAGAATACATTGCTTTAGAGGAAAGACAAAATGAAATGGAATCATATCCAGTTGCGAACACCAGCTCACAACAGCGAATGCAAGCTTATTACCCAAGCTAATAATACAGACAGGTAATAACAACAGAAAGTTGGTAGCTATGGGAGTCGAGATCAAGAAGAGTATGAAAGAGAAAGAAATTTCTACAGTCGTGGAGGAAATAACAAGATTCAAAGACTCGATCAACCGCAAGAAACTTATGGAGGTCAAAGACCAAACTTTAATAGAGGACAAGGAGGTCACAAGGTATATGGGAAGAAATCAAGATGCCACCTCTAAATGCAAGTGTGGAGAAGATATGGGAAGCTATAATTTGATGGAGAATATACCAACACCATGGAACATGGGAACGGAACCACCCCAAATCACAGAAGTCATGAATTTTGTTCTTATCATCATTTTCATGGACATACCACAAACGATTGCAGAAATGTAAAGAGAATTATTTTGAGAATGATAGATCAAGGAAAACTAAACGACTTTCTGGTAGGGCATCCACAATCTCAACCATTACCACCACCGCCAGAACATCACAAAGTGAATACGATGAAAAAGAAAGAAACATTCTTCATAGAAGTTGGTGCAAAAGCAAAAAATCTATTCTGTCACTCTATCGTACATTCATATAAGACAATTGAAGATTTTCTTGATGATGTTTTAAGTAGAGTGTTCGCAAGAGATAATAATGGTAGAGAAGTTATGGATATTGCGAAAATTTCGCAACTAGAGGAATGGCAGAAACAGATCATTTCTTTTACCGCAGAAGAAATTCCCGAAGGAGAAGAGGTGCATGACAATCCATTGGTAATAAAATTAGAAATTAATCCAAAAACAAAAGAAGATGAGGATGATGAAGCTGAAGATTCATGGGAAATCAATAGAATACTAGTCGATACTGGAAGCTCTGTGAACATCTTATTTTATCATACTTATAAAACCATGGGTGGAAGAGATGATGATCTTATACCTTCAACATATAAGATATGTGGTTTTAATGGTACCGCTAAGAAGCCCAAGGGGAAGGTTAATATGCAAATTCCATTGAAGGGAATATCTTCTGAAATCTCATTATGTGTAGTTGATGTAGAATCACCCTACCATGCACTAATTGGCCGACCTTGGCTACATGGAATTCTAGGTGTAGCTTCAACTTTACATCAATGCATCAAATTCCCTCACCCCAATGGTGTAGGAATCATAAGGGGAGATTGGGTTGAAGGAAAGAAATGTTACGAAACTGAGATAGAATCTGGCGAAGGAAGAGCAAACAAGAAGGAAAACTGGAGACACAAAATCAAGGAGGTACAAAGAAGTGAGAAGTTGATGGTGGATACAATCGAAAAGAAAGGAGAAGAGATGTTCCAAAATCAATGCTAGCTCAGGATAAAAAGGATGAACATACCATTACCAAGGAAGCAGTAGCAGAAAATCATAAAGAAGCAGAGGAGGGCAAAAGTAATAAAAGCAAGAAATGTATGAATGATTAAGTTGTTGCGATAATCTCGCAATTAGTAAAATTCTCAAAAATACATTTGATTGAACAACAAAATTGAGATTTCGAAATTCAGATACAATATTATGAATTGCGAGACTCTCGCAGAGTAATGAATTTTACAGAAAATAATCAGAAAAGAATGACAAAAGAGAAAGAGGCGAACCTTTATGGCGTACACCCTAGTTCGCGAATAAAATTTTGCAAGAGGAAAATGTAAGACCTAAAGTACGTCATATTAGGGGGTACTTGTTACATGGCTCAGGGAATGGCTACACCGCCACCGGAACCTGAGTCATGGAGATTTGGGGTCAATAAAGCCCATTCGGGAGAGGCACCTTGGATTCTCAACTTAAGCATATGACTTATGTTGGGTGACTAAGGTAATAAGGACTCTACCAATGAGTGCAGATCTGATCAAGGCGCCGAGGTACACGGTTGAGTCAAGAGTGTCGAGGGCGTTTAAAGCGTCCTTGCCATTCTTGACAAGTCTTGGCTTATACTTCCCGAAGAAAACCCCACTTAGGGTGCAGTCTCGTAACCATAAGCCCTATAGGTAAAAGGGATAAGTGGCTGCGAAAACAACTGGTTGTTGTTAAGACTGGATGGGATGAGCTAACCTTGTATGGTAGAAGTACGCCTCCTTGAAGGGGCAACCAGGGGGAAGATAAGGGCGACACCATCCATTAGGGAGCTGATAAGTGTCTTAAGACGCAAATGTCATGAGGCTTATTATTCGCAAGGAAAATTAAGGCTTGTCATATTTGTGCAACAATCCTGAAGAGGCAATAATACAAAATAAAAAGATAAGATGAGATCAATGGGTTTTCGCATGAAAGTGCGAAGACGTCCTGCGATTTCATCGCTAGACGGCAATGTCATGGGGATTTATTTTCGCAAGAATATTTAGGCCCGTCATATTGTCACAATATTCCTGAAGAGGCCATAATACAGAATAAAAACTTAAGGCAAGATGAAGGGGTTATTGCATGCAAATGCAAGGACGTCCTGCGATTTTGTCGCAATGACAAGAGGTGGCATAATAAGACCTTTAATTAGGAAGGAAAAATAAGACCACACAGGAATGAGATTTGAAAAGAAACAAAATTTACTTCGCAAAAGGTTGCGAAATTATACAATAAGAAAAAGTTTATGATATCTCTCATTTGATTCAAATAACAGAGGAAAGTATGGGAATATATGAAACTAAAAAATGTTATTTGTCTCCATATGAGAGATTTACTCAAAAATTCAAGAATTAATGATTATATTGATTAACTGTATTGCAAAGAAGAATTGTTTTAATTTACGCAGGTCAAAATGAAAGAAACACAAGTATACATAAAGAAGAAATAAATGTACAAGTGTTACAAAGAATCAAAGAAGAAATAAAGATTATTTCTTGGTTAATCCTTCATTATCTTCATCAGAATTATTTCCTTCTTCACCTGCGTCAAAATCCTCATCACCATCATAACTTCTATCACTATCAGATTCTTCATCGTCAGCTTTACTATCAGAGATAATCAAACTGGGAGTATTCTGTGGGATTTCTTATAAAAGACAAGGGTAATCAGAATGTGGGATATTATGGTCATCACAAACCATCTAGATGGTTTGATTGCGAAAATGCATAGCGTCATTCTTAAAATTCTCAATGGTGATTTTGATTTGATTCTTCAATCTAGAATACTTGTCCTTGCGAGAAGAAAGATTCTTTGCGAGTTCCTCCTTTTCAGCTTTAAGTTCTTCAATCTTTTCACGATATTTATTTTCAGAATCTGCGAACAAAAGACAACCAATTATTAACTTGATGAAAATCCACAAGAAGCAAAAGATTAGTAAAGAATAGCAATTAACAACCTTCTCTATCAGAAATCATGTCTCTAATCAAGGTTGTATGTTCAACTTGGAGACTAACATTTACGCCTAAATCTTTTCTAGCATCATCTAAAATTTTCGCAGCCCAGACAAATTCATCCTCACTACTTATGAGAAGACGAGAAAGAATTTGATTTTCCCTTTCGTAGAGTTCAATATTCTTGCGGTTAGCTTCATCTCGCTCAAGTTGAACTTCAAGAGGAGCCTCTTGGAATTTCGCTAAATCCTTGGCACCTTGATCAGAGATACGATCTTTATCATCTATGAGACCGCTAATTTTGGTTCTTAATTCATTGGTTTTCTCTTTGGAATCAATAAGGAGACGCTTAAATCTGTTGGCTAAGCCTAAATTGGATCTATGATCAATTTATAAGAGACGAAATTTCGATCTAAGTTCATCTAGAGAAAGAGATGAAATTCTATCATTTGAAAAGCTATTTAAGGAATTGTTAAGACGTTCAAGGAGGGTATCATTATCCAAGGCATTAGGAAATGAGCGAAGAAGGTTGGCTTCATCAGAAAGACCATAGATGTCTGCAAAAAGGATTATTTAAATAAGATAAAACAACAAGATGAATGAATAAAGAGAAAAGAGAAGAGTAACATACCATAAAGCTGATTATTAGCTTGTTGAATACTAGAAATTTTATTCTTATACGAGGAAGAATCAATTTCTAATTGTCTATTTTTCTCGCGAAGACTTTTAACTTCAGCTTCCAATTCTTCATTGTTTTTGCGAAATTGAAGATTTTTCTTTTCAAGATTTTCGCGTCTTCTCTCCAGATCTGAGGCAACAACAAAAGAAGCTTTTCCAGCCTGCGAAAAGGAATAAAAAATATTAATATAGAAAGAGATTTTGAGTTATAGCAATGAAAAAGTAAAAAGATAAAAGTATACCAGACTATTGAGAGAATGCAAAAAGTCGGGAGTCACGGATCTAGAAACTCCGCGAAGAGAATTATCGCCATCCAGCAAAGGGACATCACAAAGAGTAGCGAGAGCTTTGAAGGTATTTGCCAATTGGCTATCTCCCATCCCTTGTAGAGAATCAGAAAAGAGGCCAGAAAGCTTAGGCATAGAAGATTCAGGTGGAGAATCTTCAGGTGCAGCAAGATCATCGTTATCCTCATCACCCTTATCATTTTCAGAACTTTCGTTAGGAAGAGCATTTGAAGGAGAAGGAGAACGAACTTTTCTTTTCTTTGGAGGAGGACCACTTGATTTTTCCCTGCGAAGAGTACCTTTACCCTTATCACCAATCTTCGAAGCATCAACAGACTCTTCTACTTTAACAATAACCTTCACACACATATAGAAATAAGAAATGGAAGCATGAAAGTGACAGTACTATTTAAAGTCATAAGAGAAAGTTTCTTACCTCATCTGTGTATGAGCGAAGAGCTAATAGAGTACTAGATTTTCCAGTCATGTTATAACTATCCTTTAGTTTTTGGATCTGCGAAATGTCGCAAGAGTTAGCGAACAAAATAGTAAAAATCAATAAAGAAATATAAAATGAGTTAAAGGAGAGAAACATACCTCTTTCTCTTTCTCGGTCCAAGAGAATACCCAAGGTTGATATGCAGCGAGATTCACAGGAAGAATGTTTGATCCAACAATGTAGGGTTTAGCATTAAAGGAAGGACACACCATTTTGTCATCTTTGGACTGGCGAGGAGTTGTATTTTTACCAGAATGCCAGTCAATATCTTGCATAAGAATTTTGGCTTCATCAATGTTATCTTTTCTTCTTAATCGAATGCCCCAGCGAGTATTCTCCTTCTTCATGGAGATAAGTTCGTAGTTTTCAAAGAAATTCACCACTGTATATTTATCAGCAACTATCTCTAGGTCTGCGAATTTTGGATCTCTAAGTTCTGTGGAGTAAAGAGATCCTCTACCAGGGCCACGATTAGCGAACTCTAGCATCAGACGGATGCAGTCCCCACTTAATTGGAAATGGCTCGCGAAAATTTTGGATGAGCGAGAATTTCATAAAATAAAGGAATGTCTGGGTTATAAAGAGCAATAGATGATTGATTGATCATCACAATTTTGATTGGAGAAAAGCTTGACAGAAAGAATTGATTTAGCATTCACACCAGGAATGGGGGAGAGTGAAAAACCTTTATTATCAAGATCTTTTTGGACATCTTGTAGATTCTTATCATATCTATGACCACTTGGAGCCATGTTTAAATACAGAGTATGGGAATATATGGAAATTAAAAGAATTGAAGGAAGAAAAAATTACAGCAGCAGAATTGACAGAAGAATGACAGAGTTGCAAAGATGAGAGAATAAAAATAGAAGAGAAAGTAAAAAGAAAAGTGGAAAGAGGGGGGGAGAAGAGTATATAAAGGAAATTTACTTCTCGAAGAAATAAACACCATTAAGATGAAGAGACGTGAACGGTTGAAAGGTAGCGGTTACATAAGACGTGTCAAGAAATAAATGGAAGAGAGAGTACGTGTGATAAATGTGGAATATGAAAAGATAAGCAGTTGTGGCATTTCTCACATCATTCTATACTTTGCAGAGAAGATATGAGAAGAGGCAAGATGTAGGATCAGAATCTCGCAACAATTATATCTCAGCGAAATTATCAATGGTATTGCACAATAGCGTCGCAAAACAATTTCAGAAACGACGTCAGCAAGGATCATGAGAAATATGTGATAGTCTTGCGAAGATTAGAGAGCTTGCGAAGAAAATATTTGTAAGTTTGCGAGAATGTCGCAAACCATATCCGAAAATAAAGGACGGATTAGCTGTCATCCACTATGTATTTCCTTATAAATAGTCATTCGAGTTGTAAAGGAGAGAAAGATCTTTTTGAGTAAGCGACAAGTAAATAGGAGAGAGAAAGTCCAGAGCAAAGTTCATTCTTGATTTATTTATCTTTCTTGTAAGAACATTCAAAAATTAATCAATAAAATTAAGAGTGTAAAAACCTAAAAATGAGTTGATCAACAATGAAATCATATGAGGGGTGTAATGTAGGATTCCGGCAACTACATGCGGGTTTCTCGCTTCACCCCACTGTTTGTCGTCGTTTCCGTCTTGAATCATGTCATATCTTTTAGGAAGGAGGGTTGGGGGTCGTTTTTCCTTTTTCTCACCGGCTTCAACTTCAGCTGTAGCTTGCCCTAAGCCTTGTGAGGATGAGCCACCTGCTCGGGCCAGTTCAGGAATTTTTCGCCACTCATGATCAGTATCACTACTGCTTGTGTTCCCTGTACACTCCCGAATTATGACCTTAGCACGATCCGGATCAGAAAGACTATGTCGAGGCCGAGAAAACTTAGGTTTTCCTTCTTCAACAACTTTGCCCTTTCTTTTCTTCATTTGTGCTTAATATGTCAACTGAGTTATATACAGAGATCCGGCATGGATTATAAACATAAATTCACTTCCGACAACGGTGCCAACATACTAAATAAGTAAACAACAATGCCGGTGTATGTGGAATTTTATACAGAGACTTAACAAAAGAAGGAAACCAAAACCGGCATGGTTTGTAAACCTAAAGGCACTGCCGACAATGGTGCCGGCTTTGTAAATTAAAGACGCATAATGTCGATAGTTAGGGAATTTTATACAGAGACTTAACAAAAGAAGAGAACCAAAACCGACATGGTTGGTAAACAGTGATAACCTATGCCGGCATGATGTCCCGACATTGTTTTCAATTCGCTTTCTGTGCCGGTATTTCCATGCAATAAAAGGGGATACAAGACATCTAATCTGGCATGGTATTCAAATTAAATTCTATGGCGAACTAAAATTTTAACTGAATTTCAAATGACTATATTGCAATTTTAAAATTTTCTTTTAATGTAGTATAAAGACTAAACAAACAAGTTTCAATTTGTGTTTTCTAGTATGGGATTGATCCTAAAAATGCTTCAATTCAACATAGACATCACTTGCCGTATCAAATTTGTTATTTTATCCTCATCATTTTGTTCAAGAGATGTTTGATTTATCATTTCTTCGTGCATTTGTTGCGCTTTTGACTTCAATTTACCACCATCATCAACAGATTCTTTAGTATTGGGTTTGGGTTTTTCACGAGGTTTGTGAAAACCCATTCTTCTTAGATGAAACAAAATAAGGGAGTTTAGTGGTTTTGGAAATTCTTTTCGAAGAGCCGAGAAGTAAAATCAAAAAGAAATGGAAAGATGGAATACTTTCCTTTCTATAACTGTCACTTAAATAGAATTTAGGAGTTTGAAACCGCCACATAATTTAAAGGAGTTTGTAACCGTCAGAATGCCGGTATGGAAAGATGAGACAATTCAGTGCCGGCATTCTGACACCAAGATTAAATTGAGTCCAGGATACCGGCATTGTATGTTGATCACACCTCAATGCCGACACCTATGCTGGTAGCCTGGTACTCACTTTGGTTATTATTCAATGTCGGCATTCCAGTTTAAATTGAGTCCGGGATATTGGCATCGAATGATGATCACAATTCCGTACCGGCATTTGTACCGTTTTAGCCTTTGGTCGACCTAAACAGTTCAATGCCGGCACCTTGGTGTGAATAAAACTTACAAAAAAATCATTTACTAAAAGTCTAAACATGTTCAACATAAACCAAACAACTAAATTGTGCTAGGTATCATAAACCAAAACAACTAAAGGGTAAATCCAAAAACAAGTTCGTAATTGTTCGAAACTTAACAACCACCATCCTAATGAAGATACACGACTAAAGAGTTCATCACTTGGTCTTTTGCTTCTTTTGGATGGTCACCTTCCACGTTTCCCCGAACAAAGCATTTGCACTTGGGTCTTCCTTTTATCAAGCTTTTCCTCGACTTCCTTAATTTCTTCAAAGGATAGCACCTCTCCTTTCTCGTACTTGCAACCGAACATCTTCTTCAACTTGGCAAGCCGACGTCGCTAGTTTCATACATCCAACACATAATTAGTATATATATGCTAATATAAGATTATGCTAATATAAGATTATGCATACATTAATTGACTAATCAATTAACAATACTTACTAGCAATCCAACAGTCTTATTAAGTTGGGCTATCGTAGGTGGTGCCTCTATAGGAGTTGGAGCGGTAGGTTTTCCCAGGGTGGAACTTTGACGTTGTCCGGGCGCACGACAAATGGATGTGAGACTTGCATGTAAAAAAACATGTAGTCGGGATGAGCTTCATCACCTTTTCCCGCAAGCTCCCACTTACTAATATCTACGTAACGACTTGGTTCCCTATCCCTCCAATGTGTTGGTTCTCGAACTGGCGTATACTCTACCTTCAACTTTAAGGAAGTTGAAAAGCTTCGAGAAGAGTCAATAGTGTACTTTCCAATAGCGGCTGTCACGAATCTAGGTAATTGCTTATATCCAAGTTTCCGCATGACACGTCGAGGATTAGCCATAACGTATTCCTTTGGGTGGAACAACGGTCTATTGTAAAATGCAACATTATTATACCTCAAAATTTGGTGGTTCTCTCTAGCTTCCTTATAAGGGTCGAACACAACCTCTTTGGTAGTCATCGCGTCTAGGGCCAACCTCGTTTCATATAGGACAACAAGATTCCACGATCCTGGCCGTTGGATCGATGAAATGGTATCAACACTTAGTAAGACTGGTATCCCCTTTATAAATCGTGCATTTTCTGGCAGGAGTGTAATACGTAAGATCATTCTTCAACGATATAGCTTCTGATGAGCTTTTATTTGGGCTTCACGGTAATTTGTCGAAGACTCAAAGCAAGTCACCTTACCAATGCAATTGGAACCTCCCTCGTAAAATGATGCACAACTAGTAGATATTGACCTTACCATGTACCAATTTGACAATTCCCTGGGAGATAAAAAGGCATGCCGATCTTAAGAACATGAAAGAAGGAAATTTTTTATCTCTCGTTGTTTACCAGATAGTACTAACTACTAACTAGTAACTATAACTAATACGGTTTGCATTTTACAAGTTTCCGGGAAATTCTGGGCCCAAAATACACAAAAAAATTACTGGACCGTATATCTGGGCCCAATGTATTAACTTTTTTTTGAAGCATCTTCTTCCTTCTTAAAGGTCTTGATAAAATAAACTCTCACGTTGAACGATGATGGAACCCTCGATTCCTATTGACTGAAATAGGCGTTTTCTAATGTAGAAGCTACGGTGAGGACACTTGGCATAACTCTATTGGTCGGTATATCAAAAATTCGGTGACACTTTGTTTACATCACGTATTTAACCGTCCGTTAGTAACGCCGTCAACAAAAAGAAAAGTGGACAACACTTCCGTGAGAATTTTAGCCTCACTAATTTCCATTTAAACAGAATCACATTTTACATGTCTTTTTCACCTAGAAATTGTTGATTTTGATATTTTTAACCAATTTTGTGTGCCATAAAAAGCTATGAAAATTGGGATGTTGGAGTGAACTATACAGAATGAAAATTACACACATTGATGCCAAGTACTCCGATGAATATATTCTTCAAAAGGGTTGTATTCTTAGATTTAGGCATATAGCTATTCAGTGCATGTCAGTTTGCAATATATCTCTCTTCTACCAAAAAGTAATTCACTTTGAAATACTTACTTCTACAACAACTTTTTAGTCAACAGGAAGTTAATAATTTTTATTTTGGTAGAAGAGAGACTTTATTTAAACATCATCAAAGAAAATTAAATAATCAAACTTTCACAATAATAGGTACTTAAGCGCATCAATATCCCTTGCATACACTAATTCATCAAACAGTGCACTTAAAAGTTAAAAAGTGGTGTTTGATTCGACAATATATAGCTTTGGGCCGTGTATTGAAACTCGGATCGGACCAATTGGCCCGACCGCCGAACTTGAACGAGTCTTGAAACTGGCTGGTCGATACAGACTTTCTAAATTTTCAGAAAACCAGGCTCTGATCATGGAACCGAATCTCCAAACCTAGCGAACCCTCCAGATTTTTAACTTGTTTAACCATTTACTCGTTATAGAATTAAATGAAATTTTATTCTGATGATAAGAATAAGAAGTGAACTAGTGGTTTAAGAGCAAGAACTATAGTGTCGAAATTTCTCTACAATTTAGCTAAGCTAGGAGGAGAAAAAGACCAACTAATATGGTTTTTAGCCACATTAGGGACGAAATTTATTTCCATCTAAATGGCCTTATGCGGGAAATTGCCAAACTAAATTGTGGGGTTGGATACGATTTGATTGGAAATGTT
Organism: Papaver somniferum; assembly: GCF_003573695.1. Taxonomy (NCBI): domain Eukaryota; kingdom Viridiplantae; phylum Streptophyta; class Magnoliopsida; order Ranunculales; family Papaveraceae; genus Papaver; species Papaver somniferum. Next base: position 140,264,552 of record NC_039367.1, read on the forward strand.
TGACTTAAGATATAAAAAGGAGAGTAAAACGAAATAATATAGGTGGTTACTAGGTTTCCACAAACAACGGACATGCAGTGATCCATAATCATGGCTTAGAGCTTCTCCAACGGTGGTTGTGTGTGTTTTCTAGGTGTCAACCCAAACAAGACATCCTCATTTCAATTTTTTCTTAATTTTAGGGGGATAAACATTTCATCTCCAATGGTGTTGTTGGTGATCTTTTATAAATTAAATGTATTTTTATTTTTAGTAAATTTTAGATTTTATTACACCTAAAGAGGGCTATTTAATTTTAGAAAGCAAAAACTTACTAGGATAGCTTGACATTGTCAAGGTGAATGTCTAAAACTTGACATTCACCTTGACAATGTCTAACAAAAATTAAGCCACGTCATCTTCACATTGATTCAAAAAGTTGGGTTGGAGAAGATTTTTAGGGAAAATGAATGTCTATCCTATGTGGACTTAGACATTTATCTTCACATATATTCCATTGAAGAAGCTCTTAGCTCTCCGATGCTCTCGGATTTGTACTGATATCGGATGAAATTTTATTAATGAACTAATGACGTTCAAACATTCAGTTTCTGGGTAATAAATTATCGACCCATGGGGAGCACTTTATAATTAGTTTATCAAACCTAATTTTCTTTGAAATGACATCTGCTAATTGACTGCCATCACTTTTAGTATGATTTATTTTTCAAATATTAAATGCAGGTAAAATAGCTTTTATGGAGTGCATTTATGTGCACTCTCACTTAACTAGGGGTGCACATTCCTCCCTTTATTATAATAATAATTAGTTTATTATTGGATGGGTTTTCAATCGTGGTTATTTGCCATTTTGATTATTATATAGTATGATTTATTCTTTATTATAAATGGTCATTTACCTTGGTATGCGGGTAAATAAAAACCAGGCAGAAATTATAATTGCTTCGATTTTATCAAGATATTAAGGAGATCATAATAGTTTACATGCCTACCCTTAATTACTTGCCTAATTTATTTCAATTACACTCCCTCTCTCTTCTTCCTCATTTTTCTGGTTTTCAGTTTCACCTCGTGTTATATTTGCTAATGGGGACAACCATGACAGTCTACCATGCGCAAGAGAACAGTTCAAAAAGGATCGATCAAACATATATAACTAATTGGTTCACACGCCACTGGACAGTCTAAGGAGACAAGTTAAAAATAGAAAATGAAATTGTTGTTGAGAATGGATTTGTTTGAGAATGTTAAATTTATTGAAAATTGACCAAAGAAATTTACATTTTCTCTTCATTGTGTACAAAACTAAAAAAGTTGTAGTTAGCTAATTATGGACGAAAACCTTAATTTGAGAAAAAAAATCCAGAGACGGTGTATGACGAGGGACCCAAGTCTAGTAAATATATTGCTATGGTTGCTTCAATTTATTTTTACTTTTGGCTTTTTTTTTTTAATTTATAATTAAAAGTTTCCTCCTTTTTCTCTTCTCTGAATCATGTAAGTTTTGTATATGAATAGAGTCATCGCTTGTTACACGTTGAAGTTTGTTAACTCAGATTTCACTTTCATGGATAAGCAAATTTATCAATGGAAGATAAGAAGTTGAAAAAAAAGAAGTGGACTAGCAGAGAGAGTATATTTGCTTAGGTTTTCGTTTCCCAAAATTCCAAAGTATTGCCTTCGTTAAAACAAAAATCCCTTCAAAAAAAGTAAATAACTGTAGTTAGAGAATCAGCCTATAATCAAGGGAGGAATGTGCATCCCTGGTTAGACGGGGTGCACATAGATGCACTCGTTTTTATCCCTCTTAGGATCTTATTATTTTCCCATCGGACATAAACAGTGTCAGTGGTCATAGAATTAACTAAAATTTTTGCACCAACCACCAGGTGAATGCAGTCGATCTACAAACTTTTGATCCAATATAAAGCTACTAGAACTGTCATGCATTCTCCAGCTTCAGAATCGATCACTCCAGCGGCATAGTCCATCATATGTTCTTGCAGTAAAAGAAAGCACCATACCAACTAGTAGTGCCAATTTCATTAGTTAAGTGATTAAAAGAGGCATCTACGTAAACTTTAGGTGTATGAGTATTGAAAATGGGATACCAAATGCACCACAAACTTTTTCTTAGACAATTTGTACAGACTAAACTCAAATACAATTCCGAGAGTTACAACTTAGTGAATCTTAGTCAAGAATTATATTAAGAGTTTATATGTCTTTCTCTCACAATCAATACGTAAATGGAGACAAGTCCATGAACATGATTATACAATGCGAGTTCTTGGACGATTCCAAATATCAATATCCAAGATCAGTCAAGTCGTATCCAACAATTATGATGGACGTATCTACATTGATTGATTTACATACAACCTGTGATATTTCAATTATAAAGATAAACAATATAATGTGGAAAAAAAATAACACAAACACCAGAAATTTCGCTAACGAGGAAACTGTAGTTGCATAAAAACCCCGGGACCTTGTCCAGATTTGAACACCAAACTGTATTAAGCCTCAACAGACTCTAGTCTATTATCAAAACTTCGGACTGGAATGTAGTTGAGATCGAATCCACCGTCTCAGTAATTCAGTTACAGTCGCACTCCTTACGCCTGTTGAATCTTGCTGGACTCTGCGCAGTTGAATCCTTTAGATGGCGTCCTTTACAAACTAAGAGTTGCTTCAACACAATTGAAGACTTTGTATCTATCTTGCCTGATCGGAGTGAGACTCAAAAAATCAGTAACAAGATCAGGATACACAAACTATGAAAATAAAGATAGTACTACCTTGATTAAAGAATCCCTAAACGAAGTCTTTTTAGTCGCTAAACCTAAAAAGATTTAAAGGAGACGACGAATCTAGTTTACAACTAGGACACACAAGAATAGTGTTGGGGATTCAAAAATCCCAGTTGCTTGAGGTTCTCCTTATATAGAATTTCAAAATCAAAGGTTGTTTTACATTTAAGCTAAGGCATCTTTGGAATCAAGCAATCAATATCCACCATTAGATGAATCTTTGATTTGAGATTAACACGAAAAAATATACACTCTGGTTAGGATGAACCGTAACTGAACCATGTACAATGACTTGTTCATGAAAGGTTAGCCGAAACTAGCCAGACGAACTATAAGCTTAATCATTTCCATATAACACTTTAAGACTTTAATCTTGAGCCATAACCATAGGTTATAATGTGATCAAATATGTCTAGATGTGCTTTTAGAGAGTTTTTCAAATGCCGATTATCTCATAGAAATAATTTTGATGCATCTAAAAATATTCGACTGGGTAATATGTGTACTTACTTTCCAGTTGGCGAATTATTTTTTCATGGTACATGTACCTAGTTTGCATACCCTTAAGAAAAAACAATTTCAAGAGTCCACATAACTTTTTCGGTATGCGTACTATAGGTATGTGTACCATCCCGAGTTCACCGGTCAACATATTTTTTTAGGTTTGCATACTCGGTATGTATAGAAAAAGTCGTTGCCGAACTATACCTACGCCGGTACGTGTACTGGGTACATGTACTACGACTGCAGACCTAAAATAGTTGCGTCTGTATGTAAGCTGGTAGGTGTATTGTCCTATATCCAAATTTACAGTATTTCTATATGTCTTCTAATTAATAATCAATATGAAACATTCCCGAATAACATCAATGACATATATCATATTGTTCCATGATATTTTCAAATGATTAGCTTGAATCACGATTTAGGTCAAAAAAATAAATTATTCTTAACCAAATTCATCAAGTATGAACAAATTGAAAACTCGGGGGTACCAAAATACACAACCACTTTTTTCTTAGGAAATCTGTATGGACAAACTCAATACAACTCCGAGAGATAAAATCAATCAAGGAATAATATCTAGAGTTATATCTCTCTCTCTCTCTCTCTCTCTCTCTCTCTCTCGCAATTGGAACATTTACTGAAACAAGTCCGTGAACCTAATCACAAAGAGATCATTTGGACGGCACCAAAGACCATTTTTCCAAGAATCAATCGAATTGTATCTGATAGACACATTTATGTGTCTAATATATCTCATTTGTATATATTATTAGTGCTCGATTTTGTACTTATTGTGGTCTTTTATGTATTTGTAGGTGTTTTTGGATAAATAACGCTTTGCGCCAAAATTGGCTAAAAATGTGGCCCTTGGAAATGCCCCAGAAGTGTACCGGAAATACCCCGGAGGAACCCTGAAAAAGTGCGGAAAACATCCCAGAAGAATTGCTAAAGGCACCCCTAATTTGGATAGGGGCATTCCATTTCAGGGCATGTACTAAAGGGACACCGGAACTGGATAGGGGGAGGTCATCTTCAACATTCAAAACAGAAATTGGCGGGAAAGAAAAGGCAGCAGCGACAACATTTTTTGAGCAGAGATTTGAGCGACTTAGGAGGAGATTCAATGGGCATATTTGGTACCTACGGACTCTAGAAGACATAACAGGCCTAATGCAATTGTCTAGACCCATCCAATTGGGCTGGATAAGTCGAAATAATTGATCAAAGTCCCAATAGGATACGGCTTCTCTGTTTAGGGTTTGGGATTGGTCAGAGAGATTTATGGGATTTTCTTGCGTGGGATATACTTCAAATAAGTTGAGTCCAAGTCCTAGAAGATATTTGAGACGATAGAATAGCTAAAAACAGGGTGGAATGCAACAAGAAGAGGATTATTCTTCAAACTTCCCGTAGAGAATAATGGAAATTTTCAACGAGTTTGATCGAGTTTCAAGGTGATTCAAAGCCTATAAATAGTTGGGTTTAAGTCATAGAAGGGTTAGAAACCCTTAGGAGAGAATTGGGAGTAGAGGATAGACGAGAAGAAGAAGTTACAAGAGATATTGCTGCTGCTGCTGCCATTGAAGATCCTGAAGAACACGAAGAACAGACTCACATAGTCAGTCGTTCTTTATCAGTCTTAAATAACAATACCAGTGTCGTTCTTTTACAGCAGTAATGGCTTATCGTTTACAGCAGTCTTAAAAGCACTTACCCCTTTGTAACAGTGGCGCTGTAACACCACTACAGCGTTGCAAATTTATGTTTCATCTTATATTCATCAATAAAAACACCTATTTTAGCCATGAATTCATCTTGTGAGTGTGTCTTTTGGATGAGGAGCTAAACCCATTAGCCGAGACGACGGAGGAAGCCATTGGTCCATATTGATTGGTATAATTATAATTTTATTATTTATTTGCAATATTATTATTTGATTATTTGCATGGAATTAAATTTGAAATATTAGTTTTTATTGAATAGTTGTGAATTATTTTGATGAAGCATGCTGGGTTTTAAAAACTTTTGATGTTTTATACTTTGTGATTACAATTATTACTTCAAAAATATATTTGAGGCAAATATTAGAATTATTTTTAAAGATAGAATTGCATGAATATTATATAGAATTTACTATTTAATTGGTCAATGGTGGAATCCTAGTCTTGGTATTTTATCTAAAGGTTTGAACCATTTTATTTATTTTCCTGTTTAATTTAAATCTAGAAAAATTGTTTTCTTCACAAGTCCTAAAGAACCTTTTTATCACTACAACTACAATCACTATTTAAAAACCATCAATTTTTGGCGCCGTCGACGCGGATTTGTGTTTAGTTAGCATTTTTTTTAGATTTATTTTATTTTTATTTTTGTTACTATTTTTGTTCTTCTTTACGTTTTTGGGTTTTTTTTGTTTCCTTGCAGATTTTTGAAGATTGGAGCGAAAGACAATTTTTCCAAAGGTTGTGGTGATTTACTTAAAGTTTGGGAGCGAAAATCAAAGCTAAAGGAGCGAAAGAAGAAGATTTTCTTTATTTTGTAAAAGAGAGAAAAAAAAAGAGAGATTTTTTTTTTAGGCTTTCATTTTAGTTTTTGCACTTTATTTTTGGACTTTGGACTCTGAACTTTGGACATTTTATTTTTATTTTTTATACCCTTCGGAAGGGTACCCTTAAATATAAACTGTTTGCAGGGAAGGACGACGATTACAATATCGTCTCGGCCCCTCGGGTTCACACACGGCATAGGAGTCGTGGCCCGAGTCGACAACAACGGTTCATCCCCCGTCTGGTACGGGAGGTAAGTCCAATCGAAACACTCGCGAATCCCCTGCAAGCGAGTTACTGTACTCCTTAAGGTGCTAATTGTTTGAGGATGAACCAGACTGTCTTTATTTTCCTAGTAAAGGGCAAGGCCTGGCCTAAACAAGATAAGGGTTCGGATTTCATCACCGCTCCCTTCTTGTCCGCCTTAGGAAAACGAAACCTAAAGCGAACCTAAGCCTAAAATTTGGACTAGAAAGAGACCTATAGGGTATCAAGCTTAACAGGACAATCATTCGAAAAATATTGGTTACTCTTTTAAGCACACCTTGAAGTTCTTGACGGTTTCTGCGAGTTGAATGTGTGACTGCGCCGCATTGGATCAGTGAGGTTTTGGGTATCAAAGCTCCACTGAGCTTCCCTCGCCTCGATTCAACTTACTTTAACTCGGATTGATTCCAGAGGGGTTTGCTTAAATTGTAACGAATTCCCTTTCGAAGAATTAGAAGCTGGTCTAGAAACAATCTAAGTGGAGCCATCATGCTTGTTGTTTGCTAGAAATCTTTAGGTTTGCTGTGGTAAAGTCGAGTCAGCCTGCTGTGTGATTGCTAGAACCTTCCTGTTAGGATTTTTATTTCTTTTTGAATTCTTTTTAGTGTATGCCCGATTTTGTTTGGGCTTGGAAAAGAGATACTCTAGGTCGATTTATTAGCGAAAAACCTAGTAGTTCTTCTGAATTAAGCAGGGAGCTCGAAGATTCTTCTTTTGAGAGCCCTGTTTTTGGAAACTTCAGTTTTGAGAATTTATCTCTGAGTGACAAAAGTACCCCTAGTACTCCAGTTGTGCCAACGATGGCAACTTTGAAAGATTACATGTTCCCAACTAGGACCAACCGAGCTTCATGCATTAAATTGCCAGCCACTACGGCTAATTTTGAGATAAAACCTAGTATTCTTCAGATGATACCTATATTCTTAGGAAAAGATGATGAGAACCCTTATTTCCATATTAGGGACTTTGAGGAAATCTGTGGGACAATTAGAATAAAAGACCTTACTGATGAAGTCTTGAAACTTAAGATGTTTCCATTTTCCTTGAGAGATAAAGCCAAGACCTGGCTAAACAACCTACCATCTGAATCCATTGAAACATGGAAGGAACTTATTGCTGCTTTCTATATGAAATTCTACCCTAAGCATAAAACTGCAGCTGTTAGGCAGAAAATTAGTGCTAGTGTGTGGTGGGCCCGGAGATGTGTATAAAATTAAGAGAAATAAAAACGGGCCTACAGTAATACCGCAAGTGCACGGTCGTCGGTCGTAGCTCGTGCAAGTACGGGTCGATCCACAGAGACTGGGTGTGTTTTGGAGTTCTCTAGCTATTTTGGGCTCTAATTTGTTGTTGGTTAACTATGAAGCCTTTTGGGCTTTGGGCTTAGGGTACCTTTGGATTATAGGCTTGTTTGATAATGAAGTGAACTGAGCTTGGGCTCAGTTGGTCTTGAAGTGCACTAGGCTTGGAATGTCAATGGGATTTGAGTACCCTTGACAGTGAACTGGGCCTTTGGTGGACTGAATTAGGCTTTTGCCTTAAACCTGAATTGGACTGGGCCTTTAATTGAGTTCAGGCTTTGATTGAATCAGGCTTTTACTTTAAAAGTGACCTGGGCCTTTGTAATGACTGAGAACTGGGCTTGGTAACCTAATGATGAGCTGGGCCTTGAGCCTTTAGCTTGATCTAGGCTTTGAACCTGGGCTTTTAGCCTTTGGTTCTAAGAATAACTAAACCTTTTGAGTTAACTGTGGGCTGAACTGGCTTGTGCTGTGAGCCAAACTCAGTTGCAGCAGCAGCAGTGGCTGTAGCACAGGACAAGAGAAGCAAGCTGGAGCAGCAGCAGGAGAAGTTGAAGCAAAGCAGCAGCATCAGCAAGAGGAAGGAAAAGGAAGCAAGCCAAGGGAAAGAAAACAAGGCAGTAGCAAGTAGTAAAAGCAGTGAAGCAAAGGTAACAGTGACAGAACAATGAAACTAAACAAGCAGAGAACAATGGAACCAAGGCCTAAGCCAAGGGCAGTGGAGATGGTGAAGGTGAGCAACAACAAAAAATGAAAGGCAAAGTTGGGAGCCTAGGCATACTACTAGAGTGGGAAGAGAACCAGTTTGCTCACAGTCACTAGTGAGCACTAGTTTCTCCCCACTGCTCAATCAATCCAATGCTTCAAGGCTTCTAGCCTAACATTCCATCACTTCACAAAACATGTATCACATGACAGGTACATTAACATTACATGGAACACAAACATCAACATGAACATGCACTAGGAAAATTGAAGAAACTAAACATCACAGTGAACAACAAGATAGACGGCAACAGAACAATACATGAACATTTAAACATTAACAACACACATTAACAGGAGCAGAGAACAAAATGGAGAAACTCAGAACAGAACTTAATATGAACAGCAAAAAAAAGTGAACATTTAACAGAACTAAGTTTTGGACGCCGGCTATTCCAGGCATAAGCCTTTACATCACACCCAAAGTCCCCTTTTTATACCCACAGACCCAATTTGGGTTTTACCCCAAATTACAAAATTAGGGTTTGTAAAAATTACAAATTAACCTCACCTAATTCTCTGAATTCACTCAGTAGCTCTCACCCACGCTTCCACTTCATACATACAATCATTAAAACATAAAATCCCCAAAAATCTAAAATTAGGGTTTTATCAAGAATTGAATTAGCCCTTACCTAATCTCTGAAAACTCTTGAGTGTGTCGACCCATGCTTCCTTATGGCCTCCTGATGCTTCCCACACCTTTAATTGCGTTTCTAGCTCACTAATTTCATCAACCCCTAAAACTAGGGTTTCAGTGGGAAGAATAGGTTGAGGGGTTGATGTAATGAGTGGCTAGGGGATAGGAGAATGATGGAGTGTAATGGTGGCGGTATAGGCAGAGCAGGTGGTGGTGATGGCGGTATAGGCAGAGCAGGTGGTGGTGATGGCGGACATGGGTTTTCTCTGCAGACGGTGAGGGAGGAGGTGGAGGAGAAGAGGTCGATAGAATGGGAAGAAGGGGCTGTTTGGCGATGGGTATAGGTGTTCGATACCTATGGTGTGTAGCGGGATCATCGAGGTTAGATGTTTGCGAAGCTGAGCCATTGGAACCGAAGCTGGTAGGTGAATCGGACGGCTCCGCCTGAAGAGGCTGGTAGCTACCGTCGGATGTCTTGATACAACGAAGTTAACGGCTCTAGATGGGGTTAGGTGTTGAAGTGTTAAGCGGAAGTATCGAGATTTGATGCGCAGGAAAAGAAGCGATCGTTGGATTCAACTACAATCTAATCTGAAGACTTGGAATTTAGGCACTATGGTGTTTGATAGGAGCTTCAGATTTTGATGCGCGATGAAGGAGCGACCATCGGATGATGAGATGGATCCAATCCGACGGCTGAAGATGGAGGCGGTTTTGGTTATAGAAAATGGGTTTGGGTAAAGGTTTTGGGCCTTGGGTATGCCAAGCCCATCTCTTTTTCAAGAACAATTCTTCCTTCTTGAGCCCATTCCTAGCTTTTTGGACGTGCGCTCCATTCTTTGCGGCTTCCTTGCGTAATTTCTTCCGGCTTTTCACCACTCTTCAGCTCTTTTCCGCTCCGCAAGTCATCCAGACTTTATTTATTACCTAAAAATGCAAAATTAAGTAAGAAAAATATTTATTCTTGAAAACAATGAAAATACAGAATATGGGATAAAATGTAGAATTACTGCACACAAAAGATGAGTTAAATGCCAACAAAAAGGGATAGATATATACAATATTTGGCACTCATCAAATACCCCCAAACCTGAAGTTTACTTGTCCTCAAGTAAAACAAAACTAAGGAAATCCTAACTATACCACTGTCGCTGGTCTCTCGAATGCATTTAGCGTATGCACTAAGCCTTTTAAACCACTAAGTGTCCCTAGTGGACGAGTTGAAGTCTCGTGAAGGTTTGCTTAGAACGTACCTACAAAGTTCTAGGTCAAAATATAAGCTCAGATTCCATCAAATGTGACATGTGCAAGTCAGTTAAGCTCACAGCAAAATGGAGATGTCAATCTAGCTATCGAAGGCACAATCCTAGCACTGATAACAAAAAAAGACATGTGATAAGAGTGTAAAGTGTATCTACACATGTGTAAAGAAAGATCTGAAGTTATGACTACTAATCACCAAGAGATAGTTTCTCAGGCTAAGAACCAAAGTCGAAATCTAGCTAGCTGTCCGGACTTTACGAGAATTGTGAATGAGTTGGAGGTATTTCACAATTACTCGCGTTGTACATCAATGGCATACACCCTCCTTGCTTATTACAATGAAACAACAAAATGACTATTTACATGACTCTTATTTACATTGACTACTCTCTTTTATTTTTGGAACAAGAGATGATGGAATTGATAAGTACTTGATTTTTTTTTTTTTTTTTTGGAACAAGGAAACACTTTTGATACATATACAAAAGTAAACAAAAGATTACATGACACTTTGCAAGAGGTAGCCCTTTTTGATGCACCCAGTTAAATTCGATGGTTGTCTTTCTTAATGTAACCTCCACCTTCTATCCCAACCAACCAAAGAACAAGCTAGTCAAGTTTCGTTCAGTATTCTAAAGTGATTGGCAATCGTAACTTCCTATCAAACACCTTGAAGATCGAGGCCATACATGTATTGGTAGATCGTGCGCGTGCAAATTTCTTATCACTATGTGAATTGTGCTAGAATCAGGGTGCCTAAATATCTAGACTAAGACTCCTAATAAAAATACATATTTGCACAAGAGTCAACATTTCAAGGTAAATGAGCTCCATTTTTTATGATTTTTAATTTTTTAATTTTTTTGAATTTTGATTTTTCAATTTTTTTTGGAATTTTTCAATTTTTTCAAAAAGAAGAAGGAGTTCGTTTTCAATTATGGCAAATTATCGTGGTATCTACTCTATACCCCCAAACCTAAACTAAACATTGTCCTCAATGTTTCAAAATATGGAAAGAATTAAAATGCAACATATGGAAAGGGACATGCTGAGTAGAGTAAAAGGAGAGAGAATACCCGATTGTACGGCGAAAGCAGAATTAAAACTCCGTTATTCAAGGCAAAAATCCAACATATTTCAGCCGAGATCATATTGGATTAGCAAAATATATACAAAATGAACAAAAGGGTTTTTAAGAAATTTTATCTACTGAATTATATACAAAAAATTCACCATACACCAACAATCTAAAGAGTTGAGGATCAACCCAAAAGACAAAGTGTAGAGGTTTCAACAGCTTCACACAAATATAACAGGAAATAAACGCAAGTGAAACTGTGAAACAAAATGAGCTACCCCCAAACCTGGATTTTTTAACGGATAAAATTTTGGAAACAAAATCTCGCAGTTTTGGGGGTTCATCATGTACAAGGTCTAGCTCAAAGTGAACTGTGCTAGGGACGGGCAAACATGCTAATTCCAACTGTGGTTCCTCAAATGTATTATACTTAGAAGCAAAATAGTCCAAGAGGACTTGGGAAGCACACAGTTCCAAACCTAGGTTGGGCATTCTCAGAAAAATTGGTTTTACAATATTGGTACAAACCAAATCTAGGTTGGGTGGAAGGCCATCAGATTGTGACTTAGGTAGAAGAATAGGCATATCATTATCAATCAAATCAAAATCTTCTAACTCATCTACACATGTCACATCATGCTCACAATCATCAAACACATTGGCAAGATCACAATCAGAGTCATCAACATCATCAACAAATTTATTCTCATGCATCGGCAAATCAGGAGAAATATCACAATGTGACCTAGGTAGAGAATCAGACACATCAAATATATTTTCATGCATATTAGTGTCTACAGAAGATTCAACTATTCCTATGTCATGCTCATCTTCACAGAATAATTGTACGAATCCCATGTCAATATCAAAATCATATGAATTACAATGAGTATTAGAAAAAACAACATTCATGAAGGTCGAGGGCGAGGCGGAAGCCATATGTTTTTGAACCAACAGGTTCCACAATATTTTCATGTTCTTCTAACAATCATCATAATCATCAAATCATCATTGGTAGCATGCATATTGGTCCTCATTAACAGTGGTGGTGTCATTAGTCGATTCATGTTCCTCTAAATTAGGTTCATATTCAACATTATTTACATGAATGGGACTAGACACTTCATTAGGGACAACATACATTTCCTCATGAATTTCCTCCTTTTGTAGGTGAAGCAAAATCTGATCTAAATGTGCATGAATTCGTGATGTAGATCTATCATAGTCTTGCTTGCAGAGTCTTAAAGCTTCTGTGGTGGAGTCTAAATTCATGGGAGTACAAAATTCTTCATGTTCAAATTGTGGTGAATGGTACATGTGTGCATGGTCATTAGGGTTTACAAATATTGATCGCAACCCTCAAAGGATTGATTATGGTCCTAATGACTACCATTCTCATAATTTATGGGCATTTCATACCTTGGATTTTCTCTACATTGCCTAAAATTATGCAAATATGACAATTCTCAACAGGGTGGTCTAAACTACCACATGCGGGACATGCATAGATTTCAGGTTGCCTAAGAAAATTAGATTTGACAGATTCCTCATGTGATTGCATTTCTAAAGCTGTGATTCGAGCTTCTATTTGATCCATAAGTGATGATTGTGTGAGTGAGGCACTAGCAAAATGTTCATTTTCACGTTGCGATGAATGATGCATGTATGAATAGTCATTAGGGTTCATGTATTGCGGCTCGGGACTTTGAAAATGTCCATAATAATTCCTATGACTATTGACATCATGGTCCGTGGAAGGTTCATAACGTGGCACATGCCCATAAGCAAGTTCTCTAAGAGTTTTATTTCCATCCCCAGGAGCAGACCAAAATCCAGACATGATTGGCTCAAAATCTAAGTAACTATGTTACAAAGCCCAAAATTTGGTTTTTTAAAGGGTTTGGATTTTTGGGAAAAATTTGGTTTTGAAATGGGAGTAAAATAAAACTTTTGGTTTAAGATGGGATAAAGAAGAAAAAATTTGGTTTAAAATGGGAGCAAGTAAAATTTGGTTTTTGAATGGGAGAAAAGTAAAAATTTTGTTTTTTTAATTTTTTTTTTTTTTTTTTTAGAAAAAGAAAATAAAATTTGGTTTTTGAATGGGAGCAAGCCCACTGTTTGTTTTGTGTTTGCTTTGGCTCAGCTAGGTTGAAAACTTTTGGTGGAACTGAGTCCAAAATCTCGGCCTAGAATTTGGGTACTCGGCCCACTAACGAGTTCAACTAGTGTGATCGGTTACAAGCTCAGCTGGGTTTAAAAACCCAGAATACAAATTACCGGTCCAAATTAAACAAGCCCACAAAAATTAAATACACAAGCCCACAAATTAAACAAACAAGCCCACAAATAAATTATTACAAACCCAACAGAAAATAAGAGAAGCCCAAAAATTGGCTTTAATATTACAAGCCCACAATTAAAAAAAATTGGAAGCCCACAATTCGGGTTCTCTTAAATGGGTTACCTTTTAAGCACAGCCCAGCTGCTCTAATATTGTTGCAAAAACCCAGTTGGGCTTTGGTTCTTTTCCTTGGTGGCGTCCCAGCAGAGGAAAACAGGTTCAGAATAGCAGGTCCAACAGCAAATGAAGTGAAGCAGATGCAGATGCAAATGCTATGCAGTGAAATGCAAAAATAGCTAATAAAACTACAAGAAAAACACAGCACCAGTCCCCGGCAGCGGCGCCAAAAACTTGGTGGGCCCGGAGATGTGTATAAAATTAAGCGAAATAAAAACGGGCCTACAGTAATACCGCAAGTGCACGGTCGTCGGTTGTAGCTCGTGCAAGTACGGGTCGATCCACAGAGACTGGGTGTGTTTTGGAGTTCTCTAGCTATTTTGGGCTCTAATTTGTTGTTGGTTAACTATGAAGCCTTTTGGGATTTGGGCTTAGGGTACCTTTGGATTATAGGCTTGTTTGATAATGAAGTGAACTGAGCTTGGGATCAGTTGGTCTTGAAGTGCACTAGGCTTGGAATGTCAATGGGCTTTGAGTACCCTTGACAGTGAACTGTGCCTTTGGTGGACTGAATTAGGCTTTTGCCTTAAACCTGAATTGGACTGGGCCTTTAATTGAGTTCAGGCTTTGATTGAATCAGGCTTTTACTTTAAAAGTGACCTGGGCCTTTGTAATGACTGAGAACTGGGCTTGGTAACCTAATGATGAGCTGGGCCTTGAGCCTTTAGCTTGAGCTAGGCTTTGAACCTGGGCTTTTAGCCCTTGGTTCTAAGAATAACTAAACCTTTTGAGTTAACTGTGGGCTGAACTGGCTTGTGCTGTGAGCCAAACTCAGTTGCAGCAGCAGCAGTGGCTGTAGCACAGGACAAGAGAAGCAAGCTGGAGCAGCAGCAGGAGAAGTTGAAGCAAAGCAGCAGCAGCAGCAAGAGGAAGGAAAAGGCAGCAAGCCAAGGGAAAGAAAACAAGGCAGTAGCAAGTAGTAAAAGCAGTGAAGCAAAGGTAACAATGACATAACAATGAAACTAAACAAGCAGAGAACAATGGAACCAAGGCCTAAGCCAAGGGCAGTGGAGATGGTGAAGGTGAGCAACAACAAAAAATGAAAGGCAAAGTTGGGAGCCTAGGCATACTACTAGAGTGGGAAGAGAACCAGTTTGCTCACAGTCACTAGTGAGCACTAGTTTCTCCCCACTGCTCAATCAATCCAATGCTTCAAGGCTTCTAGCCTAACATTCCATCACTTCACAAAACATGTATCACATGACAGGTACATTAACATTACATGGAACACAAACATCAACAGGAACATGCACTAGGAAAATTGAAGAAACTAAACATCACAGTGAACAACAAGATAGACGGCAACAGAACAATACATGAACATTTAAACATTAACAACACACATTAACAGGAGCAGAGAACAAAATGGAGAAACTCAGAACAGAACTTAATATGAACAACAAAAAAAAGTGAACATTTAACAGAACTAAGTTCTGGACGCCGGCTATTCCAGGCATAAGCCTTTACATCACACCCACAGTCCCCTTTTTATACCCACAGACCCAATTTGGGTTTTCCCCCAAATTACAAAATTAGGGTTTGTAAAAATTACAAATTAACCTCACCTATCTCTCTGAATTCACTCAGTAGCTCTCACCCACGCTTCCACTTCATACATACAATCATTAAAACATAAAATCCCCAAAAATCTAAAATTAGGGTTTTATCAAGAATTGAATTAGCCCTTACCTAATCTCTGAAAACTCTTGAGTGTGTCGACCCATGCTTCCTTATGGTCTCCTGATGCTTCCCACACCTTTAATTGCGTTTCTATCTCACTAATTTCATCAACCCCTAAAACTAGGGTTTCAGTGGGAAGAATAGGTTGAGGGGTTGATGTAATGAGTGGCTAGGGGATAGGAGAATGATGGAGTGTAGTGGTGGCAGTATAGGCAGAGCAGGTGGTGGTGATGGCGGTATATGATGATTGCCAAATAATGTATATATTTATCCCTTTTTGTTGGCATTTTAACTCATCTTTTGTGCATTAATTCTACATTTTATCCCATATTCTGTATTTTCATTGTTTTCAAGAATAAATATTTTTCTTACGTAATTTTGCATTTTTAGGTAATAAATAAAGTCTGGATAACTTGCGGAGCAGAAAAGAGCTGAAGAGTAGTGAAAAGCCGGAAGAAATTACGCAAGGATGCCGCAAAGAATGGAGCGCACGTCCAAAAAGCTAGGAATGGGCTCAAGAAGGAAGAATTGTTCTTAAAGAAGATATGGGATTGGCATACCCAAGGCCCAAAACCCTTACCCAAACCCATTTTCTATAACCAAAACCGCCTCCATTCTCAGCCGTCAGATTGGATCCAACTCATCATCCTACGGTCGCTCATTCATAGATCATCAAAATATGAAGTCCCTGCAAAACACCATAGTGCCTAAATTCCAAGCCTTCAGATTAGATCACATTTAGATCCTACGGTCGCTTCTTTGCCTGCGCATCAAACCTCGATACTTCCGCTTAACACTACAACACCTAACTCCATCTTGCACCGTTAATTTTGATGTATTATACATCTAACGGTCGATACATGCTCCGTTCAATCAAACCGTTGGATCTATCTACCATCCTCACATCCCACGGCTTCGTATTGCTAGACATCAAAACTCTATGAACCCGCATCACACCGAAATAACCCTAGGATATATAACCCAAAAAAACAAAAGAAACCCTAATCATTTCTTCTCCTCTTTCTTCACCTCTACCCGCACCACCACCTTCTCCACACCGTACACCACCAACTCCACTGCCACCACCGCCGTACCTCCATATCCGCTACCACCAACTCTCCACCTGCTCAACCACCGAAACCCCTATCACTCTAACATGCCTCTCACTTCTTTTCACTGTTTTCCCCTAGTCTAGGGTTTTGAAAATAGAGAAAAAGCATTGATAGACATGGTAGAGAATTAGGTGAAGCTAGAAAAGAAATCAAGGTATGGGAAAGGCACCAGGAGAAGCAGAGAAGACATGGGTCGATGCTAATTGAGGAGATTTGTCACATCAAGGTAAAAAAAAACCCAAACCCTAATTTCAGTTAATTTGGGTATTTTCGAGTAAACTCTAATTACTGTTAGGGAGAAGCATGGAGGAGCATTATAGAAGATATGGGTCTGATTTGTACTGTCAATTTAGGTAGAAATAATTTACCTAATTTCTGTTTGATTTTAGGGATTTTTTGGGAAGAACCCTAACTTGTAATTGGGTATAAATATGACTGTGGGTGTGATGTAAAGGCTGATGCTGGACTAGCCAGTGTCCAGGACTTTCATGTTCTGTTAATGTTTTTTTTCTCTTCAATTTGTGTTGTTTCATGCACTGCTCCTGTTTAATCATGTATATGTTCTACTCTTAATATCCTGTTTTGATGTTCATGTTTGTTATGTTCCTGTTAATGTGCATGTTTTAATTTCCTGTTTTGATGTTCCTGTTGATGTGCATGTTCCTGTTAATCATGTTTAGTTCCATGTAATGTTAATGTACCTGTTATGTGATACATGTGAAGTGATGGAATGTTAGGCTAGAAACCTCAGTGCATTATTTTGATTGAGCAATGGGAGAAATTAGTGCTCATAGCAAGCTAATTCTCTTTCCATTCCATTTGTATGCTTAGGATGCATTGTTGTGATTGAGCAATGGGAAAAATTAGTGCTCATAGCAAGCTAATTCCCTTTCCATTCCATTTGTATGCCTAGAGCCACTGCCTTGGCCTTGCATTATCACCACTGTTAGCTTCTCATCTTCCCTGCCCTTGGCTTAGGCCTTGGTTTACTCCCATTGTTCTAGTAGTTTCATTGTATGTTCATATTTACTTCACTGTTACATTGTGTTTACTTTTCCTCATTCCTTCACTGCCTTGTTCTGCTGCTGCTGCTTTCTTTTCTTTGCTACTGCAGCTGTCTGCTTCCACTGCCCTGCAACCTTGCTGCCTCCCTTGCATTGCTTGTGCTGCTGCTGTGCAGTGCTGCTGCTGCTGCTGCTTTCTTTGCCTTGTGCTGCTGCTGCTGCAACCCTGTTGCTGCTGCTGTTTTCTCCAGCTTTGCTACTGCAGCTGTCTGCTTTCCTTCCTCTTTGCACTGCTGCTGCTGCTTCCTCTTCAAAGCCTAGCTCAAGCTAAAGGCTCAAGGCCCAGATCATCATTAAGGTCTAAGGCCCAATTCACTGTTACATTGAGCCCAATTCACTGTGAAAGCCCAGCTCAACCCAAGGCTCAAATCACATCATAAGCTCAGTCCATCTGTAGTCCACTAAGCCCAAGCCTAAGTTTAAGGTGAAAGCCCAGTTCATTAAGGCTCAAAGCCCAATTCAGTCAACTGTGGGTTTAATCCAAAAGCCTGAACTCAATTAAAGGCCCAAAGCCTAGTGCACTTCAAGACCAACTGAGCCCAAGCTCAGTTCATTTCATTGTTAAAAACAAACCCATTAGACCCAATTTACTCAAAGGATAATCAAAGCCCAACAATAGCAATTTAGAGCCCAAATAGCTAAACACTACAAAACACTCCCAATCTCTGTGGATCGACCCGTACTTGCACGAGCTACAACTGACAACCGTGCACTTGCGGTATTACTGTAGGCCCGCGTTTCATTGCGCTTTAATTTTATACACGTTCCCGGGTCCACCAAGTTTTTGGCGCCGCTGCCGGGGATTGGTGCTGTGTTTTTTTTGTTGTTTTATTAGCTATTTTTGCATTTCACTGCATAGCATTTGCATCTGCATCTGCTTCACTTCATTTGCTGTTGGACCTGCTGTTCTGAACCTGTTTTTCCTCTGCTGGGACGCCACCAAGGAAAAGAACCAAAACCCAACTGGGTTTTTGCAACAATATCAGAGCAGCTGGGCTGTGCTTAAAAGGTAACCCATTTAAGAGAACCCGAATTGTGGGCTTCCAATTTTTTTTTTAATTGTGGGCTTGTAATATTAAAGCCAATTTTTGGGCTTCTCTTATTTTCTGTTGGGTTTGTAATAATTTATTTGTGGGCTTGTTTGTTTAATTTGTGGGCTTGTATTTAATTTTTGTGAGCTTGTTTAATTTGGACTGGTAATTTGTATTCTGGGTTTTTAAACCCAGCTGAGCTTGTAACCGATCACGCTAGTTGAACTCGTTAGTGGGCCAAGTACCCAAATTCTAGGCCGAGATTTTGGACTCAGTTCCACCAAAAGTTTTCAACCAAGCGGAGCCAAAGAAAACGCAAAACAAACAGTGGGCGTGCTCCCATTTCAAAAACCAAAATTTTCTTTTGCTCCCAATTTTAAAACCAAATTTCTACTTTGCTCCCATTTTTAAACCAAATTTTCTTTTTCAAATATATCCCATCAAAACCAAAATTTTCCCATAAAAAACCAAAATTTTCCCAGAAATCCAAACCCATTAAAACCAAATAGTGGGCTTTGTGTCTTTTCAAAATGGGCCAACCTCGTGCTCTCCATGAATACATGTATCCGTCAATAAAAATTCCATTATCATGTATTGTATTACCTCAAATCAATAACCCTTTTAAAATAAATGCAAGCATGATACAAATACTTCCTATATTTCGAGGGTTCGATTCTGAGAACCCCTATACTCATGTAAGAGAGTTTGAACAAATTTGTCGGACTATGCAACCTGATCACATGTCCGAAGACTCTCTGAAATTGCGTTTGTTTACATTTTCTTTAAAGGAAAGGGCCAAAACATGGTTTTACGGTTTGAGACCACAATCAATCAACACTTGGGACCAACTCACAGATCTATTTTTCAAAAAATTCTTTCCACATCATAGGACCATCGCTATTCGTCAAAGTATCAATTGTTTTGTCCAATTGGATGAGGAAACTGTTTTTCACTATTTTGAACGTTTTAATGATTTGTTGCGAATGTCCGCACCATGGATTTGAGAAGTGGAGACTTGTCGTCATCCTCTATGAGGGACTAGACTTTAAATATCGAACCATGGTTGAGTCTATGTGTAATGGTGAGTTTATTGATAAATCTGTGGATGATGCATGGAATTTTTTAGCCGAGATTGCAGAGAAAACCCATCAATGGGAATCCGTTAGGGAAACAGGAACACCACCACATGATATGAGTCACCCCCATGAATTAGAGTTTTATTCTTGTAATAGCTCCGACCTTAGGATTGAAAATTATCCTAGATTGCAAAATCCCTATCATGATGATGATGATGATTATGATGTTATGTTAGAAGAACATGTCTATACTGAAAATGTTATGGAACCTTTGGGTTCAAATACATTAGGCTTCTCTGCCCCGACCTTAATGCATGATATTTCTTCTAGTATTCCATGTGATGTTTCCCCTGATGTGCCGATATACGAGAATCAATCTGTTGATGATGTTGATAATTCTGATTGTGATCTTGCCAATTTGATTGATGATTGTGAGCATGATGTGACATGTGTAGATGAGTTAGAAGATTTTGATTTGATTGATAATGATATGCCTATTCTTCTACCTAAGTCACAATCTGATGGCCTTCCACCCAACCTAGATTTGGTTTGTACCCATATTGTCAAACCGATTTTTCTGAAAATGCCTAATCTAAGTTTGGAACTGTGTGCTTCCCAAGTCCTCTTGGACTATTTTGCTTCTAAATATAACACTTTTAAAGAGCCACAATTGGAATGCATTTCTTTGCCCATCCCGAAAACAGTCCATTATGAGTTAGACCTTTTGAATCCTGAACCCCTAAAATTAAAAGATTTTGTGCTTAAAAGTAAACCTGTTGAACAATTTAGGTTTAGGGGTGATTCATTCGGTTTTTCACTCTCACTCCCATTTAAGTCCAATTTTAGTGTTTTGAAACTTTCTATGTCTCTACACTTTTTCTTTTGGGTTGATCCTCAACTCTTTAGACTTTTGGTGTATGGTGAATTTTTTGTATATAATCCAGTAGATAAAATTTCTTAAAAACCCTTTTGTTCCCTTTTTATATATTTTGCTAATCCAATATGATCTCGGCTGAAATATGTTGGATTTTTTGCCTTGAATAACGGAGTTTTAATTCTGCTTTCGCCGAAATCGGGTATTCTCTCTCCTTTTACTCTACTCAGCATGTCCCTTTCCATATGTTGCATTTTAATTCTTTCCATATTTTGAAACATTGAGGACAATGTTTAGTTTAGGTTTGGGGGTATAGAGTAGATACCACGATAATATGCCATAATTGAAAACGAACTCCTTCTTCTTTTTGAAAAAATTGAAAAATTCCAAAAAAAATTGAAAAATCAAAATTCAAAAAAATTAAAAAATTGAAAAAAATCATAAAAATGGAGCTCATTTACCTTGAAATGTTGACTCTTGTGCAAATATGTAATTATTAGGAGTATTAGTCTAGATATTTAGGCACCCTGATTCTAGCACAATTCACATAGTGATAAGAAATTTGCACGCGCACGATCTACCAATACATGTATGGCCTCGATCTTCAAGGTGTTTGATAGGAAGTTACGATTGCCAATCACTTTAGAATACTGAACGAAACTTGACTAGCTTGTTCCTTGGTTGGTTGGGATAGAAGGTGGAGGTTACATTAAGAAAAACAACCATCGAATTTAACTGGGTGCATCAAAAAGGGCTACCTCTTGCAAAGTGTCATGTAATTTTTGTTTCCTTTTGTATATGTATCAAAAGTGTTTCCTTGCCAAAAAAAAAAAAAAAAAAAAAACGATGTATATTCAGAAAAAAAAAAAGAAGAGAAAAAAATATCAGAAAAATACAAAAAAAAAATCAAGTATTTATCAATTCCATCCTCTCTTGTTCCAAAAATAAAAAGAGAATAGTCAATGTAAATAAGAGTCATGTAAATAGTCATTTTGTTGTTTTTTGTAATAAGCAAGGAGGGTGTATGCCATAGATGTACAACACGAGTAATTGTGAAATACCTCCAACTCATTCACAATTCTCGTAAAGTCCGGACAGCTAGCTAGATTTCGACCTCAGTTCTTAGCCTGAGAAACTATCTCTTGGTGATTAGTAGTCATAACTTCAGATCTTTCTTTACACATGTGTAGATACACTTTACACTCTTATCACATGTCTTTTTTTGTTATCAGTGCTAGGATTGTGCCTTCGATAGCTAGATTGACATCTCCATTTTGCTGTGAGCTTAAACTGTTTTGCACATATCACATTTGATGGAATCTGAGCTTATATTTTGACCTAGAACTTTGTAGGTACGTTCTAAGCAAACCTTCACGAGACTTCAACTCGTCCACTAGGGACACTTAGTGGTTTAAAAGGCTTAGTGCATATGCTAAATGCATTCGAGAGACCAGCGACAGTGGTATAGTTAGGATTTCCTTAGTTTTGTTTTACTTGAGGACAAGTAAAATTCAGGTTTGGGGGTATTTGATGAGTGCCAAATAATGTATATATTTATTCCTTTTTGTTGGCATTTTAACTCATCTTTTGTGCATTAATTCTACATTTTATCCCATATTCTGTATTTTCATTG
The DNA here is from genome assembly GCF_003573695.1 of Papaver somniferum. Classification (NCBI taxonomy): domain Eukaryota; kingdom Viridiplantae; phylum Streptophyta; class Magnoliopsida; order Ranunculales; family Papaveraceae; genus Papaver; species Papaver somniferum. The sequence goes on from NC_039367.1 coordinate 140,286,720, forward strand.
TTTTCAAGAATAAATATTTTTCTTACTTAATTTTGCATTTTTAGGTAATAAATAAAGTCTGGATAACTTGCGGAGCAGAAAAGAGCTGAAGAGTAGTGAAAAGCCGGAAGAAATTACGCAAGGATGCCGCAAAGAATGGAGCGCACGTCCAAAAAGCTAGGAATGGGCTTAAGAAGGAAGAATTGTTCTTAAAGAAGATATGGGCTTGGCATACCCAAGGCCCAAAACCCTTACCCAAACCCATTTTCTATAACCAAAACCGCCTCCATTCTCAGCCGTCAGATTGGATCCAACTCATCATCCTACGGTCGCTCATTCATAGATCATCAAAATCTGAAGTCCCTGCAAAACACCATAGTGCCTAAATTCCTAGCCTTCAGATTAGATCACATTTAGATCCTACGGTCGCTTCTTTGCCTGTGCATCAAACCTCGATACTTCCGCTTAACACTACAACACCTAACTCCATCTTGCACCGTTAATTTTGATGTATTATACATCTAACGGTCGATACATGCTCCGTTCAATCAAACCGTTGGATCTATCTACCATCCTCACATCCCACGGCTTCGTATTGCTAGACATCAAAACTCTATGAACCCGCATCACACCGAAATAACCCTAGGATATATAACCCAAAAAAACAAAAGAAACCCTAATCATTTCTTCTCCTCTTTCTTCACCTCTACCCGCACCACCACCTTCTCCACACCGTACACCACCAACTCCACTGCCACCACCGCCGTACCTTCATGTCCGCTACCACCAACTCTCCACCTGCTCAACCACCGAAACCCCTATCACTCTAACATGCCTCTCACTTCTTTTCACTGTTTTCCCCTAGTCTAGGGTTTTGAAAATAGAGAAAAAGCATTGATAGACATGGTAGAGAATTAGGTGAAGCTAGAAAAGAAATCAAGGTATGGGAAAGGCACCAGGAGAAGCAGAGAAGACATGGGTCGATGCTAATTGAGGAGATTTGTCACATCAAGGTAAAAAAAAAACCCAAACCCTAATTTCAGTTAATTTGGGTATTTTCGAGTAAACTCTAATTACTGTTAGGGAGAAGCATGGAGGAGCATTATAGAAGATATGGGTCTGATTTGTACTGTCAATTTAGGTAGAAATAATTTACCTAATTTCTGTTTGATTTTAGGGATTTTTTGGGAAGAACCCTAACTTGTAATTGGGTATAAATATGACTGTGGGTGTGATGTAAAGGCTGATGCTGGACTAGCCAGTGTCCAGGACTTTCATGTTCTGTTAATGTTTTTTTTCTCTTCAATTTGTGCTGTTTCATGCACTGCTCCTGTTTAATCATGTATATGTTCTACTCTTAATATCCTGTTTTGATGTTCATGTTTGTTATGTTCCTGTTAATGTGCATGTTTTAATTTCCTGTTTTGATGTTCCTGTTGATGTGCATGTTCCTGTTAATCATGTTTAGTTCCATGTAATGTTAATGTACCTGTTATGTGATACATGTGAAGTGATGGAATGTTAGGCTAGAAACCTCAGTGCATTATTTTGATTGAGCAATGGGAGAAATTAGTGCTCATAGCAAGCTAATTCTCTTTCCATTCCATTTGTATGCTTAGGATGCATTGTTGTGATTGAGCAATGGGAGAAATTAGTGCTCATAGCAAGCTAATTCCCTTTCCATTCCATTTGTATGCCTAGAGCCACTGCCTTGGCCTTGCATTGTCACCACTGTTAGCTTCTCATCTTCCCTGCCATTGGCTTAGGCCTTGGTTTACTCCCATTGTTCTAGTAGTTTCATTGTATGTTCATATTTACTTCACTGTTACATTGTGTTTACTTTTCCTCATTCCTTCAATGCCTTGTTCTGCTGCTGCTGCTTTCTTTTCTTTGCTACTGCAGCTGTCTGCTTCCACTGCCCTGCAACCTTGATGCCTCCCTTGCATTGCTTGTGCTGCTGCTGTGCAGTGCTGCTGCTGCTGCTTTCTTTGCCTTGTGCTGCTGCTGCTGCAACCCTGTTGCTGCTGCTGTTTTCTCCAGCTTTGCTACTGCAGCTGTCTGCTTTCCTTCCTCTTAGCATTGCTGCTGCTGCTGCTTCCTCTTCAAAGCCTAGCTCAAGCTAAAGGCTCAAGGCCCAGATCATCATTAAGGTCTAAGGCCCAATTCACTGTTACATTGAGCCCAATTCACTGTGAAAGCCCAGCTCAACCCAAGGCTCAAATCACATCATAAGCTCAGTCCATCTGTAGTCCACTAAGCCCAAGACTAAGTTTAAGGTGAAAGCCCAGTTCATTAAGGCTCAAAGCCCAATTCAGTCAACTGTGGGTTTAATCCAAAAGCCTGAACTCAATTAAAGGCCCAAAGCCTAGTGCACTTCAAGACCAACTGAGCCCAAGCTCAGTTCATTTCATTGTTAAAAACAAACCCATTAGACCCAATTTACTCAAAGGATAATCAAAGCCCAACAATAGCAATTTAGAGCCCAAATAGCTAAACACTACAAAACACTCCCAATCTCTGTGGATCGACCCGTACTTGCACGAGCTACAACTGACAACCGTGCACTTGCGGTATTACTGTAGGCCCGCGTTTCATTGCGCTTTAATTTTATACACGTTCCCGGGTCCACCAAGTTTTTGGCGCCGTTGCCGGGGACCATTTTGCATTTAAATATAATATCTTTGAGGCCTGCCAGTATAGGCAGAGCAGGTGGTGGTGATGGCGGACATGGGTTTTCTCTGCAGACGGTGAGGGAGGAGGTGGAGGAGAAGAGGTCGATAAAATGGGAAGAAGGGGCTGTTTGGCGATGGGCATAGGTGTTCGATACCTATGGTGTGTAGCGGGATCATCGAGGTTAGATGTTGGCGAAGCTGAGCCATTGGAACCGAAGCTGGTAGGTGAATCGGACGGCTCCGCCTGAAGAGGCTGGTAGCTACCGTCGGATGTCTTGATACAACGAAGTTAACGGCTCTAGATGGGGTTAGGTGTTGAAGTGTTAAGCGGAAGTATCGAGATTTGATGCGCAGTAAAAGAAGCGATCGTTGGATTCAACTACAATCTAATCTGAAGGCTTGGAATTTAGGCACTATGGTGTTTGATAGGAGCTTCAGATTTTGATGCGCGATGAAGGAGCGACCATCGGATGATGAGATGGATCCAATCCGACGGCTAAAGATGGAGGCGGTTTTGGTTATAGAAAATGGGTTTGGGTAAGGGTTTTGGGCCTTGGGTATGCCAAGCCCATATCTTCTTCAAGAACAATTCTTCCTTCTTGAGCCCATTCCTAGCTTTTTGGACGTGCTCTCCATTCTTTGCGGCTTCCTTGCGTAATTTCTTCCGGCTTTTCACCACTCTTCAGCTCTTTTCCGCTCCGCAAGTCATCCAGACTTTATTTATTACCTAAAAATGCAAAATTAAGTAAGAAAAATATTTATTCTTGAAAACAATGAAAATACAGAATATGGGATAAAATGTAGAATTACTGCACAAAAGATGAGTTAAATGCCAACAAAAAGGGATAGATATATACAATATTTGGCACTCATCAGTGTGCAACAAGAGGGAGAGTCTCTTTATAGATTTTTAGAGCGATTCAATGATCTCCTATCTCAGTGTCCTCACCATGGATTTGATAATATGAAACTTGTACAAATTATTTATGATGGTTTAGACTATTCGACCAAAGCCATGGTTGAGTATATGTGCGCTGGTGAGTTCACTAGTAAAAATGTTGATGATGCTTTTACCTTCTTAGGAGCTATCGCTGAAAAATCCCAACAGTGGGAATCTTGTGTTGAACCCCCTAAAAGACTCTTGGTCAATAGAAGTAGCACCAATGTGGTAGATACAAGTTTTGGTTCAGATGCTAAGTTTGCTGCTTTATCTAGAAGGTTAGAAGCTTTGGAATTGAATCAGCCTAATAATAGGTCCCTTGTTGAACCTAATAGAGCCGCCCAAGTCTCTAGTTGTGGAATAGAGCCCGATAACTCATTCTGGGAAGGTCAGGTTAGTGAAGATCAAGCCCATGCTGTCTATAACAATGCTAGGTTTGAGAACCGTCAGAAGTTTGACCCATACTCAGAAACCTACAACCTTGGTTGGAGAAACCATCCTAATTTCTCTTGGTCTAAGGGCCAGAGTCAAGGCCAGTCTAGCAATTCTCAGCCTCCCCCAGGTTTTGGTTTTAAGAACTCTTCAGGTCAAACCCAGTTTCAGAACACTTCCGAGAAAAAGATCTCTATCTTAGAGGATACTCTCACTATGTTAGCAAATAACCATGAAATGCTAACAAAGAACCACATGAGCTTTCAACAAGAAACTAGGAAAGAATTGAAGAATAATTCCCAGAGTCTTGCCAAATTAGAACTTCAAGTAGGACAAATAGATAAGTTCATAAGTGAGAGAGAATATGGAAGGTTCCCTAGTCGTACTGATCCCAACCCAAAAGGAAAGAAATCGTACAATTATGTGAATGTTGTCACAACCCTTAGGAGTGGAAAGATAGTTGACAACAAGGTTGACATGCCTGATAGTGAACATGCTGTAGTTCACCCTGCTGAGCCAGAAAATGAGGAGACTGATAGAGTCTCCAAAGAGACCAATAAGGGTCCTGATGATCCCGACTTTGTTCCCAGAGCCCCGTTTCCCCAACTGCTAGTTCCGACTAAGAGGGAGTCCAACTTTAATGATGTATTGGAGGTTTTTAAGCAGGTTAATATCAACCTTCCATTATTAGATGCAATTAGGCAGATTCCCTCTTATGCCAAGTTCCTTAAGGACTTGTGTACGCGAAAGCGTAAGCTCAGTGTCCAGAAGAAAGCCTTCATAGCTAGTCATGTGAGTTCTATTATTCAGAATACCACTACTCCTAAGTATAAAGACCCAGGGTCCCCTACCATTGCTTGTACAATAGGTAAGTACCGTGTTGATAAAGCTTTCCTTGACTTAGGAGACAGTGTAAATTTACTTCCATATCATGTGTACCTTAAGCTAGGACTTGGTGAGATGAAACCTACCCAGATGACACTTCAGTTAGCTGATAGGTCCGTTAAAATTCCTCGTGGTGTGATCGAGGATGTTCTCATAGAGGTTGACAAGTTTATTTATCCAGTGGATTTTGTTATCCTAGATACCCAACTTGTCCCTGATCCAGAGAACCAAATACCAGTGATTTTAGGTCGCCCGTTTTTAGCTACATCCAATGCGATCATTAACTGTCGAAATGGTATTATGAATTTGTATTTTGGTAATATGACTATAGAGCTGAACATTTTTAATATTAGTAAGATACCCTCTGAACTAGATGACTCGAATATAGAAGAGGTGAACATGATAGGAACATTAGTCGAGGAGTCATTACCAAAGACTTTGTTAGAAGATCCATTAGAAAAATGCCTAGCTCACTTTGGGATTGATTTTGATGATGATAATGTAATTAATGAGGTGAATGCTTTGTTAGATTCAACCCCTTTGTTAGATACTAGTAATGGATGGAAACCTAAGTTCGAACCACTACCAGTTTCTAAGTCTACCCTAGTTCCTTCTTTAGAAGAGCCTCCTAAGTTGGACCTAAAACCATTGCCAGATACCCTGAAGTATGTGTTTTTAGGCCCGTCTGAGACTTTACCTGTGATTGTTTCTTCCGACTTGGATATAGATCAGGAAAGTAGGCTAGTAACCGTCCTTCAAAACAACAAGGAAGCTTTAGGGTGGACCATAGCAGACATTAAGGGTATAAGTCCTACTATTTGTATGCATCAGATCTATTTAGAGGAAGACACCAAACCTTCTAGGGAGATGCAACGTCGACTAAACCCTAATATGAAAGAAGTAGTTCGAACTGAGGTTCTTAAGCTATTAGATGCAGGCATCATCTACCCTATTTCAGAAAGTAAGTGGGTCAGCCTCAGGTTGTTCCCAAGAAATCTGGTATTACTGTAGTCCAGAATAATAACAATGAGTTAATCCCGACCCGAATGACCACGGGTTGGCGTGTTTGTATGGACTATAGGAAATTGAACAAGGTCACTAGGAAGGACCAATTTCCCCTTCCCTTCATCGACCAGATGCTAGAGAGATTAGCTGGACATAGTTACTACTGCTTTTTAGATGGCTACTCTGGATATAATCAGATCGTTATTTCCCCAGAAGACCAGGAGAAAACCACTTTTACCTGTCCCTTTGGTACCTTTGCGTAAAGACGCATGCCTTTCGGGCTATGTAATGCCCCTGCGACTTTTCAGCGTTGCTTGATGAGCATATTTTCTGACATGGTAGAACAGTTCTTAGAGGTCTTTATGGATGATTTTTCAGTGTTTGGTTCGTCTTTCGATGATTTCTTGCATCATTTGTCATTAGTTTTGACTAGGTGTAAGGAAAAGAATTTAGTGCTTAATTGGGAGAAATGTCACTTTATGGTTCGTTCAGGAATTGTTCTAGGGCATATTGTATCTTCAAAGGGTATAGAGGTGGATAGAGCCAAAGTCGACCTTATTAAAACTTTACCGGTCCCAAAAACCGTAAGAGATATTAGGTCATTCTTAGGACATGTTGGTTTTTATCGTCGTTTCATTAAGGATTTTATCTTGATGTCTAGACCTATTTGCAATTTGCTTGCAAAAGATGTTAAGTTTGTTTTTGATGATGCTTGTTTAGAGGCTTTTGAGAAGCTTAAGTCATTACTCACTACCGCCCCTATAGTCTAGGCACCCAACTGGAACCTACCCTTTGAGATCATGTGTGATGCTTCAGATTATGCTATTGGTGTTGTGCTAGGTCAGCGAGAAAATAAGTTACTTCATGTGATTTACTATGCTAGCAAAACTCTGAATGATGCCCAGTTGAACTATACCACTACCGAGAAGGAACTATTAGCCATTGTGTTTGCCTTAGACAAGTTTAGACCCTATCTCTTAGGTTCTAAGATCATCATATATACTGATCATGCTGCTTTAAAATATCTTTTGTCTAAGAAGGATACTAAACCTATATTGATTAGGTGGATTCTGTTGTTGCAAGAGTTTTCTCCATACATTAGAGACAAAAAGGGTGCCGAAAATGTTGTAGCAGATCACTTGTCTAGGCTAGTTGTTAGTTCCCCAGATGATTCCCTTCCTATAAGGGATAGCTTTCCTGATGAACAATTGTTCTTTGTTACCCAATTACCTTGGTATGCAAATATAGTGAACTATCTTGTTACTGGTTGCCCCAACATTGGGATAAACAAGATTGTTCTAGATTTTTAGCTGAGGTTAAGCACTTCTTTTGGGATGATCCTTATTTGTTTAAGTATTGCCCAGACCAGATTATTAGGAGATGTATACCTGAGAGTGACCAATCCAGTATTATTTCCTTTTGTCATGATCATGCTTGTGGGGGTCACTTTAGTGCTAAGAAAACTGCTGCTAAGATATTGCAGTGTGGATTCTATTGGCCTTCGTTGTTTAAAGACTCCCACAGTTACTGCGTTACTTGTGAACGATGCCAGAAATTAGGAACCATTTCCCGTCGGAACATGATGCCCTTGAACCCTATTTTAATTTTTGAGGTCTTTGATGTGTGGGGTATTGACTTTATGGGTCTGTTTCCTAATTTTTGGTAACCTGTACATCCTTGTCGCCGTAGACTATGTCTCTAAGTGGATTGAGGTGGTTGCGTGTAAAAACAATGACCATAGGGTTGTGATTGAGTTCTTGAAAAATAATATACTTACACGTTTTGGTACACCGCGAGCTATAATTAGTGATGGAGGGTCGCACTTTTGTAATGGGACTTTTAGGCTTCTGATGAAGAAATATGGTATTACACATAAGGTAGCTACCCCGTATCATCCACAGACTAGTGGTCAGGTAGAGGTTTCCAATAGGGAGGTAAAACGTATATTAGAGAAAACATTTAATCATAATCGGAAAGACTGGTCGTTTAGGCTTACTGATGCCTTATGGGCTTACCGTACTGCGTTTAAGACCCCCATTGGAATGTCGCCTTATCGACTTGTTTATGGAAAGGAATGTCACTTACCTGTTGAGTTAGAACACAGAGCTTATTGGGCTGTTAAGCAGCTAAATGTTTCACTTGACAAGGCAGGAGCCCATAGGAAACTCCAGCTCAATGAGTTGGACGAGATTCGTATAGATGCTTACGATAGTGCGAAGGAGTATAAGAAAAAAATGAAACTTGTGCATGATAGAAACATATTACGGAATTCATTTTCTCTAGGTAAAAAAGTTCTTCTGTATGACACTCGTTTGCATCTATTCCCCGGGAAACTGCGCTCTCGGTGGACCGGTCCTTTTGTGGTCCGTACTGTTTTTCCTCATGGAGCTGTTGAGATCGAGACACTGGATGGTAGTAGTTCTTCGAAGGTTAACGGTCAACGATTGAAGCCCTTTTTAGAGCCTTTTCCTACAGGTGATGTTGAGGAGGTCCCTCTGGAGGACCCTGTTTACCCTTGATTGACCACCGAGGAGATTTGTATGTTGTATAATTTTTGTATTCAGTTTTTGGTTTCACTTCACTCAGGTACTATCTTTCTGAACTCTCTCTTTACTATTTCCTCATGTTACTTATATTTTTGGTACTGTTCTTTCATGCGAAACATTGAGGACAATGTTAGATTTAAGTTTGGGGGTATGGGAGAAACTTTTGTGTTGCACTTTTGAAACTTCTAGCGTCACATGGTATCCGGTTAGCTAAGTTTACATACTGTTTCTCACCGAAAAGATAGAAATTGGAATGCTACAGATAACAACTTATTGAGACATTAGAGAAAAAGACATTGAGATCCTTGAAATTCAGGAGAGAACTTGTTCTTTTTAGAGGGTAACCGTGATGGACCTAACCATACATGATGGAAAGGCAAGTAGGTCAAGAAATGCCAGAAAGACAAAGCAACCTCACAATGTAGTCTTAGTTACTGGATTGCGACTCTCTCTCAGTAGAAACTTATCATCATCAACAAGCGGAGCGACATCAAAATCTATGAAGAAAGTGAAGACGTTTTAAGGTTTAGAAGCAACAATAGAAAAGAATAATTCAAAAATCAAAGTTGAAGACTTAGTTACAAGAAGTTACAAGAGCAAATGATATAAGTTGTTAGAATCCATGATACCAAGACATCACAAGTTGCGAAGAGCCAAGTTTTGAAAGTCCTTCTCTCATGGCCATGTAAATTTTTGTCTTGTAATTTTTTCTATTTTAAAAAAAAAATAAAAAAAAATAAAAAAAAAATAAAAAAATATGAAACATCATTACGTTCTTTTTGTTCAATAAGGCCATAGGGAAGAATAAATTTATAAGTCAAGCAAGAAATCGAAGAGAAGAGTTAATGGTCAAGGTTCTATGAGGTTCGATAGTTTATCATCAACAGTTGAAGACCGAAGAAGACGTTGTTTCTACTGAGCACTATGAGAGAGTCGAAGAAAGATACATTTGGTTGCTTTGTTAGTCCGCTTTCAATCTGGCACAAGATCTTTCTAGCACTGGTTTAACTCATCACACGTAATTAGTCCAGCTGTGTAGCAGACGTCCCTCTCATTTTTATCTCTCTCCTAATCTTATCCAGCTGTAAAGCAGCGGACGCATCTTACAATGTTTATCTAGCTGTATAGAGGATATCTCTTTATCTAGCAGTCATGCAGATGTGTCTCCCCTTTTCTTCAGTCAGCTTTAGAGCTGACACCTTTAATTTCTCTGGCATTCTACTTACTTGGAGATAGGTTGAGAATATGTATGTCCTCATAGCTCTTTGGATACTTGTGACCAATTAGGAGTACAGGTTTTGTGGGTATATCTCTGGTAAGCCCTCCCGAGACTATAACTCGGCCACTAGGGCCACCTAGGGGTTTAAAGGCTTATTGCATACGCTAAATGCAATCGACGATGCCTGCGACAGTGAGTTAGGATTTTATTTTGTAGTTTTGATTTTCTCGAGGACTAGCAAATAATAAGTTGATAGACACATTTATGTGTCTAATGTATCTCATTTGTATATATTATTAGTGCTCGATTTTGTACTTAATACGGTCTTTTATGCTTTTGTAGGTGTTTTTGGATAAATAAGGCTTTGCGGCAAAATTGGCTAAAAATGTGGCCCTTGGAAATGCCCCAGAAGTGTACCGGAAATACCCCGGAGGAACCCTGAAAAAGTGCGGAAAACATCCCAGAAGAATTGCTAAAGGAACGCCTAATTTGGATAGGGGCATTCCATTTCAGGGCATATACTAAAGGGACACCAGAACTGGATAGGGGGAGGTCATCTTCAACATTCAAAACAGAAATTGGCGGGAAAGAAAAGGCAGCAGCGACAACAGTTTTTGAGCAGAGATTTGAGCGACTTAGGAGGAGATTCAATGGGCATATTTGGTACCTACGGACTCTAGAAGACATAACAGGCCAAATGCAATTGTCTAGACCCATCCAATTAGGCTGGATAAGTCGGAATAATTGATCAACGTCCCAACAGGATACGGCTTCTCTGTTTAGGGTTTGGGATTGGTCAGAGAGATTTATGGGATTTTCTTGCGTGGGATATACTTCAAATAAGTTGAGTCCAAGTCCTAGAAGATATTTGAGACGATAGAATAGCTAAAAACAGGGTGGAACGCAACAAGAAGAGGATTATTCTTCAAACTGCCCGTAGAGAATAATGGAGATTTTCAACGAGTTTGATCGAGTTTCAAGGTGATTCAAAGCCTATAAATAGTTGGGTTTAAGTCATAGAAGGGTTAGAAACCCTTAGGAGAGAATTGGGAGTAGAGGATAGACGAGAAGAAGAAGTTACAGGAGATATTGCTGCTGCTGCTGCCATTGAAGATCCTGAAGAACACGAAGAACATACTCACATAGTAAGTCGTTCTTTAGCAGTTTTAAATAACAATACCAGTGTCGTTCTTTTACAGCAGTAATGGCTTATCGTTTACAACAGTCTTAAAAGCACTTACCCCTTTGTAACAGTGGCGCTGTAACACCACTACAGCGTTGCAAATTTCTGTTTCATCTTATATTCATCAATAAAAACACCTATTTTAGCCATGAATTCATCTTGTGAGTGTGTCTTTGGGATGAGGAGCTAAACCCATTAGCCGAGACGACGGAGGAAGCCATTGGACCATATTGATTGGTATAATTCTAATTTTATTATTTATTTGCAATATTATTATTTGATTATTTGCATGGAATTGAATTTGAAATATTAGTTTTTATTGAATAGTTGTGAATTATTTTGATGAAGCATGCTGGGTTTTAAAAACTTTTGATGTTTTATACTTTGTGATTACAATTATTACTTCAAAAATATATTTGAGGCAAATATTAGAATTATTTTTAAAGATAGAATTGCATGAATATTATTTAGAATTTACTATTTAATTGGTCAATGGTGGAATCCTAGTCTTGGTATTTTCTCTAAAGGTTTGAACTATTTTATTTATTTGCCTGTTTAATTTAAATCTAGAAAAATTGTTTTCTTCACAAGTCTTAAAGAACCTTTTTATCACTACAACTACAATCACTATTTAAAAACCATCAGTATCCAACAAACTAGGTCGGATGCATCTGCTAAGATTGATCAACGTATAGCCTGTGATATTTCAATTATAAAGATAAACAATATAATGCGGAAAAATAAATAACACAAACACCAGAAGTTTTGTTAACGAGGAAACCGCAAATGCAGAAAAACCCCGGGACCTAGTCCAGTTTGCACGCCAAACTGTATTAAGCCGTTACAGACACTAGCCTACTACCAATTAACTTCAGACTGGAATGTAGTTGATTCATAAAAGGTATCCCACCGATTAAGGTATAATTCGCGCGCCTTACGCCTCTTGAATCCCATCAGAACTCCGCGCAATTGATTCCCTAAGATGACATCAAACCAACTAAGAATTGCTTCAACTCAATTGAAGACTTTAAACCACATCTGCCTCCCACATATTAAACCTAAAAAGCATTGCTGGTGATGATAATTTATTACGAAACTAACACAAGTTAAGCTGAACAAAGCTAATCTAAAATGGAGGACTACAAAAATTTGGGAAAGAAACTGAGATGTTGAAGTAAACTATAGAAGCCGTTTATGAATAACAGAGACCTTGATGAAAACCAGAGTCACTGGGTGAACTCATTTTTCGAACTCTATCGATTGAAGTTTACAAGTATAAGGTAAGAAAACTTGATAGCATTAAATTAAAGTAAAATTAAGCTTCAATAAAAGAACATGTCCACAAAGTGTTGTTTCCGCATGTTCGGACAACAAAGTTACTTTTATATTACTTTTAACTCTGGACAACAGAGTTAATGATGTCCAGCTTCTTTGGATATTGTCTAGTAAATTACTTTTTAATTTATGTAGAAGTACTTTTATTTCTGGTATTCAAAAATTTCAATCTCCTTTCCAAACCAACCTTTTATTCAGATTCTTATTTTATAATGTATTTTTTAATCTCAACACTTTTGATTGAATATCCAGAAATAAAACAAATCACATTGTTCTTTGCTTTATTTTACACGTACGATTTATTTTGGCATAGAGTATAGACTGACCGCGTGTTAGGGTTCACTCTAACCCACCCCTTGCTAATCTACCGAGTTAGGGGGACCACCGCACTTTCTCTTGCGGGTACACACCGTGGGATCTAACCTGCGGTGAGGGTATCTTTCGGATATGGGAACACTTTTTTGACAAATGTTTCTTTCCAGAAAATTTGACAATCCTTTAAAAGATAACAACGCTGGAGGATCCTAAGAATATGAAAGGAAAAAAATGTATTATTACTCATGGTTTACGAGTTTTTGAAAACTCATTTGTCAAGTAAAAAACAATTTCCATTACAACCGAAAACGGTTGAAACTCAAACTCAAAGGGATGAGATGACATGTCATAAAATGTACTAGTTTTCTAGGAACAGTACTGTGAAGTACTCCCTAGCCAAGAAAAAGAAAGCACTCCCTAATACCCAAGAAAAAGAAAATAAATAAATGTTGTGAGAGATTGCGATCGATCCTTAGAGAACGCAAAAGTTTAAACACATCAAACAAAATATCATCCCGATCGACCACTACGAATGCTCTCTCACATATGTAAGTGAAAATCCGTCTCAACGCGCTTTAACGTATGTCAAAATTTTCCAGTGCTTTTGATCAGAGTTTCTCCAGGCTCCTTCAATGCTGGAAAACCTTCTTCTCACTTGTACATGTAAAAATCGAAATCTATGTCTGGCTTCTTCACATTTGTCCTGTAGCCCTTCTAGAAATCCTTGGGAAGAATAACATATCGGTTCTTGCAAACAACATGCGTTCCAGCTTCTTGATAGATAACAGAAATCTGAGATCATATTAATCAAATCAGTAAACATAAGATGAGAAAGTAGGTATTCCATTTCGTACTACATTCTTACCGAATGGCATGAACCTAAAATGACATGTATATTTCGGCGAAAAATGACTACATAAACAAATATTGTTTTGAAAGATGGTCGGCTTTGGGAAGTCCGCATGGCAAATAAATCTGCTAACCGGAAAAAAAATCATAAAATGGTTTCTACAGAAAGCCCCCATCACACAAGAAGTACCTAAAGTAATTTAGTGGTTGTAACGAGTGGAAGCCTTCATTTGTTTTATTTTTAAATGTCTCACGTAAAACGAAACATGCAAAACAGATTTTAAATGACTGTGAAATTAATTTGCCATGAAAATTGGCAATTCCCACATACCAAACTGGTATAAAACATAGCTATTGTGAGGATAAAATATTTCTAGTTGAAACATACTGAAAACAAGTAACTTACGCCAGAGCACTACAAATTTTTTTAAGAAAAGAAACTCGTGAGGTGTTGGAGTAAACCGAATGAATTAAACATAAACCAATACCAAGTAATTTGATAGAAACAGATAATACTTTTTCTGATGTTTAAAAGGAAAATAACTCGTAATCCTAACAATGAGATGGATTCCGACCAAATGTGTTCTGGTACATCCTGAACTGTAATTTGCAAACAATTTCTTTGATAGCTTATATATCAAAATTTTCAAGAATAACTGATTTTAACATGTAACTATTTATTAAAGATTAATTTGCATTTTAACATATAATTATTTAGTAAATATTAATTTGCATACAAAATGACTAAATGAAGAACCGTTTTTAGAACTCAACTAATTCAAATTGATATCCTTAGTGTCCGATTTATTGATGTAATTGCATTCAAAACAAAGTTTAGCCACAAAAAAAAAAAACTCATTTATCAAATTTTGTCTTCTGAGCTCAAGTCTACGAAGCTACGGATTTAACACATTAATCAAGCTTCCATGTAAGTTAAGCATGGCTGTGCTAATGGGGGTCTACCAAGCAAATTACCTTATGTTTTTGAATTCGTAACTGAGAGATCTAAAGAGAAAAATGTTTTAACAAGTTTTAGCTCTCGTTTAAGAGATAGTCCTACGGTTTGAATTTACAAGTTTCCGGGACCATTTGTCAAATAAAGGACCGAGAATTACTAATTTTCCGTATAGTAGAAACTACTAATGAAGAAGCTCCGGTATCTGTTTATAAATAACAGGTGACTCATCTACTTGAACAGATTTCTTCGTGAGAATAAGAAAGTGGCAGATTGGGAGTATATCTTCATTATTGCAACACTGGCTTATAGGTAATACCTGCATGCACATTCAAAAAGCACAACACACTTTTTTGCCAGAAATCAACCTTTGCCATTATAGGTAGTATACCTGCATACGCATTCAAAAAACACAACACACTTTTTTGTCAAAAATCAACCTTTCTCCTGCTGTACTGCCATTTCTTCACTATCTAACCCATTGCTCCCTTCATTCCAGCCAGTGATTTTCCTCTACACATACTGTGGGGCGAATGCTATTGCCCTGCAGTAGGCAGCAGTATCAGAATCCTTGACTTTAAAGTAATCCCTTCCACCATTCTTTATAAACTTCTTTATCGACTTCTCGGGGAAATCTGTTAATTCCTTGTAGTAGGCTAAAGTATCACAATCCTCGAGTTTAAAGTAATCCCATCCACCATCATCTATGAACTTCTTCGGAAAATCTACTACGCCTTTCACTATGGCCTTCCAGTCTGGTTTTTCTGCATTCACATAGTACTTCACATGACAAATGTTAAGGAGATGTTTCATGCCAGCAAGGGACTTTAAGGGAATTTAATTGATTTCAAGCACACTGCCCTCCTTAAAGTCTCGAAATATGACTGTCATATCAATTTCCCCAGGTCTAAGCAGCGCGAGATTAACAATCTCAATTCCCCTTAGAGGGACCACAACGAATGGTGTTTCTACAAGCACAATTAGATTATACAAAGTCAGCGCAAAGGCGGCTGATGCCTTGGAAGGAAGAACCCCATAAAATTCGTACTCCTTTAGCTATTCAAACAGAAAAGGTGGATTACACTGGGACTTCCATCGAGCATCAACTTTGTCGACAAAGTTCTTTAAATCTTCGTTACGGCACCCATCCCTGATTTGCTTGTCTTTCTCAGTCTCATCTGAATCATGATTAGACCTCATCTGTCCCAGAGGGCATTGCACCAAAAGGAGTTCGATATCTTTCATCTTTTCTCTGATGCGGTCATGCAAGTGAAAGTGTAAAAGAGGCGGCATCCTCTTGTCCCCAAGTCGGAAGAAAGATTTTTTAATATCGTCAAAATAAAAATGCATACGGAAACTGGAGGCCTTGTATATGAAGCCGTTAACATGGGTTTCAAGGGTACCAACAAAGGTTTCTCCAACTTGGTCTCCTACCTTCGGAAGGATCGTAACATCAGTTAACCTTATTACTCTGTGCTCTTCTTCCATCTGCAGCTCCGACGGAGCAGATATTCTTTCTTTCAAACATAAATCCTTCCCCAATCTTTTTGAAAGAAATATTTGATTTGCTAGAATAAATACCCAACAATCTTTGTTTATCTACAATCTTCAACCGCAAAGCAAGTTGTGCCTGATCATACCTACGCTTGTCCTCTTTAATGATCTCTGGTTTGTCAGAGAGGTCAATTCCTTGAAATCGTTTCAGTAGGATGTGCAGAAAGTGATCATGATAACAATTTATGAGGTCCATTGAAAGGAGATATAAAACTCAATCTCGTCTGCAGGAAAAGATAAAAACAAAAGAAAACTTATTCCTTTGGTAAAGATTGAATTTCCAAAAAGATAATATCTTCTATCATATTTGTCAGACATGTATGCAAGAATGGCAGTTCAAAAAAATTGACTACATAATGAGGACACTAGGCGAACTTCTAAATTTATGATGACTCAAACACGAGGGCATCTATCTAATTGTGAGGATATTTATAAACACAATGAGATGGAAATCAAGTAATAAGAGGATATATAGAAGTACACAAAAGATCATTCTGAACAAAAATTCGAAACCCTAAAACTAAAATTTAGAAAATTAATGCGGGAAGGGTAAAAGGACTAACAGGGGTTAGTCCTCGAGTGATTTCGGGGGAGTTGAGTGTATTTTAAATCTCAGGGATTTTGAGAGAGTTTGAGAGAGTGTAGGGAGTTTGAGAGAGTTTTGTGTTCTTGAGTTCTGGGAGTTTGGGGAGTGTAGAGAGTTTGAGAGAGTTTATTAGAGAGAGTTTGAGAGAGTTCACTCCTAACTCATTCTCTTTTAAGAAACAATAAACCCTTATTTGCAAATAACATTGATCTTTAATCAAAAGAAAAAAATAAATGATCATTGATCTTCTTCTCAACTGTAGCTTCTACCAACAGTTCCAATAATTTCTCAGTCTCTCGAGTTTTCCATTGTTTGTAATTCGTAGTCACTTCCGTTTCCGGTTCCGTATTCTTATTCTTCCTAACATTCTTTTTCTTCTTGTTGTTTTCAGCAGGTTGGCTGAATTTTTCCATTCTATGGTGTGACATGTTAGCTACATTAGTACTTCAACTAATACTAGAACTTAACAAAGCAAGGATAGTAATAACACCAAACAGTCTAATGTAAACATGATAAAAAAATGTGATACTAGATTACACAGTACTAACACGCAGAGCTACTTAGCCAAATTGTTAATCAAAGAAAATCCCTTAGCAACTCCTTGCAACAAAAGCACCGTATGAATTGGCTAAAACACGCCAATACGGAATGAAGTACGCCACTGTATTGAACTTTGGCATATAGAATAGAAGAGAAGTATGTGTCTAAATAAGAGGACTTAACAAGTGATAGTGATTCTCAATGACACCCATGCAAAGTAGCAAGCCAATGCATGATGACATAAAAAATTATGAAGATAGCTGTAAAGGAATTCTGTTTCACCGTAACGCAGTTTCAGATTGTCCAATCTTTGCAGTACTAATACTTACCTGATCCTCTTGAAATTTTTACGGTACACTTACAACTAAATATTCCACAACACACTCAAAAATCATAGCATTCCAACGGTTCATTAAAAAGATACATTACTCAGAACCCGACTACTTTCAATACGTGCATACATAATTCAGTTCCGGATTTCTCACACTTTGGTGTACCTAAAGTGATAAGAACTTCATGAAATTTCTACAGTAGGAAACCTTCATATATACAAACATCATACTAAAATTTCAGCTTTGTACGATAAGCGGAGAATGAGATAAATAGGAATCAGTCCCCTATTCGGGATTTAAACTCAGCAGACCATAGTCATATATTGTGAAAGCGTTGCAGTAGCAAACGTGACCTGATCCGCGTGAAAATTGTACTGTTCTTCTATAACAAGGTAAACTACGACATACTCAAATTTAATCATATTTCAACGGTTGAATTTAAAGATATCATTATAACAAAAGCACCGTAAGAATTGGCTAAAACACGCCAATACGGAATGAAGTACGCCACTGTATTGAACTTTGGCATATAGAATAGAAGAGAAGTATGTGTCTAAATAAGATTACTTAACAAGTGATAGTGATTCTCAATGACACCCATGAAAAGTAGCAAGCCAATGCATGATGACATAAAAAATTATGAAGATAGCTGTAAAGGAATTCTGTTTCACCGTAATGCAATTTCAGATTGTCCAATCTTTGCAGTACTAATACTTACCTGATCCTCTTGAAATTTTTACGGTACACTTACAACTAAATATTCCACAACACACTCAAAAATCATAGCATTCCAACGGTTCATTAAAAAGATACATTACTCAGAACCCGACTACTTTCAATACGTGCATACAGAATTCAGTTCCGGATTTCTCACACTTTGGTGTACCTAAAGTGATCAGAACTTCATGAAATTTCTACAGTAGGAAACCTTCATATATACAAACATCATACTAAAATTACAGCTTTGTACGATAATCGGAGAATGAGATAAATAGGAATCAGTCCCCTATTCGGGATTTAAACTCAGCAGACCATAGTCATATATTTTTGCAAGCGTTGCAGTAGCAAACGTGACCTGATCCGCGTGAAAATTGTACTGTTCTTCTATAACAAGGTAAGCTACGACATACTAAAATTTTATCATATTTCAACGGTTGAATTTAAAGATATCATTATAACAAAAGCACCGTAAGAATTGGCTAAAACACGCCAATAAAGAATGAAGTACGCCACTGTATTGAACTTTGGCATATAGAATAGAAGAGAAGTATGTGTCTAAATAAGATGACTTAAAAAGTGATAGTGATTCTCAATTATACCCATTCAAATTAGCAAGCCAATTAATGCATGATGACATAACAAATTATGAAGATAGCTGTAAAGGAATTCCGTTTCACCGAAACACAGTTTCAGATTGTCCAATATTTGCAGTACTAATACTTACCTGATCCTCTTTAAATTTTTATGGTACACTTACAACTCAATATTCCACAACACACTCAAAAATCATATAAATCCAAAGGTTCATTAAAAAGATACATTACTTAGAACCCGACTACTTTCAATACGTGCATATAGAATTCAGTTCCGGATTTCTCACACTTTGGTGTATCTAAAGTGATCAGAACTTCATGACATTTCTACAGTAGGTAACCTTCATATATAAAAACGTCATACTAAAATTTCAGCTTTGTCCGATAATCAGAGAATGAGATAAATAGGAATCAGTCCCCTATTCGGGATTTAAACTCAGCAGATCATAGTCATATATTGTGCACGCTCTGCAGTAGCAAACGTGACCTGATCCGCGTGAAAAGTTTAACGTAGTTCTATAACAAGGTAAACTATGACATACTCAAATTTCATCATATTCCAACGGTTGAATTTAAAGATATCATTATAACAAAAGCACCGTAAGAATTGACTAAAACACGCCAATACGGAATGAAGTACGCCACTGTATTGAACTTTGGCATATAGAATAGAAGAGAAGTATGTGTCTAAATAAGATGACTTAACAAGTGATAGTGATTCTCAATTATACCCATGCAAAGTAGCAAGCCAATTAATGCATGATGACATAACAAATTATGAAGATAGCTGTAAAGGAATTCCGTTTCACCGAAACACAGTTTCAGATTGTCCAATCTTTGCAGTACTAATACTTACCTGATCCTCTTTAAATTTTCATAGTACACTTAAAACTCAATATTCCACAACACACTCAAAAATCATAGAATTCCAACGGTTCATTAAAAAGATACATTACTCAGAACCCGTCTACTTTCAGTACGTGCATACAGAATTCAGTTCCGTATTTCTCACACTTTGGTGTACCTAAAGTGATCAGAACTTCATGAAATTTCTACAGTAGGAAACCTTCATATATACAAACGTCATACTAAAATTTCAGCTTTGTCCGATAAGCGGAGAATGAGATAAATAGGAATCAGTCCCCTATTCGGGATTTAAACTCAGCAGACCATAATCATATATTGTGCAAGATTTGCAGTAGCAAAAATGACCTGATCCACGTGAAAATTTTACTATACTTCTATAACAAGGTAAACTATGACATACTCAAATTTCATCATATTCCAACGGTTGAATTTAAATATATCATTATAATAAAATCATGCAATTTCTTACCAAGATCTTTTGAACCACAAATTAGGGTTTTGACAGAGAGAGAGTACCCACAAAAAAAAAACTATACACACAATCAAAATAAACAATCTTGGAGATCAAAGATATGAAAAACAATCAAAATAGTACACAAATCAAACTATTATAAACAATCATGGAGATCAAAGAAGAAAAAGAACATACCTGGAAAAAAACGTTTCCTCTTCTTTCTCCTATGGTTTTCTACGCACCAAACTCCTTCCCAAATCTCTACTCTTTTGAGAGATTTGTTGTGAGACCAAAATACACTAAAAACTCCTTCGAACTCCCCAAAGCAACCAACTCCCTAGTATTGTAGGGTTTTATGACTAACAGGGAGTTCAGGAGCTTTTTTTAAACTCCCCAGCGACTAACAGGTGTTTTCTAGAGAGTTTAGGACACTCCTCTAAACTCCCCCACGACTAACGGAGATTTGGAAAGACTCCCTCAAACTCCCTCAGGACTAACAGGAGAAAACCTAAATACATTAAAATCTCTCGAACTCTCCCACAACTAACCCTTATAAAACTTAAGATTCTAACAAATATCATATGCAGGATTCGATATCACATATACATACCTAAACCGTCAATCAGAAGAAAGATCTGATTTTTATGTGTGGCGTCTCGCTCTCAAAAGAGGTTTGAAACGATTCCTTCAAAAAAGTGGAGCGCTTGATCCGAGAATTTACGACTTTGGAATCTACGTGGAGTTGGGGTCGGTCAATAAATATATAGAAGGAACGTGTAGACACCAGGAATGGCTGGGCCTAATGTTTTATGGTTTAGTTCAAATTTCAATAACCATTTTTTATGGACCGTGATTTTTTTGGGACCATGGTCTTATTAGGCCGGCCAACCTCCCTATATTTATAAGGGGTGTCCTAAAATTAGATAAATACACAGTTATCTTTTACTTTAGTTTAAATTAAAACTAACCTAATAATTATATAAATCTAATCATATACATAAAATCTAAATGAATCTATTAATCAAAATCAAAATCAAAAACAAAAACAGGAGGGGAATCGAAATTTTTTAATTTTGAAACAAAATATTATTCTCTTCTTCTTCTCTCTTTCCTTGACGTTCCTCGTTCAATTGAAAAGTCTCATCAATCTTTTTAATTCGTTTTTTGATTGGTTTAATTGAGTAGAAATCATCAAAATATGGTTTAAATGGAAGTTAAAGTGGCATTTTCGGTTATGAATAGTTTTAAAAAAACTAGTTTTGTAACCGAACATTTTGAAACCAAGAACACGAAGAACACTTCGGTTATCACGAATTTAATTTTTCGGTTGGTTAGGCTAATTGGAATTTTTTTTCCTTTAACCAAACACTTGTATTCGAACAACAAATGCTGAGTTCGGCTGGTTCGCAAAAAATAAAAATTGCTAACCGAACTGAACCCTTCTCTGAAAATCAATATGTTGGGTTCGGTTGGTTCGCGAAAAAAATATTTGCTAACCGAACCCGTCTCTGAAAATTAATATGTTGAGTTCGGTTAGTTCGCAAAAAAAAAAAGTTGACCGAACTTCACTCTAATATTGATTTCGTTTCAGTCGAAAATTAATGTTGGAAGCCGAACATTACTCTGTATACTCTGGAATAAAAGTTCGGTTACCTGTCCCAGAACCTATTAACCGAACTCATCAAAACCTCCATTAAAAGTGAGTTCGGCTACCTGTGTATTTCGGATTTATTAACCGAACTACATATGCAGAAAGTTTGGTTACATGTTCTTCATATAATATAACCCAACTATGTTGACCTAGTTAAAAATGTTTCTTATGATTTTCATTTTGAAGATATTTTATGCCATCTATAACAACATTAACTAAGTTAAAAGCATACCCAAAAGGATGTTTTTTCTCCATATTCACCGATCTCAAAAAAAAAAAAATCTCCATCTTCTTCTTCTTCTACTACTTTAATCACTCTGTAATTCTACTTCTTTAAAAAAAATTATCTATTAATTAAACCTTAATCAATGGTTAATTATACTAATCATTACACAAAAATAAGAACGCGAAATTGGGGGATAGAGGAAAAAGACAAAAACTGGATCCAAATATCAAATCAGGGCCACCCCTTATCTAAGTATTTTTTTAAATCCTAATCTACCCCTCACTGATCAGAATCTTAATTCTCGAGCATGCCGGTATCTATGTCGGCATAGTATGTTGCTTAAATTTCTATGCCGGCACATGATGAAAAGTATCCAGGAAACTTCGAATTTTTTTCACTTGACTACCGGCATTGATAGATTTCTATCGAGCATGCCGGCACTCAGTTCCAGCATTGAATGTTAGTTACCAAGTATGCCGGCACCATTTTCCGGCATGGTCTTCATCAATTCCGGCATGATATTTATCACTTCCGGAGATGTAGATTTTTTTATTTCCGACATGGTCTTCATCACTACCGGCATGCTCTTCATCTATGCTGGCATTGTCTTCATCGCTACCGGCATGGTCTTCATCTATGCCGGCATTGGTCTTCATCACTTCCGGCATGGTCTTCATCATTTCCGGCATGGTCTTCATCAATACCGGCATGGTATTCATCACTACCGGCATGGTCCTCATCGCTTCCGAATGATAAAAAAAAATCGTTTTCAAGGGAGTGGGGAAATGGGGAAAATTTAAAAGGGAAGAGAATTTAAAAGGGAGTGGGGAAAATTTAGAGTTTGACAGGGAGTGGGGAAAACTCTAATTTGAAAGGGAGTGGGAATAAATGGGGGATATGATTTTGTTTTTGATTTTAAGTTTTTTGATTTTTATTTTGAGCAAAGGGTATTTTAGTATTTTCATACCAAAAAATCACCCCTTAGCATACACCATGGGTTGGGGGAAGTAATCTATATCCCCCAATTAGTTTTTTTATCCCCAATTTCGCGTTCAAAAATAATGAAGAGGGTAGTTTTGGTATTAAAATAAATATTTGGATAAGGGGTGTCTTCATACTACTTCAAATAACTTTCCCAAAATAAAACGATGGTCCTCTCCAAAAAAAAAAAAAAAAGAACGGTGCCCAAAAGTCGGTTCAATTTCAATAGCTGACTAGCTGTAAACTTAAATTGTGATGTGCCGGCCTAAAAAGACTACTGAAGATGACTTGTCGGTTATCTGAAGATGACAATTGACGGGACACAGTTGACATCCCAAGTCTCGTTTTAAGTGTTTGACATGAAATGAGACACGTAAAACACATTTTACGTGATTAAAGAAATTGATTTTCCATGAATATTGACATCTTCTACGGACTACGGATCAAAGAGATATAAAAAACAGATAGTGATAGATAATTTATTTCTTGTTGTGAAACAAGTTTAACTGAGCTCAAGTTAAACTAAACTGAGGTACCACAAAAAAATAAAAATACGGAATAAATGGAGATGTTGGAGTAAATTATAAAGGACAATTGAAGGACGAAGAAATACCAGGTATTTTGAGGGAAACAACATTGAGGGTCTTCACAGTCTCAGGTTACTTTTGCTATATTATTTCCGGGAAACAATACTGAATATTAAGAAATGTGTATTTCTTTCCTTTAGGGTACACTTAGACACTCCAAGTTTCCCGCAACTCTTTCCTGCAACTTAAGCATCATTCAGATGGACGTTGAGCGTTATTTTGATTGTGGCTCTCCGAATAAGTCTAATAGTGAAATCTAAGCTATTGCAAATTTAGAAAAAGTAGAATATAAGTATAATAACAATTTCAAGTTGGGTCATCCATATTTTTTCTAAGGCGTATTCGAAAGTTTCATGGTAGATATTTTGGAATCCAAACTAAAATAATTTGAATTGCGTTGGGCACCATTCTAAACTATACCCAATCTTATGGTTGATTTGATTTCTAATTCTATAATGGCCTAATTCTGACCGCCGATTTTGTGGGCCAAGGTCGAATGCAATTTGGAATGATGCTCGACGCAATTTGAATTGGCGTTTTGAAATCTATTTTACATTCCAGCATCAGACTTGAAATTTTATGATCTATTCCAAGAGGTTTCATGAAACTTGGATGATGAAACTCTTCCACCATAAGATTTTCTTTTGCTTGGATTCCAAGTTCTCTTCCACCGAACCTTGAGAAATGACATCGAAAAAGTACGGAAACCATTAGACTAGACATTCTACACTTTTTCCAAACTTGAAGTAACTTGGTTTCCACCATAGAACTTGTTCTAGAGAATGAATTGAATATAAACTAATACCATCTATTATGATGAAAATAAATCCTACAATGCATGGGCGAAATTCGTTCAATACGTCCCTCTTGAATTGTATGGTATTATTGTGGGTTTGGAGTGGGCAGTTCAGTGGGGGTATGCTTGCATTGTTATTAGATCAGATTCTACAAGTGTGTTGAAGGCTTTGGAAGAAGATAACGTTCCTTGGTTTGCTAGGTAAAGATGGATGGAAGTTAAAGGTTTATATGGTTCAATTCGTTTTGAACATTCTTTTAGAGAGGCAAATTTTGCAGCTGATGCCATGCCAAAGCGTGGTTGTTTATTAGAGGATGGGGTTGGTTTTCACTTTGAAGGTCGACAAGTTTTCTTAAGTTCAATTGAGTTTCCAAATGTAATTTATTATCGTTTTAAATAGGTTTTAGGAGTTTTTTAGAGGTCACTTTGTCCCCTTTTCTCCTTCACCTATCTTGTAAATATCCTTTTTATCAATATATTTTCTTGACTTAGCAAAAAAACGTCCCTCTTGAACAGTAATTAGCAGAAATTATAACCTTCTTTCACAAACCAAACGGTCAACAGATGTCCAGGTACTAGCCTTTAATTTTCAAAATGTTAGGTACCAAAGAAATGTATTGAACATTTATCGGGTACCGATGGCCAACAGATAAAAATTTCGGAAAATGGGTCATTTGTCCAAATATTTTTAAAACATGGTCCAAATGGACGAGTAAAAATTAGTATGGGTGAAATGGACACCAAAAAAATAGCAAGGATGAAACTGGATTCATTCTGGTTTAAACTTAAAAAATAGTAAGGATGAAACTGGATGCATCCTGATGTAAATTAAAAATAAAAAATATTTTAAAATGGGTAGGATGAAACTGTTTACATCCTGACTGTTTTTACATTTTTGTCCATTTAAACAATATCAAAATCTAAATATCCTTTTCATCCAAGAATTATTGATTTTGGTCTTTTTAACCAATTTTGTATAAAAATTTTCAGGAACGAAAGGTGGCTGTTTTCATCTTGGATTTTAACATGTATTTATTTGGTGCAAATTAATCTGCATACAGAGTTAAGGAGTTTTTTTTTTTTAAACTCAACTGATTCGAATTGATGTATCCCTAGTATTTGATGTCTTGATAGCATTCAAACCAAAGTGTAGGCGTAATAAGAGTATATCATTTATCAAATTTTGTCTCTGGGGACATGTAAAAAGATAAATAAAAAACAATCGAGTCTTCAACAATAAAGCTGAAAATTCAGATAGGTTTAAATCTCAGAAAACGACCAAGATTCTAAGGATCCAGTGATTGTTAAATTCGATAAGAAACTTATTATTGGAATGTAATTTCACTCACCAAAGGTGGTAAGATTTCTTTACTCAACAGTGTACTCACTTCTTTGCCTTTATATTATTTCTCATTTTTCAAAGTTCTTGTTTCCATTATTCAACGGTTAGAAAAGAAATTTCGGAGTCTAAAACTGGATCAAATTGTTCTTATCTAATATAGTGGAATATGGTTTGTGCAAGAAAATCTAGAGGTTGTCTTGGAGTTTTAAACTTAAAACTAATGAATGATGCTCTAATTTATAAATGATAATGGTGCTTAGGGTTTAGAGTAAAAAGACTCGTTTTTGGTTTAACATCATTACAACGAAGTATGATACATTTTTAATGGATCCAGGCAGTGTAAGTACTTCAAGTGGTATCTCTTGTTGGAAATACATTGTTGTAACTACAGTCATTTGATTAATGTTCATTCCACTCTCATTGTTCATAATGGTGAAAAGATTTCTTTCTGGTTTGACAAATGGTTTGGTGTTGTTTTACATTCCTTGGATTTCCCTGACATTTTAAATTGTGGAAAGTTAAACATGCTATAGTGGATGCTCATAATTCTGTTGAAGGCAACTAGATTTTTGATTTTAGAATAAGGTTAAGATTTGAAGATGCAAATCAGTTTGGTTTGTTACTTGTCAAAATTGGATCTACTCCTTAAGGGTTGATTATATACCAGATATCAGAAGATGGTCTCTATGTAATCAGGGAATTTTCTCCGTCAAAAATTTGTACTATAAACTCGTTGAAGAAGATGGTGTTGCTGACTTCCCTCATACTTTTATATGGAACTCTTGGACTCTTTCAAAGGTAGTTTTATTTTTTCTGGTGTTCTGTTCGCTCAATACTATTGACTTGTTATTAACAAAAGGAGTAACTTTGGATGATAGCTGTATTCTATGCGGCAAAGTCAATAAAACTGCAGACCAGTTACTTCTTCAGTGTAAAGTGGCTTTTAGAGTTTAGTCTATGCTTATGCTCCAAATTGGGCTCAGTTTTTCCTCAGAAACATGTATGCTCTTACTATAAGTACTGGCCTAGTGTCTCTAGGAGAAAGGAAATATGGAATCTGATCCCAGCAGCAGTATCATGGATTCTATTGACCAAAAAAAATCTAAGAACTTAATGTAGGAGTGAAATATTGCATATTCCACATCTGCGCGAAGTAAAGGTCATCTACTGTAAGCGAAGACCATCGCACATACTAAACTTAGGATGATGTATTTAATGATGTCAGCATAGTCACGAGTAAAGTGTGATGATCTGTGCGAAAGTGTAAGGTGTGCGAAGTTGAGCGAATGTATATGAGCGATTGTAACGCACAGTGATTCCGAAAATAGGGGATCTATTAGCTGTCATCCACTATGTATTACCCTATATAAAGGGAAAAAAATTGTGTATTGGGAGATCTCTCTAGGGTGAGTGTGATACAAGAAATTAGGAGAGAGAAAGTTTATTTGGAGAGCAAGTAAAGTCTTTGTAATATTTTGTATTCAATCTTAAGATCTTGAGAAATAAACAAATGATTTTCACCATGATTTCTTAGAGAGTTACTTAATCTTGAATGGATGTGGTTGTAGGATTTCCTGCAACTACATTTTGGCGCTAGAAACAGGTTGGAGTGATATATCCTGTTGGTGAATCCCTTTAGAAATCAAGTTTTCAGAATTAAAGACCTAGCACTTTTCTTTAAACATTTGAGATTTTCATCATTGCATCTTTTCAATCTTTTTCAAAATAGCTTTTCTTTTGTTAATACAAGAAAGTGGAAATGGTAAGAATCAGATCTACTGTTAAGCAAGCGGCAGCAGCTAGAAGAAGTAAAAGAATTGTGGAACGAAGAAGAGGTGAAATTCATGAACAATTATAGGAAGGAGAAAGAGAAAATCAAAGAAATGATGTTCCGAATGGACTACAGCGTACACAAGAGTAGAATAATGATATTGATTATGATAGAGTGAGTATTCATACTGCACATACGAATTCTACCGAAGAAGAGACATAGAAAACTGGAGATGAAGGAAGTATTGAAGGAAATGAAGAAAATATGACACTTGAAGAACTTAGAAAAAGATTGATTGCAGAACGGCGAAGATAGGATGAAGAGCGTGCGAATTTGATACGTCAGAATGATGATTTAAGAGAAGAGAATCTCAGATTGCAAGAACAGAGATCAAGAAGCGCTACGCGATCAAGATCAAGGACCAGCAAAAGTTCGTCAAGACAAAGTCAATCTAATCGAAGAGATGCTAGGCGAGAGCAAACATTAGGTAATATTGATGAGAACTTACAAGTAGACGACAATCTACAAGATCAGCGCGACGAGAGACGCACAATATATAACTGATACGAGCAACCGCGTGGGGGCCATCGCCGAAAAGAAGATCAAAGGAACAATAGATTTCAAGATGCAGCCGAACGTCATCGTACTCACCATGAACCAGATAATGATGAAGAAGATGATCCGGAACAAGGGAAAATTCTATTACATGGTATACAAATATTGAGGGATCAATATGCACACGAACAAGAGGAAGAGAGAAACAATGTTGTTCGTGAACGTGCGAGATCTGAAAAAGAAAGGCGTAGAAGAAGCAGAGAAGAAGCTGAAAAAAGAGAGATTGAAGAGGCCTTGCATCAGAATAATCTTGAGAATAGATTAAGGAAAGCCAGATTAAAAAGACATATGCGACAGGATTTAGACCAAACTATGAGCGAAGAAATTCTCAGAGAGATGGCAGAATTGAGAGAAATGATGACTACGCGAAAAAATGGTGGAAGGAGACAGTAGAAGAAGCTGGAAAAACACCTTTTGCAAGGAAAATTCAAATTGCAATAATACCACCAAAATGAAATTTACCTGTATTCACTAGTATATTTGATGGTAGTACGTGTGCAGTACAACACATAAAAGCTTATAGCCGATCTATATTGCAGTGGGAAGAAAATGATGCGGTGATGTGTAAATATTTTCATGCGAGCTTGAAAGGAGAAGCCTTGCAGTGGTTTGAAGGATTACCAGTAGGAACTATTAGATCATTTCGTCATCTACAGAACGTCTTCTTAGGACAATATATCAGCAATAATATGTCGCGACCAGGAATTGAGACGGCCTTTGGACTTCGTAGAAGGGTCAATGAAAGTTTGCGTCATCTAACAACACGTTGGAGAACCATGTATAGTGAAATGGCAAGACGAGTAGATGAACGATATCTTATACTATCCTTTATAAATGCTCTTTTTCCTACGGATTTATTATATACACAGATTTTCAGGATAAAAGACACCATCACAATGTCGTAGTTGGCGTGAATTTCAAGAAGAATATATAGCGCTTGAGGAGAAGCAGAGAGAAATGGAATATTATCCAGTTGCAATGCATAATGCGAACAATGGGAATGCAAGTTTACTCCCAAGAATGACAAATGATGTTGCGAGCACATCGCAGGGAAGTCAAGGAAAGAAAATTACAGAGATGGAACAAAAACTGGTAGCCATGGGTAGTGCAGATCAGGAGGAGCTCGAAAGAGAACGCAAAGAAAGACAATCCCAAACTCGAGGAACAAATAATAAGATTCAAAGAATTGATAACCCTACAGAAGGTTATGGAGGTCAACAACCATATTATAATAGAAGACAAGGGACTGGAAAGGTGGTCTGGGAACAAATAAACTTGCCAAAGTTGAATACTACCGTAAACAAAGTCTGGGAAGTTGTTATATTAATGGAAGAAATTCCTGAAACACATAATGTAGGAGATGATCCACCACCGGGAAGAAGAAGCAAAGAATTCTGTGTATATCATCACTTTCATGGCCACACAACAAGTAATTGCAGAAATGCGAGAAAAATCATATTGAGAATGATTGAGCAAGGAAAACTGGACCACTTTTTAGTTCATCAGCCACCAAATCTACCACCACCACCACCAGGAGGAAATACATAAGGTGCGGATAAAGGAAAAACTAAATTTGTAATTTGAAGTAGGTGCGAACTAATATTGCAATTCGATTATACATTCTTTCAAAAATATAGAAGATTTTCATGACAACATCTTAAGTCGTGTGTATGCGAGAGATAATGATGGAAGAGAAATCTTAAACCTTGCGAAGATATCACCATTAAAGGATTGGCAAAATCAGACCATTTCGTTCAGTGCAGAAGAAACACCAAAAGCAGGAGAACCACACGAGTGTCCATTAGTGGTGAAGTTAGGAATTAATCCGAAACCGAAAAAGATGATGATGATGACGAAGAAGATGAAGCGAATATTTGAGATATAAATAGAATACTCATAGATCCTGGTAGTTCTGTTGATATTCTCTTCTATCATACATACAAGACTATGGGAGGCAGGGATGATGAGTTAATTCCTTCAACTTATAAAATGTATGGCTTCAATGGCGCAGCGAATAAACCAAAAGGAGAAGTGGCAATGCGAATTCCTCTGCAACGTTTGCCAATAAAAATTGTATTTTGTGTTTTTGATGTTGAATCACCTTATAATGCTCTGATTGGGAGACCATGGTTGCATAGTATCTTGGGCGTGGCTTCGACATTTCATCAATGCATAAAATTTCCTTCACCTCAAGGTCTTGGCATAATAAGAGGAGATACAAATGAAGGTAGAAATTGTCAAGAAATTGATATCGACAAGTGCGAAGAACGAGAATACAAACGAAGAAACTGGAAGCAGCATGCTAAGGATATTCAAAGAGGTGAAAGATTAATGGTGGATGTAGTGTCTAAATCTGGGAAGATAGACAAGAAGGATATTTAAGCAAAATCTTCTGCGAATAATTACACCAAGCGAATGCAAAGGCAGAGGTTGTGTTCCAAGGGAAAAAAAGTAACTTGTGCGATAATTCTCGCACAGAGGAGATTGAAGATATCATGCGAAATAATGTTCTGAGAAGCATCAGCGAACTTAAAGAGATACAAAAGATGACAGGAGCAAGCGAGTAATATGAATATTTTTCTTCATGCATGAGAAATTAGTAAGAGTTCCATGTACTAGAGTTATATATCTCAATAATAAGAATGGAATGAAAAATTTCTATTTTCATAAGATGATAAAGGAAAATATAAGACCTTGAAATAAAACCTTAATAGAAGGCAACATAAATAAAAACTCTAATTAGGGAGGCTAGGTATCCGAATGTGGCGTGTACCGTAGTTCGCATAAATGCAAGAGGCAAAAAGTAACACCTATCGCACGTCATATTTGGGGAAAACCTGGTAAGCATGACTCAAGGGAAAGCTACATCGACCCTGGAACTTGAGTCATGGAGATTTGGGTTGAGAAAAAACAAAAATGCCCATCCAGGAAAGACACCTAAATCGAAAGACTGGGGTAATAAGATCTCTCCTAAGGAGTGCAGAAACTCGATCAGGGCACCGAGGTACACGGTTGAGTCAAGAGTGCCCGGGGCGTCTGGAGCGTACCTTGCCACTCTTGACAAGTTTTTACTATGATGCACTCGGTCCGAAGATACCCCACTTAGGGTGCGGTCTCGTAACCATAAACCTTATCGGTGGAGGGATAAGAGGCTGTGAAATCAACTGGTTGTTGTATTAACGGATGGGAGGAGCCAACCTTAACCCGGTAGAGGTAAGATTCTTTGAAGGGGAAACCATGGGGAATATAAGGACGGCACCCTCCATTAGGGAGTTGAATTGTGTCAAAAGACGTAAATGTCATGAGGCTTTTTACTCACGTGAGTATTAAGGCTTGTCATATTTATGCACAAGAAAAACCTGAAGAGGTAATAATACAAGAAAAAGATAAGGCGAGATCACTGGGTCGATACACTACAGTGTAAAGACATCCTGCGATTTCGTCGCACAATCACAATGAAAATTTTGGGCAAAATAAGACCTTTAATTAGGAAGGAAAAATAAGACCTCATGAGAAAAATAAAATGTAAGCTAATTTTGTTTTGCAGGAGTTGACAGAAAAATAAATTTGCTGCGAAATTGTTCGCATAATACAAAATGAGATTGAGGCAGAGAGCGACACTATGCTCATTAGCCTATAAATTTGTGACAACTAGAAGAGGCAAGAATGGGAATGAAAACATAAAAAGAATGCTATTTTCCCCATGTGATGGAACAGAATGCAAAAAAGGATGGAACTCTGCTATTTGCGAATGCAGATGTAAGTTAAAGGGAACTTATGTTAAAGGAGCGAAAATTGACATTTGTAAGGTATATATTGAAGAAGAAATTCCAGAAGGCATGAGGATATACAAAAGGCTGAAAAAGAATTTGCATCAAGCGAAAGAATTTACGGCAAGCGAAAAATGATTAAATTTTGCCTAAATTATCTTCATCATTAGGTTCGGCCTCAGAATCACTTACTTCTTCTTCATATTCTTCATATTCCTCTTCACTATCAATAATATCAGGAACAACTTCGTTGGGAGGAACGTCTGCGAATTTATACTTTGAGAGAGGAATGTCATTATCAACACAGACTTTCTTAACTGCTGCATCACGAGCACGGATGGCATCCTTGCTATTATTTGAAACAGTGAGGATGTATTTCTTTTTTAATTGCTGATACTTGGAGTTGCGAGCAGATAACTCCATTGACAACTTTTCGGCTTCCTCAAGACGTTTCTTCTCTTCAGCAGCAAGTTGTGTCTTTAGCTCTCCAATCCTCACCAGATAGTTCTTTTCTTTCTCTGTGAAATGTAAACAAACTGGTTAGAGTTAAAAAAGATATCATCCTCAAGAAATGACAAATATGAAAGAGAAACAAATGACCTTCGTGAGTGGAAATAATGTCTTTAACCAGTGTTGAATGTTCAGATTGAAGGCTCACATTTACGGTTAAATTCTCCCTAGCATCATTCAAAACTCTAGCAGCCTAACTAAATTCAGCCTCATTTTCTAGGAGAAGTCGAGAATGGATTAAATTTCTTTCCTCAATAAGTGTGTTCATTTCGCTCAAAGATAAATCACGCTCATCTTGAACTTTAAGGACAGTTTTTTGGAATTTTTCTAATGCTTTCGCACCCTTGAGAGCGATCTCATCTTTTTCACTAATGAGTTTGTTCTTCTTTACTTCCAAAACCTGAATTAACTTCTTATTCTCATGAAGACGACGTCTGAAGTTATTAATTGTATTCAATAAGGGTCTGTGATCCATTCTAAGAGCTGTATACTTCAATCTTAATTCCTCCAGGTTAAGGTTCTCAAATCCTTTGGTTGGATAATTGTTTAAAGAAGAATTAAGATGTTCTAAAAGAGTTTTCTCGTCAGGAAAGATAGATGCCTCATCAGGAAGGTTATAAATATCTGCGAGTATAGAAAAATGAGAAATGAGAATTATCACATAAAGCAGGGAGAATGAAAAGGTTAAAGATTAAATACCAATAATTTCATCATTCCTCTCTCCAGCCAAGCGAAGTAATTCAGTGTTGGTAGACTTTTCAGTCTTAAGTTTGGTATTCTCTTCCCCCAGATTGAGAAGTTTCCTTTGATAATCCGAGGAAACCGCATAGGATAAGCGAGATACCTGCGAAAATATAAGAAAGATATTATATATTGGAAAGAAATAATAAAAAGAATATAAAAGAAAACATGAAGATATGAATATTACCAAAGAGCCAATTGCATATTGGAAACTTTGATTTACTGCAGAAGCAGCTCCGCGAAGAGATGGATCATCCAAAATAAGAGCATCGCAGACTTTCGAGACCATTCCAAAAGTGCGTTGTAGATCACCATCATTAAGAGCCGACATTGGATCAGAGAAAAGGTTGGATAATTCTTTCATTAAAGAGGACATTGATGGATCTTCGGAAACAAAAATATCGTCATCATTGTATTCAGAACTTGAAGAAGGGTAGAATTCTTTACGCTTCTTGGAAAGATCAGAGGAAGAGAATTTGGACCCAGATTTAGATGCGAGTTTCTTGGGTTGTTTCTTGATTTACCCAGTATTCTTAATACCCGAAGCTTCAACCTACACGAATAATCAAGATAAGAAACAGAGGCAACAGTATTGTTTAAGTTAAGAGAAAGAATGTTTCTTGCTTCATTATTCTGCGAAGATGACGCATTGTGTGACGTCTTGGCCTTCTTAGCAACCTGAAATAAGAGGAGTAGGAAAATAAGAAATAGAGAAAACAAGGTTATGTGAAATTAGGAGTATCTATGCGAAGATTTCATACCATCTTCTTATTCTCATTATTAGATAAGACAAATTTCCAAGGTTGATAAACAGACAGTTTCGCAGGAAGGGGAAGATCAGAACCATCAGCAGCTTTTCCAGACACATAAGAACCTTCTAAAATGACAGGACAGTTAAGCCAACATGAATCATTAGACCTGCGAGCAGTACTATTAGATTTGTCGTTCCAATCAACATCTCGCATAATTTTCTGGTCTTCAGAAATACCATATTTTCTTCTTAAGCGAATGGCCCATTTAGTTGATTCGTTTTTCATGATCGCAACATAGTAGTTTTTGAAGAAATTATCAAGAGTGTACTCCGCAGGGTTGATGGCTTTATCACGGTATGATACATTTCGCACTTCATAAGAATAAGAGGTTCCTAATCCTGCTACACGATGAGAGTATTCCAAAGCTATTCTAATAGCATCTCCACTCAATTGAAATACACCTCTTGCGAATCGATCATCGGATAGAATTTCATAGAATAAAGGAATTTCTGGATTATACAATGGGATAGGAAGATTATTCAAAAGTTGTCCTAGTGAAAGGATGATTTTTTGATTAGACCACTATTCATTTATTAACTCGAGATTGAGTTTGGATGAATAATCAGAATGGGAAGGAAGAGAAAGTGAATAGCCTCTTGCATTAAATTCTTTCTTCAATTTTGCGAATTCTGTTTCCATCTTTCTACCAGCTGGGGACTTTATAAGAATGGGAATGACGGATATATAAGTAAAAAAAAGTATCTTAATCAGATCAATGAAATCACAGTTAAAGTGCAGAAGCGGAGGACAAGAAAGAAGAAGGTAAAAAGAAGAAAGAAGAAGACGAAAAAAGATATATGAAAAAAATTTACCCTCGTTTTGCGAGATTTTATCTTATTAATGCGAAGAACGAATGGATAGAAATAGACGGTTATAAGGACGTGTCAGATAACGAGTGGATAAAAAGACACGCGTAAATTAGGAAAGCTCAAATTCTGGAAATGTGTCGGCAAAGAGGAATATGAAAAGTTAAGCATGTGCGATATTATTGGATGGAGATTTCTCATATCGCTCACTTTATAGAGAGAACGAAATGACAAGAGGAAAAATGTAGGAGTGAAATATCGCATATTCCACATCTGTGCGAAGTAAAGGTCATCTAATGTAAGCGAAGACCATCGCAAATACTAAAATTAGGATGATGTATTTAATGATGTCAGCATAGTCACGAGTAAAGTGTGATGATCTGTGCGAAAGTGTAAGGTGTGCGAAGTTGAGCGAATGTATATGAGAGATTGTAACACACAGTGATTCCGAAAATAGGGGATCTATTAGCTGTCATCCACTATGTATTACCCTATATAAAGGGAAAAAACTGTGTATTGGGAGATCTCTCTAGGGTGAGTGTGATACAAGAAATTAGGAGAGAGAAAGTTTATTTGGAGAGCAAGTAAAGTCTTTGTAATATTTTGTATTCAATCATAAGATCTTGAGAAATAAACAAATGATTTTCACCATGATTTCTTAGAGAGTTACTTAATCTTGAATGGATGTGGTTGTAGGATTTCCTGCAACTACACTTAAAATACATTGATACTTAATTTCTTGCAGGGAAGAGGGAAAATACTATGGAGGATTATACATTATGCTATTTTTTTGAGATTCTGGAAATAACAGAATGGGAGAGTATTTGGGGTTAGGAATAAGGAAGCGACGGAGATAGTTGATCTTGTCAAACAACTAGCTTGTGATTCTGATACTTTTAAGTTTGTTAATCCTAGTTTGATTTGGAGCAATTGGGAGACTCTCATGAATGTGTAACAACCTTTGTATTGTGTAAGGTGCTTTCACTACAAGAAACTTAACCTATTGTATCACCCAATGGTTATGGCATAAACCCTTATTAGTGCCGCAATAACCTATGTAGCAAGAAGTTTATTGCTGCACCCACTCTTTTCATATTGTTGCTACAGTTGTGTGGCAAAAATTTCATCTTGCAGCAGTAAATTATAGCTTTTAGATGCACCTGAAAAGTACTGTGACTAGAAGTTTGCTTTTGCAACACCTATATTGAAGGTGTGACAATATATGGTGAAACAATAGGGAGATTTTCTTGTAGTGTTCTTATTTAATATAACCTTTCCTTCGAAAAAAAATACTTTCCTAATTGATATGGACCTATGCATTGAGACGAAATCCCTAGTTATGGTTTGGTCAACTACAACCGGGTATGAAGTCCCCAAAATCTTCTATAATTCCATTTTCATTTGAAAATTGTCCTTCTACAGTTTTCTACTTTTTTTTTTCATTCATTTTACTACCTCTGGTAGTTTACTTTCCTGGCTAAATTGGGGGCATATGCCACTTAATTGGGGTCTAATACTAGATGACAAAACAGGGTCATTGGGAGAAAATTCATAAAAATACCTTATCCAATATTTATATTAATGCCCAATATACCCTTATTAAATTAGTGCTAATTCGAATTATTAAATAATGTTTAATCAAGCTAATCCTGAAATTAACTTTCATTAATCGGTAATAAAAACTTGTAAAAAAATTAGTTTTTACTCGATCCAGAATCAGTTTATGTTAGTGCATTTGTAAAACGATTCTGGGTTGAATTTTATGCTTAGGAAGATGTAAACCCAGAATCGAAGTTTTATCAATACCCACATAAACCGATTCCAAAAATCGGACATTTTTAATGCACATGTAAACCGATTATGCCTTACTTTCAGAAACAAAATATTCATTACATAATTTAGGAAATTTGCCCACTACATATATATAGGACTCAATATGGGAATTCTATAATTTGACACATCAAATACTCATCAATGAACCTCCGAGCACGTCGGTACAACGTGGTATATTCTTTGTGGTGAATGAACTTTCTTTCCCCATTACGAATTCTCCATAGCCCGTTGAAACGTTCCAGCTGAAATTCAATGAATTCTTATATGTTAGTATGTGAAGTAGTGTAGTCGACATAGGTATAAAAATGATCGCATTACTCACTTTTTCCCTAAGAGTAGCTCGTGGATGATAGTGGTACACCATATTTCTAAATATTACGTACTCTCGCATTGCCCCTCTAATGTAGTGGAATCGAAATGCCAAGTCTCTCCATTTGCGGTTGTTGGGATTCGCGGTACGCCCGTAAAATAACTCTTTAACTCTCTTCCAAAACATTGAATAGATTTCATTCGGACGTTCACGGAACGTATTAGCAAAGGATTTAACGAGACACAAATCTTCAAATGGTTCCCATTCCATTTTCTAGGCTAAGTGTGTGATATGGGAGTGGCTGAAAGAGGTTGTCCTTATATAGAGAAGGACTCAACGGCTATTTTTTTCAAATTCAAATCAAACAATCGGATTTTATGTATGTCCACATAAACCGATTGTGTCCTTACAAAATCATATAAATTGAGCCTCTCAACAATCGGGCTTTTATAATGCACATGTAAACCGATTGTAAAAGTTACAGAATTTTCTTCATAAAAATCGGTTTACATTTTTGTACATGTAAACCGATTCTAAAAGTTACAGAACTTTTCTTCTTAGCAATCAGGCTACATATTGCTTGATGAAAACCGTTTCTTGGCTTCAAAAGTTACAGGAGTTTTCTTCATGACAATCGGATTTTATAAAGGTACATGTAAACCGATTCTGAAACTGAACCTCTGGGAAATTTTCAGAATCGGATTACATATAGTTATATGTAAACCGATTTCTGAAAAAGCTAGAATCCTCCATTTTTTCCACACACATTAAGTCATTCATAAATTAGAAACCAGATTAAGTCATTCATAGACTAGGAGTGTAACCAAACATAATTCGACAATAATTTTAAGACAAAACATAAGTTTTGACTCCATAATTATCCATACTTAAAGACATAAACATGAATATAGCCATTCATTCATGAACATCCCCACCACGACCACGTCCACCGCGTCCTCGTTTCCTAGGTTAGGTGCTGCTCGATGCACCTTCAGACATCATTTTGGTAGGGGCTCTCTTTCTCTTCTTCTTTGGCTCCTCCTCCTCATCCTCCTCATCATCATCCTCTTCCTGCTCCCCAAACTTTGCACCAGCTTCTACATCTTCAATACCGTTCAATTCATCAATTAGCTTTTCATTGGCCATCACATTTTTCCCTTCCCTAATTTCTAGCTTTGCCCGGGTTATCAAGTATTCGACTCGTCTTCTCTGTTTCAATTTCAAATTACAAACATTCAATATATAATGCAAAAATCATTAACAAAATCGTAATTGAGTAACAATACGCACCAAGTATTGGAGAGTCATATCTTTGTCCTCTATCATGGGCCTCTCATCTACTCGTATCACTCGAGTATGCGAAACATTGAGGTACCACGTCATGTAACCCGGAATTGCCTCGTCATCTGTTCGAGATGGACCAACCAAAGGATATTTGTGAAACGCTCTGTTATCCCAATAATCACATGATGGGAAAGGCCGGTGAACAATGACAATATCACTGTCATGTGCTTTGGTTATTGTCTCATTGAATTTGAAATCCTTTTGGGCCTTTGGGATTTTTTGTATGTAACCGCATTGTCTTGCGACTCTCGACGGGTTGTACATTACATATCCTCTTGGGTGAAACAAAGGACCATGATATTCAC
Organism: Papaver somniferum; assembly: GCF_003573695.1. Lineage (NCBI taxonomy): Eukaryota > Viridiplantae > Streptophyta > Magnoliopsida > Ranunculales > Papaveraceae > Papaver > Papaver somniferum. The sequence goes on from NC_039367.1 coordinate 140,325,081, forward strand.
CTTTCTCTAGGCACCCAACCTTCTTTCCTTTTCCTTTAGCCAAAGCCTCCTTGTACGGATCAAAGACAACATCCTTCTTCGTCAAGTTGTCTAACTGGCGTCTCAAATTCAAATAATCCATTATTTGTTTATTCGACTTACTTCTGTAGGTGTACTTGTTTCCATACTGCTGTCCGTCCCAATCCTTGTTCTCAAAATACCTTTTAGCAAATATTTGGAAGTGCAAATATATCCACGCCTGCAGAAAAGCCATATTCCCTCCGAGTTGGTTCCTTTGAGCCCTAGAAGCCTTTCTCAACCGCGTCAAAGAGTGTGCAAGGATGGTAGTGCCCCAAGAGTAGTCCTGTATCTTGTCAAATGGTTGCAACATCTGGATAAAGTTGGCGTTAACACGGGCACCGAAAACGTCGGGGAAGATAACAACTCCAAGGATATAGAGGACATATGATGTGGTTTTTATGTTTTGTAGAAAGTGGTAGTAAAGTATCGTTCACTCAGACTTGTGAAGATTCGATTTCAGATTCAAACTCAATAGAAAACTTAAGAAGTTGTTGTTATCAAGATTATAAAAAGTACCAAGACTCAGGATTCCACCATTGACCAATTAAGTGATTTAATCTAATCAATATTCATGTAATTCTTTGTGTTTAAAGTTATTCTAATTTATTGCCTCTAGTAGATTTTTGAAGTAACAATTGTATACATCAAGCATGAAACATCAAAAGTCTTAAACTAAGCATGCTCCATCAAAACAGATCACAATTATTCAATAAAAATCAATTTTCCAATATTAGTTCCATGCAAATAATCATAAAAGAAATTGCAAGAATTAATTAAAATAGAAATATACCACTTTTCATGGAACAATGACTTCCTCCGTCGCCTCGGCTAAGGGGTTTAGCTCCTCATATTATTCAGGTGCTCAAAATACATGTTTGTTGCTCAAAAGTTGATTAAATAGAAGAGAAGGTATGAAGCAGCGTGTTTGTAACAGTTGTAAGTGTTACAAAACGCACTGTCACAAAAAGCACTGTTACAGAGAAATACTAACAGTAATAATTGTTGCAGACTGTTACAGGAACGATAGAAGGGAACTGTTGTAGAACAACGATAGTTTTCTGCGACAGTTTCTGTGGGTTGATGTTCTTCGTATTCTTCCTTCTACACCAGCAGAAACGAAAGTTTGTAACTTTGATTTTTGTCTCCTGTGGTTCTCTAAACTACCCCAAACTGTTCGACCTCCTTCCTTGAACTCCCAGCAACTTATATATAGCCAACAGAGCGATTTAATCTCCCCAAAACTCCTCGAAATCTCTTCTTTCCTTCCTTGGCAGTTACGACAATAATCTCTTCCCAAAATTGTTTCACGCGTTTCTGAGCTTTCCAACTTATCTCAAACTCTTCCTTAGATAGATATATATCTTTGGGAAGAGTTTCTTTCCTTTAGTCTTCGTGGAATTCCAAAAATAAGTCCAACAACAAACCGTGTATAACTTGACTTCTATTTCTTTTTCCGGCTATTCTAGCCAATTTAGGTTCAAACAAAAGACTTCACCAGGCCTGTTTAGGACTAGGGAGTAAACCCAATCAATTTCAGCCATTGAATCGCTCTGGAAATCGATCGAATCATCACCCAAAAATCATGCAGACGTGAACAAAATTTTCCCGCCAATTTTTTTATTTGAATTTGGGAAGAAAGTGACCTCCCCCTCATCTGTGGCTGGTCTCCCTTTAGCAGATTCCTGGAAATGGGTCACCCCTTAGTAATTAGGTTACCCCGTATCCAAAGTGAGACTCCATATAGTAATTTTCTCCCACGAGCGCAAAAACCATGTTTTTAGCCAATTTCGCCGCAAAAGCTTATTTCTCCAAAAATACCTACAGGGACATAAAAAGCCATAATAAATATAAAATCGAGCACTAATAATATATACAATTGAGATTATATAAGACACAAAAATGTGCCTATCAACATACGCATTGGCCGTGGCGATGATACGTTGTGGCATCACCGCTTTTCCCTCATGACGAAGCTTCTTTGTTCCCATAAAGTTGCTCCTCAGCCTCGAGAGATGGAATATCCTCTGCTTTGCCTTGCCTACTAGCATCTCCTTATTGGTCTTCTCCTCATCCCATTGGAACACTTCCTTGGTCCACGCATAAATCTTGTCCCAATCCAGCTCTTGCGCGTAATCTTTGTGCTTCACGGCTTTACCTTCTATGCTTATCCCGGTAATGAACTTCGCATCAATTGGAGTTATCGTCATTTCTCCAAAAGGAAGATGTAAAGTATCCGTTTCCCCGTAATATCTCTCGGAAAAGGCGGAACAAAGAGGTCTATCGTAAGTAAGGTGTCCCAAATTGTTGACCACGGAAAGCAACCCCATAGATTTGACTAGATCGACCACTTCCGGAACTTCTCCCCTGCTTAATTCATCATCTATAAGTGGCCATTGCCTCATCTTACTCACTGACGTTCCAGGCTTCGTAAGACGAACGGCATGCTTGTGATCCTATAAAACCAAACAACCACGATGGACAATAATCAAGGTTTAGGTACTTACTATGGTATTGTAGACGACGCCGGCCCAACTGCCTTTGTAACCCTATAACACATTTCCTACATCATTTGGTATCCCTAAAGGTGGATCATCAGGGCCGCGAGCAAGCATCTTCAGATCGTCGGGCATGTGGTCACCTTTCTTCTTCTTTGGAACTTCTTTCTTCTGACCTTTTCCTTTAGGGTCTCCTTCTTGTTCTTGAACGACTTCTCTTATCTCTTTATCACCTTCCTTGTCACCTTCTTCTTCTTCATCACTTTCACTCTCATCACTTTCACTATCATCACTTTCTTCTTCACCACCTTCTTTGTCACGTTCTTCTTCATCACTTTCACTCTCATCACTTTATTCTTCAACACCTTTCTTTCCACGGGCATCTTCATCACTTTCACTCTCATCACTTTCTTGTTCAGTAGGTGTATCAGAATCAGGTTCTTCATGTGTTTGTTGTTCCGCTCGAGGTGGTGGGTCATTGATGCTGATCCCTTTGGATTTACTCCCTGTGCCCCTTCGGTGGGAAGCATTCAAATTTTGACCGTCTTTTCGACGAGGTCCCAAAGGCTTAGGAGTAGCATGGTCATGTTTCTTCTTATATCTATTTTCGGCTTGATTTTTTTTCCTGTAGAATACGGATTTAAGCAACAAAAAACAATGGAATAGAATGCATTTTTAAAGTCAGGGTATATAATCGGTTTACTCGATATACATATGAAATCCGATTCCCAACATATAAAATTAACAATCGGATTTTTGCAAGTGCTAATGTGAACCAATTCATGAAATCGGTTTACTCGATATACATATAATGTCTGTTTCTAAAATTAACAATCAGTTTTTGTTAAGACATATGTAATCCCATTCCAACAAAATAAGATCCAGGAAGATTGGCTACAACAATCGGGATATTTATGCACTAACGTTCCCCGATTCCTTTTCATATGCAGAACAATCAGACTATAAGTTTATGAACATAATCCGTTTCTAAGAAGAATCGGGTTACTTCGTGACTAATGTAATCCGATTCTGTAAACACTGAAATTTTTGGATTTCAAAATTCTCGATTTCTAACCTAAAGCATGTTAATAAAACCTAGTTTAGAGGATTGAGTTGATAGAAAAGTACCTGATTCGACCAATTTCTTCCTCCTGTGCGATATGAGAGGCTTCGGATTGTTCTTGCACTTCCCTCGTTCTATTTCGAATCGCTTCAACAAGCCCGGGATCGTCGTCACTAGAATGATTCATCTTAGTAGCATACTTAGTTCTTGGTTTCGACATTTTATGGAAGAAAGAAAACGATTAATCGTTTTTGAATCGTCGACCATCGACGATTTTTGGTTTCAAAAAAATGGAAAAAGAGGGAGTGGAGGAGATGAATCGGTTTTTATGTTAGAAATAAAAACCGATTTTTGTTAGTTAGGTTTATTAAGGATTGATGGGGATAATTTAATAATATTAAAAAAATTTGAGGGTAATTTTGGTAGTTTACATAAATATTAGACACCCCTTATCATTGTGAATTGGATAGATGAAGTAATCTATAGGCCCTAATTAAGTGGCATAGGCTCCAATTTAGCCAGGTTTACTTTTGTAAATTCTTCCATAAAAATAAGGAGCTTACTATTTTTTATACCTTTGTCTTAACATCTTTTGAAAATGAATTTTTAACATTGACAATTGAAAAAACTTTTACCTTATGTATTTAATTTTGTTTTAAATCGTTTTTATATTCGTTGCATCCTCTTAATTTCACAAGTCTGGATAATTCTCCCATGTTTTTTAGAAGGTGATTCCTATGGTATGTGGTATAAATTTTGATTTGCCTGTATTGCCCTAGTATAGAAAAATTAGCAACCTTAACATAATTTGTTTAATTGTGTTTGGTGGGACCTTTAATTATATGTATATATATATTATATATATATATGTGTATGATGGAATATTTTTAAGATTCTAAATATTATAATATATTATGTGTGACACTTTGTGTACAAAAAATATATTTTTGAATATTCAAAAAGTACGAGAGAAAGAGATATAAAGTACACATATATTGTATATAATAACCTGGATAAAGTCTTATTGCTAGCGATAGAGATTTGATGGCTCAACTAAGCTATGGATTCTCTATTTCATTGTGAAGACTCGATAGACACTCTACCGAGACCGCCTAAGTGATATATATATATATATATATGTCTTTTTTTTTTTTTGCTAAAAACACCAAAATAAATTAAGCTAGAAGAGTGTTACAGAGTGCAATTAAGGGCTCTTTCCTTACAAGACCATCCAAAAAAGGAGGAATAGAAGCCTAAATGTTCTTAATACAATCCTTTCTAACTTATTTAGCAATCTTATCAGCTAGATTGTTATTCACACGCTTAATGTACATAAATTTAAAAGTAGTACTTCTAGACAACAAGCTAGGACAGTCAGACAAGACATCACTAGACCACCATCCGATATTTGTACAGTCTCCATTCACAAAATTCACTATTTGGAGACAGTCGCTTACAAAAATGACTTTGGATAGCTTCAACTCTTGAGCCCAAGCGATACCCAAAATGAGCGCACTCGCTTCTGTTAGAGCATAGCTCGGTCGACCTCGCATACGTTGTTATCTCAAGCATGTTTGTCAATGTTAGTGATCAAAACTATGAGTCTTGATTTCTAGCCTACATAGCTAAGTCACGGACTAGGATAGAAAAGTGTAGTTGAGCTCAAGGACTTCATGGCGATTCATCGTACAACTACGAAGATCTATACAAGGAACCGTGGAACTTCATCAACAAAAAGTTATGTGAAGACTTGAACTTATCTATCACTCAAAAGTCTATCTATTCTATCTCCTACTTCTTATGAGACAAAAGTCGTATGCTATATAGACTAGATCATACACATTTGACATTTCGAGCTGAGCATTCATTGCTTATATTTTATCTCGAAATCATGTGTTGGTAAAGCGTTTCGCTTTGACCAAGTTTATCTTCACCTAGTGACGAAAGTCATGAAAAGTTTCAATCACTTTGAGAATTGCTCTGACATGAATCGGCCTGTGAATAACGGCTACATAGCATCCTATGAGAAAGTCGCAATGATTGAAATGAGAGTTTAGATTACATAATCATGTATTCCTTGAAGAGAAGTTTTCGAACTTTTTTGATCAAGAGAAATCGGGAGGATTGTGGAATTGGCTTGCCAAGTCCGCGAACTGTCGGAAGTTCTCGAACGAGAATTTCTGCTGGATTTTCCAAAACTCGTTTGTGTGCTAATTCCGCGAACTCATTCCATGAACCCAGTCCACGAACCGGCGGACGTTCTCTTTCCAAGAATTTCTGCTGAGTTAGGAAAACTCAACCGATTAACTTAAGTCCGCGAACTTGTTTGTGAACTTAAGAGGTTATGATCTAAAGATGTGCTCTGCACATGAAACTTAAATTACTAAGGAATGTTTGATGCAAACCATGGCTATAATGTTCATGAGCCGATTCAATCGAATCGAATCATCTTTGTTTCAATTGTGTCTTGTGTAGTTACATAAGATCTCATAGAAATTGAACAACTCTTTAACTAGTTCATTTGAGTCAATTGAACTAGTTATGGTGGAGAAGAACAAGGTTAATATGAAATGCTCATATGGTTGACCTTTTTGGGTTACTATGTTGAACCAACATACAAGTACACGTTTGGGCATGGTTCTCACGAACCCAGTAAACGTTTACCAAAATGTGTGTGACAAGCTAAGTTTTCGATCTAACGGTTGAGAAATATTAGCTTGAATCTAAATCAGGTTTTCATCTAACTGTGAATAAGGATTGCTTTGTAACTAAGGCAAAACCCTGATTTGAAGGCTATATAAAGGAGACATATAGCATTGTGCAAAACTAATCCCCACACGTGTGTGTGCTACTAGTGCGCCCGCTAGAGTCGATCTCCATTAACCTTTGATTTTCTGATCTTGGGATTGTGAAGCCAGACCGTACTACTTTTATTGTAGTTGTGTGATCTGATCTTGCATCTTCTATCGTACGAGTACAGTCGATTGATTGGCTTGAGATCGTGAGAGTTCTCCGATAGGGAAGATAAAAAAGTCACAAACATCTTCGTCTCACTGTTTGTGATTCCTCGACAAACCCCATGTGTAGTCAGGAAGGATTGTAGAGAGGTGATTGATTAATCTAGGTTGTTCTTCGGGAATATAAGACCGGATTATCAATTGGTTCTTGTTCACCTTGATTTTATATCTTAAGGCGGAACAAAACCTAGGGTTTATCTGTGAGAGACATATTTATCCTTTGACAGACTTTTCTGTGTGACACAGATCTGTTTATTATCAAGTCTGTGATTTTGGGTTGAAGCAACTCTTGGTTGTGGGTGAGGTAATCTAAGAGAATCAAGTGCGTAGTATCCTGCTGGGATCAGAGGTGTAGGAGTACAACTGTACCTTGGATCGGTAGGAGACTAATTAGGGTTCAACTGTAGTCCAATCCGAAGTTAGCTTGGAGTAGGCTAGTGTCTGTAGCGGCTTAATACAGTGTGTATTCAATCTTGACTAGGTCCCGGGGTTTTTATGCATTTGCGGTTTCTTCGTTAACAAAATTTCTGGTGTCTTTGTTATTTCTTTTCCGCATTTAATTTTATATAATTGAAATAATACAGGTTGTGCGTTCGTGATCATCAATTGGAAATCCAACCTTTGGTTATTGATTGATATTGATTGATCCTTGGACATTGGTCTTTGGTACCGTCCAAGTTATTCCTTATATTTGATAAAGACTCTCTATTGTTTTTAGCTTGAGTAAAAATCAAATCAAGAGAGAGATATTAACTCATTGAGATACTTTTATATAGATTGAGTCTGACTGTCTAGTTGATTCTCTAGTAAAGTATTTCGGAGTTAGTCCATACAGATTGTTAATCGAATTATTGGGTGGTGTTGTTAGATCCCCGCTTTTTCAATTGGTATCAGAGCAAGAAAAAACGTTTAAGACCTAACAAGTCTATGTTTGTAGGGATCTGACTCTATGGACAAAGGTGCTATCTCTATTAACGTACCACCAGTCTTCGATGGCTCCAATTACTTATGGTGGAAAATTGATATGCGATCTTTTCTTCAATCGCGTGATTTTCAATCATGGGTATATGTGGTGAATGGTTATGATGCGTCGTTGTTGCAGCTGGAGACGGAACTGTTCCCAAGAATATTGGTGAATATAATGTTGTCAAGATTCTTGCTGCAAAGCAGAATTCTGAAGGGTTAAATGCTATCATACATGCCATTGCCCCAAGTCTTCAACATCATGTGTCTAATTGCACTAGATCTAAAGATGCTTGGGATATCTTAGAAACCGTATTTGAAGGAAACTCCAGTGAAAAGGAAGATAGGATTCAAAACCTTAATTCCGATTGGGAGAACCTTTATATAGAAGATGAAGAAACATTTGATGAGTTTAATCACAAAGTGTCTGAAATTTTTAATGCATCTTTTGCATTGGGTAAGACTATTCTTGAAAAGGACATTGTGATGAAAATTCTCAGATCGCTGGCATCTAGATACGAGTCTAAGAAGCATGCCATTGTTGAGGGGAATAACCTCAGTAATCTTTCCATAAACACCTTGGTTGGGAAGCTAAATATCTTTGACCATGAGCATACATCCAAATTCGGTAAGGATGTTGCATTTAAAGCACAGAAGAGCACTAAATTACTTTCCAAAGGTAAAAGTGCTCATGTCTCTGAGGATGATCAGTCTGAAAATGATTTTTCAGATGAAGACCTTGATAAGTCGGTCTCCTTGATCACAAAACAGTTTAGGGATCTTCTATTGAAGAGAAGTAAACGGTTTTCAAGAGACAAACCTAGGTCATCAGACAAACCTCACGGTCGCGTACCTCCTAAAAACAGGGATGCTGACGAGGTTGATGACGAGGACATGCCTTAGTGCTTTAAGTGTAAGGGTTTTTGCCATTTTTCTAACGAATGCCCAAATCGTAGAAAATACACTGGGAACAAAGGTCTAGCTGTAACACTTGATGAAATGTATGAAACCTATGATTCCGATGAAGATAGGAAATCAAGTGTAGGGCTCCTTGGTGAAAACATTGATTTTGATACCAGTAGCATATATGAACCTGAATGGGTTTGGAGAAGAAGGAAACCCAATCAAGCTGGAAGATTCTCTAACTGGGAACCTTGTCAGTAATGTTTCAGGATCTACTGTATGTCTAGTTACTTTCACATCTCAGATTCCTGAATACTATCCAACTTTGACGTGCTCGTTTTGTTCGATGAAGGGACACGTACTATCAAGGTGTTACAAGTACAAGCACCAAATAAGGCACGCCAGCAAACTTCAACGAAGAGCAGATCGATTAGCAAGGAAACCGAAACTTGCTCAGAAGACCGCCAAGGTATGTAGGATCTTATCTTCGTCTAAGAAGTTGGTTTCCAGGGATAGAGTAAGACCATTTGAAAATAAAGTATGGTCGAATCGTTTTGATATACAGAAGTCTGAAGATTCCTCCCTTGAGGAAAAAGATGGACAAATCGTTGTTCATCGCAACACAACTTGATTGTGTTGTTGGGAAAATCTTGTCTCATGTGCCTGATCGAAAAGAGACAAGATTGAGTGCTGATTCAGGCTTCAGTAAAGTTTTTCCTTCTTTTCTTAGATTTGTTATTTTCTGTCTATCAAATAAAATAAAGGGTTATTATCGACAATTCTACTCTTTATAGGGTTTTAGAGTTGGGCGTATACGAACCTGTCAATAGGTTTCGAACCCTACATTCCTTTTTCCTTTTTGACATCCTATATAAGATTGTTTGTTGAGTTAAGTGATTCAATCACACAAATCCAGTTTTTTATAACTGTTCTTAAAGCACCATGTCAGATGGAAAGGATGTCAACATGATTGTTAAATATTCAATCAAGGAAAAAGAAAAATCTCCTGTTTCTAAGTCCCTAAAAAGAAAAAGAAGGAAAACAAAAAATCCCAGGGCTGTGCCTTCTAACTCTCAGAAGTTTTTTGATGTTCTTGATGAGTTGAAGGAAGTAAGAAAGGAGATTCGTGAAATAAAGGCTTTTGTGTCAAAGTTGTAGGATCAGAATCTCGCAATGACAATGTTTCAGCGAAATTATCAGTGAGAAAGTACAACAGCGTCGTAGAACAATTTCAGATATGATAATCCTGCGAAAATTAAAGAGTTTGCGAAATTAACATCTGTATGGTTGCGAGAATGTCGCAAACCATACCCGAAAATAAGGGATAGATTAGCTGTCATCCACTATGTATTTCCTTATAAATAGTCGTTTGAATTGTAAAGAGAAGGGATATCTTTTTTGAGTAAGAAACAAATAAATAGGAGAGAGAAAGTTCAGAGCAGAGTTCATTCTTGAATTCTTTATCTTCTCTTGTAAGAACTTCCAAATATTAATCAATAAAATTAAGATTACAAACTTAAAATGAGTTGATTAATAATGAAATCACATGAAGAGTGTAGTGTAGGATTTCCTGCAACTATATAATGGCGCTAGAAACAGGGAGGAGTTGAAGATTATTCTAGAAAAAGCTAAAGATTGATATTGAGATTTGTGAAAATTTAAAGTGATTGATTAAGAATTTTTCATAATTTCTTGCAATATTGTTAACATTGAAGAAATGGCTAGAAGAAGAAATACATCCGAACAACCGACTACTATTAGAAGAAGCAAAAGAATTGCTGGAAGATAAAGAAGTGAAATGGGAGAATCTACTAGAATAAGAAATAATAGAGAAATTCAAATTCAACCGCCGATTCAACAAACACTAGTTCAAGAGAGGAATACAGATTATGACAGGGTGAGCATACACACTTGGCGATCAAATTCAGCAGAAGAAATAGAAGAAGAGCAACAAAACAGAAATTATAGACAGGAAGAGAGAAATCAAGAAGCAGATGAAGGAATAATTCATGGAGGTGAGGAAATTGGAGCGTTAGAAACATTGAGACGAAGAATACATGAAGAAATAAGAGCTGAGGCAGAAGAACGTGCGAATTTAACAAGGAAAAATCACGAATTAAGGATGGAGAATATAAGACTACAGAATAGAAGATCGAGAAGTATTACAAAATCATATTCAAGATCGAATAGAAGAGAAATGAGGCGAAATTCACCCAAAATCAATGCTGGAAACAATATTCAAGAAGAAATATCAAATTCTAATGAAGAATATCGTGAAAATAGAGAAAGAACTGATGATCGTTACATTCCACAAAATGAAACTTTTGATGATGGGAAAATTGGAGGAAATCAAGAGAACGGAAAAAATCAGGGACAAAATAACCAAGATGGCGAAGGAAATCAAGAGGAAGGAAGAAGAATTTTACATGTGAGAGAAACTCAAAGAAATCAGTAGACAATTGAAGAAGAAATTGAAAGACATTATGATGAACAAGCACGTTTAATCTGCGAACGTGAAAGATTGAGAGCGGAAATGGAAGAACAAGAGCTTCAGGAGACAATTCGCCAAAACAATCATGAAAATCGAGAAAGAAGGCGTACACAAAACCGGAATAACGACAATCTCAATGAGGAGTATGATAGAGTAAAGAGAATGGCTGAAAGACAACAAATTCAATTGATAAGAAATATACAAAATTATGGAGGAGAAAATGAAAGGAATCATCATTTGCGAATTCAAGATAGAGATGAGGAAGAGAATCGCAGAAGAAGACGAGATGAGGATAATGAAGAAGAGATGCAAAATTTCGCGAGAGAAGATAGACGTGAACGTAGAAGAAGAGAAGCAAAATTAAAGAGACCAATGGATCAAAATTCAGGTGTAAATAAACAAATCTTGAAAGAATTAGAAGAAATGAGAGGAATGCTAAATAACAGAGGAGAAGTAGGTAGAAGACAATTGGATGAAGCAATAGAAGAAGCTGCGAAAACTCCATTTACAAGGGAAGTACAATTAGGAGGAATACCGAAATGCAATTTCCCGCATTAACCAGCATTTTTGATGGAACAACTTGTGCAATTCAGCACATTAAAGCCTATGTGAGGTGCATGTTACAATGGGAAAATCATGATGCGGTATTGTGCAAATATTTCGCATCCAGCTTAACAGGAGAAGCGTTAAAATGGTTTGAAGGTTTACCAAAGAATACAATAACCTCCTTCAATCATTTGCAGACTACATTCTTGGGGCATATATAAGTAATAATTCCTCACGACCTGGTATAGAAGATGTGTTTGGATTAAAACAAAGGATTGGCGAAAGTTTGAAACACTTGACTAAAAGATGGAGAACTATGTGTAGCGAAATGGCTGGCCGTGTAGATGAGAGATATCTCATATTATCATTTATCAATGCTATGTTTGCAACAAACCTATTGTATGTCCAAATTTTCAGAGTCAAGAATACGATTACAATGACTGAATTGCGAGAACTTCAAGAAGAATACATTGCTCTAGAGGAAAGGAAAAATGAAATGGAATCATATCCAGTTGCGAACACCAGCTCACAAACAGCGAATGCAAGCTTATTACCCAAGCTAATAAACACAGTGGCGAATACTTCGCAAGTACAACAAGAGAAGGTGACAAGTAACAATCAGCAGAAATTGGTAGCTATGGGGAGCCGAGATCAAGAAGAGTATGAAAGAGAAAGAAATTTCTACAATCGTGGAGGAAATAACAAGATTCAAAGACTCGATCAACCGCAAGAAACTTATGGAGGTCAAAGACCAAACTATAATAAGGACAAGGAGTCACAAGGTAATATGGGAAGAAATCAAGATGCCACCTCTAAATGCAAGTGTGGAGAAGATATGGGAAGCTATAATCTTGATGGAAATATACCAACACCATGGAACATGGGAACGGAACCACCTCCAAACCACAGAAGTCATGAATTTTGTTCTTATCATCATTTTCATGGACATACCACAAACGATTGCAGAAATGTAAAAAGAATTATTTTGAGAATGATAGATCAAGGAAAACTAAACGACTTTCTGGTAGGGCATCCGCAATCTCAACCATTACCACCACCACCAGAACATCACAAAGTGAATACGATGAAAAAGAAAGAAACATTCTTCATAGAAGTTGGTGCAAAAGCAAAAAATCTATTCTGTCACTCTATCGTACATTCATATAAGACAATTGAGATTTTCATGATAATGTTTTGAGTAGAGTGTTCGCAAGAGATAATGATGGAAGAGAAATTATGAATATTGCGAAAATCTCGCCACTAGAGGAATGGCAGAAACAGATCATTTCTTTTACTGCAGAAGAAATTCCCGAAGGAGAAGAGGTGCATGACAATCCATTGGTAATAAAATTAGAAATTAATCCAAAACCGAAAGAAGATGAGGATGATGAAGCTGAAGATTCATGGGCAATCAATAGAATTCTAGTCGATACTGGAAGCTCTGTGAACATCTTATTTTATCATACTTATAAAACCATGGGTGGAAGAGATGATGATCTTATACCATCAACATATAAGATATATGGTTTTAATGGTACTGCTAACAAGCCTAAAGGGGAGGTTACTATGCGAATTCCATTGAAGGGAATATCTTCTGAAATCTCATTCTGTGTCGTTGATGTAGAATCACCCTACAATGCGTTAATTGGTCGACCTTGGCTACATGGGATTCTAGGTGTAGCTTCAACTTTCCACCATGCATCAAATTCCCTCACCCCAATGGTGTAGGAATCATAAAGGGAGATTGGGTGAAGGAAAGAGATGTTACAAACTGAGATAGAATCTTGCGAAGGAAGAGCAAACAAGAAGGAAAACTGGCGACACAAAATCAAAGATGTACAAAGAAGTGAGAGGTTGATGGTGGATACAATCGAAAGGAAAGGAGAAGAGATGTTGCGAAATTAATGCTAGCTCAGAATAAAAATGATGAACATACCACTACCAAGGAAGCAGTAGCAGAAAATATAAAAAGCAGAGGATGGCAAAGGTAATAAAAACAAGAAATGTATGAATGATTAAGTTGTTGCGATACTCTCGCAATAAGTAAAATTCTCAAAAATACATTTGATTGAACAACAAAATTGAGATTGCGAAATTCAGATACAATATAATGATTTGCGAGACTCTCGCAGAGATAATGAATTTTAAAAAATAATCAGAGAAGATCAAAAGAGAAAGAGGCGAACCTTTATGGCGTACACCCTAGTTCGCGAATACAATTTCGCAAGAGGCAAATGTAAGACCTAAAGTACGTCATATAAGGGGGTACCTGTTGCATGGCTCAGGGAAAGGCTACACCACCACCGGAACCTGAGTCATGGAGATTTGGGGTCAATGAAGCCCATCCGGGAGAGGCACCTTGGATTCTCAGCTTAAGCATATGACTTAGGTTGGGCGACTAAGGTAATAAGGACTCTCCAAGGAGTGCAGATCTGATCAAGGCGCCGAGGTACACGGTTGAGTCAAGAGTGCCAGGGACGTTTGAAGCGTACCTTGCCATTCTTGACAAGTCTTGGCTTATACTGCACTCGGCCTGAAGAAAACCCCACTTAGGGTGCAGTCTCGTAACCATAACCCTATAGGTAAAAGGGATAAGAGGCTGCGAAAACAACTGGTTGTTGTTAAGACTGGATGGGAGGAGCTAACCTTGTATGGTAGAAGTACGCCTCCTTGAAGGGGCAACCAGGGGGGAGATAAGGGCGGCACCCTCCATTAGGGAGCTGATAAGTGTCTTAAGACGCAAATGTCATGAGGCTTTTTATTCGCAAGGATATTAAGGCTTGTCATATTTGTGCAACAATCCTGAAGAGGCAATAATACAAAAGAAAAAGATAAGACGAGATCAATGGGTTTTCGCATGAAAGTGCGAAGACGTCCTGCGATTTCGTCGCAAGACGGCAATGTCATGGGGCTTATTTTCGCAAGAATATTTAGGCCTGTCATATTGTCGCAACATTCCTGAAGAGGCCATAATACAAAAGAAAAAGTTAAGGCAAGATCAATGGGTTTTTGCATGAAAGTGCAAGGACGTCCTGCGATTTTGTCGCAATGACAAGAGGTGGCATAATAAGACCTTTAATTAGGAAGGCAAAATAAGACCACACAGGAATGAGATTTTGAAAAGAAACAAAATTCACTTCGCAAGATTGCGAAGTTATACAATAAGAATTTTTTATGAAATCTCTCATTTGGATTCAAATAACAGAGGCAAGTATGGGAATGTATGAAATTAGAAAATGTTATTTGTCTCCATATGATAGATTTACTCAAAGATTCAAGAATTAATGATTATATTGATTAACTGTATTGCAAAGAAGAATTGTTTTAATAATGCAGGTCAAAATGAAAGAAACACAAATATACAGAAAGAAGAAATAAATGTACAAGTATTACAAAGAATCAAAGAAAAAATAAAGACTTTTCTTGGTTAATCCTTCATTATCTTCATAGACTTTCCCTTCTTCGTCTGCGTCAGAATCTTCATCACCATCAGAACTTCCATACTATCAGATTCTTCATCGTCAGCTTCGCTATCAGAGATAATCAAACTGGGAGTATTCTGTGGGATTTCTTCAAAAGACAAGGATAATCAGAATGTGGGATATTATGATCATCACAAACCATTTGGATAGTTTGATTGCGAAAATGCATAGCATCATTCTTAAAATTCGCAACAGTGATCTTGATTTGATTCTTTAATCTAGAATACTTGTCGTTGCGAGAAGAAAGATTCTTTGCGAGTTCCTCCTTTTCAGCTTCGAGTTCTCAATCTTTTCACGATATTATTTTCAGAATCTGCGAGCAAAAGACAATCAATTATTAACTTGATGAGAATTCATAAGAAGCAAAAATTAGTAAAGAAGAGCAGTTAGTAACCTTCTCTGTCAGAAATCATATCTCTAATCAAGGTTGTATGCTCAACTTGGAGACTAACATTTACACCTAAATCTTTTCTAGCATCATCTAAGATTTTCGCAGCCCAAACAAATTCATCCTCACTACTTATAAGAAGACGAGAACGAATTTGATTTTCCCTTTCGCAGAGTTCGATATTCTTGCGGTTAGCTTCATCTCGTTCAAGTTGAACTTCAAGAGAGCCTCTTGGAATTTCGCCAAAGCCTTGGCACCTTGATCAGAGATCGATCCTTATCATCTATGAGACCGCTAATTTTGGTTCTTAACTCATTGGTTTTCTCTTTAGAATCAAGAAGGAGACGCTTAAATCGTTGGCTAAGCCTAAACTAGATCTATGATCAATTTCTAAGAGGCGAAATTTAGATCTAAGCTCATTTAGAGAAGAAGAAATTCTATCATTTGAGAAGCTATTTAAGGAATTGTTAAGACGCTCAATAAGGGTATCATTATCCAAGGCATTAGGAAATGAACGAAGAAGGGTAGATTCATCAGAAAGACCATAAATGTCTGCAAAAAGTATCGTTTAAATAAGATAAAACAACAGAATGAACGAATAAAAAGAAAAGAGAAAAGTAACATAGCGTAAAGTTGATTATTAGCTTACTGAAGACCAGAAATTTTATTTTTATACGAGGGAGAATCAATTTCTAATTGTCTGTTTTTCTCGCGAAGATTTTTAACTTCAGCTTCCAATTCTTCATTCTTTTTGCGAAATTGAAGATTTTTCTTTTCAAGATTTTCACGTCTTCTCTCTAGATCTGAGGCAACAGCAAAAGAAGCTTTTCGATCCTGCGAAAAAATATAAAAAATATTAATATAGAAAGAAATTTTGAATTATAATAATGAAGAAAGTAAAAGGATAAAAATATACCAGACTATTGAGAGAATGCAAAAAATCGGGAGTCACTGATCTAGAAACTCCACGAAGAGAGCTATCACCACCCAGTAAAGGAACATCGCAAAGGGTAGAGAGAGCTTTGCAGGTATCTGCGAATTTGCTATCTCCCATTCCTTGTATAGAATCAAAAAAGAGGCCAGATAACTTAGCCATAGAAGATTCAGGTGGAGAATCTTCACTTGCAGCGATATCATCGTTGTCCTCATCACCCTTATCACTTTCAGAATTTTCGTGAGGAGGAATATTTGAAGGGGAAGAAGAACGAACTTTCCTTTTCTTTGGAGGAGGAACAATTGATTTTTCCCTGCGAAGAGCACCTTTACCTTTATCAACAATCTTCGCAACATCAGCAGATTCTTCTACTTTAGCAATAATCTTCACACACAGATAGAAATAAGAAATGGAAGCATGGAAGTAACAGTACTATTTAAAATCATAACAGAAAATTTCTTACCTCATTTGTGTATGAGCGAAGAGCTAACAGAGTACTAGATTTCCCTGTCCTGTTATAACTATCCTTCAGTTTTTGGATCTGCGAATGTCGCAAGAGTTAGCGAACAGAATAGTAAAAATAAATAAAGAAATATAAAATGAGTTAAAGGGGAGAAACATACCTCTTTCTCCTTCTCGGGCCAAGAGAAAACCCAAGGTTGATAAGCAGCGAGATTCGCAGGAAGAATATTTGACCCACCAATGTAGGGTCCTTTTAGCATTAAAGTAAAAACACACCATTTATCATCTTTGGATTGGAGAGGAGTTGTGTTTTTACCACAATGCCAATCAATATCTTGCATAAGAATTTTGGCTTCATCAATATTATCTTTCCTTTTTAAGCGAATACCCCAGCGAGCATTCTCTTTCTTCATGGAGATAAGTTCATAGTTCTCAAAGAAATTCGCCATTGTATACTTCTCTAGGTATGCGAATTTAGGATCCCTAAGTTCTTTGGAGTACAGAGATCCTCTACTAGCACCACGATTAGCGAACTCTAGCATCAGACGGATGCAATCTCCACTCAGTAGGAAGATGGCTCGCGAAAATCCCGAATGAGCGAGAATTTCATAAAATAAAGGAAGATCTGGGTTATAAAGAGGAATAGGGAGACCTGCGAGAATCTGACCTAGCGAAATTATGATTAATTGATCATCACAATATTGATCAGAGAAAATCTTGACAGAAAGAATTGATTTGGCATTCTCACCAGGAATGGTGGAGAGTGTGAAACCTTTATCAGCAAGATCTTTTTGGACATCTTGTAAATTCTTCTCATATCTATGACCACTTAGAGCCATGTTTGAATATAGATTATGGGAATGTATAGATGATAGACACATTTATGTGTCTAATTTTTCTCAATTGTATGTATTGTTAGTGCTTGATTTTGTATTTATTTTGTTATTTTATGTCTTTGTAGGTATTTTTAAAGAAATAAGCTTTTGCGGCAAAATTGGCTCGAAAAGCGGTGTTTTACACCCCAGGATAAAGTATTAAAGGCACCCCAGAAATGCACCGGAAACGTCCCAGAAATGTCCCGGAGGAACTCAGAAAAATTACTATTTCCACCCAAGAATTACTATTTCAGCCCAAATTGCTAAAGGGACACCCGTACAGGATTAGGGGGAGGTCATCTTCTTTATTTGAAAAATCAAAATTGGCGGGAAAAGCTTCCTTTCAACTGGCAGAATTTTCGATCCAATTTTGAAGGTGTTTTAGGGTGAATAAATGGCTGAAACTTGGTGAGATTGTTCCTAGAATATATATAAACCTATTGCAAGCGTTCTGGTCGATCGAATTTGGCTAGAATCGGCTAAACAAGTCATCATCAGAGAACAGGGCAGTCACGGGTTTGAGAGGATTTTTGAGGGATTCGGCCGTGTTATGATGATGCATGGAGGACTCTAGCACACTTTTGGACCGTTTAGAAGACAATTAAGGTGATTTTGGCGCCGCCGACGCGGATTTGTGCTTAGGTAGAATTTTTTTTAGGTTTATTATTTTTTTTTTTAGAATTGTTTGTTCCTTTTTACGTTTATTTTTGACTTTATTTTTCAGGTTCAAAGTGAAAACTAAGGACTTGGAGAGGAAAAAGCTTAAAGCGAAAAGAGAAGAAAAAAAAAGGACAATTTTAGGATTTAATTTTTAATTTTTTTGAGTGTGTGAGGAAAACTGTAATTTTTTTTTATTTTATTTATTTTGGACTTTGGACTTTAAACAATTGGACTTTATTTTTTTTAACCCTACGGAAGGGTATTATTATTAAAAAAAAAAAATTTATTATATAAACTGTGTGCAGGGAAGGACGACGATTACTATATCGTCTCGGCCCCTCGGGTTTGCACACGGCATAGGAGTCGTGACCCGAGTCGACGACAACGGTTCATCCCCGTCTGGTACGGGAGGTAAGTCCATCGAAACACTCGCGAATCTCCTGTAAGAGAGTTATTGTATTCCTTAAGGTGATTCATTGATTGAGGACGAATTTGGACTGTTTTTAAATTCCTAGTAAAGGGCAAGGCCTGGCCAATACAAGATAAGGGTTCGGATTTCATCACCGCTCCCTTCTTGCCCGTCTTAGGAAAACGAAACCTAACGCGAACCCAAGCTTAAAATTTGGAATAGAACGAGACCGATAGGGTAACGAGCTTAATAGGAAACTCGTTCGAAAAATATTGGTTTCTCTTTAAGCACACTCCAAAGTTCATGATGGTTTCTGTGAGTTGAATGCGTGACTGCGCCGCCTTGTGATAGCGGTGAGGCCTTGGGTATCAAAGCTCCACTGAGCTTCCCTCGCCTCAACTCAACTTACTTTGACTCGGATTGATTCCATAGGGGTTTTCTCAAATTTCAACGAATTCCCTTTCGAAAGATAGAAGCTGGTCTAGAAACAATCTAAGTGGAGCCATCATGCTTTTTGTTTGCTAGAAATCTTTAGGTTTGCTTTGGTGGAGTCGAGTCGGCCTTGTTTGTGATTTTATAGAATCCCTTTGTAGTTTATATTTCTTCGGTGATGAGTCCTTTTGAGGAGATGCCACCTGCGATGACGTTGCGAGAATATATGTCTAGAAATTCTCGTTATCAAGAGACGTCTTCGAAAATGACTCTTGGTGAATATATGCGTGGGCAGCGATATATGGATACTCCAACTTTTATTGAGGAATCACCTCTAACGATCTATGAGAAATATTATAAACAAAGACCATGTAGTTTGGAACAAAGATTGAGAATTCTTGAATTTCAAAAATTGTATCATGATGATGAGGATAGTGATGATGAAGAATCTGAAATATGTAGGCAGAGTAATCAGGAATTTGTTTCTCCAATTGAGCCTTATAATGATAATGTTATTTCTAGTTCAAATCCAAATAATTTTAATAATTATTCACCTATTCAAAAGGACGAGGATTTGACTAGAGATACCACAGTTTTAGACGAGGATTACGAAGCCGATAATGGTCTAGAGGAACGAGTTTATTCTGAGAATATTGTTTTAGAGTCTAGCGATTTAGAAACATTAGTCTTAGACGAAGAACATGAACTCGTAGAGATTTTAAATATGAGTAAAGATGCACCACCTGATAATAACTTAGGAGAATCAATTGACCATTTTCAAGAATCTAATGATCCAGAAATTAGGGAGATTTTGACTAGTCTAGCTAGAGACACTGAAAACTCTAAGTTTGGGGGTGATTATCACCTTCCTAGTGCCTTAACTTTAACTCTTAAAAAGGTCCCTCACTTGGGACTTGACATATGTGCCTCAACCATTTTACAAGATTACCTTCATACTCGTTTTCCCGAACCTAATGATGTCCATGAAGGAGTTCAGTTATTAGAAACCCATCCTATGGTTGATGTGGTTTATCTAGGCTATGATACCCAGATTGACTTTGTTTTCCCACCAAATAGTTTTCTTCCAACTGTGGGAACGTTTCAAATGAGTCGAATACTAAGTTCTGAGACTAAGCCTAAGTACTTTAGGTTAATAGAATCGACACATTTTCTTAAGAATGACCACTATTCTCACTGTGGTCAATTTTGTAAGTCATATCTGATTGACTTAGAGGATCCGAAATTATTTAGGTTATTACTTTGTGACTCCAAGTTCTTATTTGAGTTTTTCCAGACTCTATGACCTAATAATTTGGATATAACCTATGAAGAAACGCAACCAATGAAAATATTATATTTAGACCCTTTCATAGAACCTAAACCTGAACCACAATTAGCGATAGTTACCAGGAAACTAGGTAAGGGCATGCTAGTGTTGTTCATTTCGTTGGTTCACTGCAGTTTCCTTTTGTCAGCTCTTTTTGGTTTTAAAGACCCGCAGTTATTCCGGCTACTGTTATACGGTTCGAGTTGACTAAACCTTTCCAACGTCTGGCTGAAGACTTTAAACTTAGCACTTCTTGGGAGGTAACCCAATCTCATGCAACACGGTAATATCTTTCCCTGTCTCTCCTTGTTCATTCTTTTAATTTCATCTTTAGAACATTGAGGACAATGTTAGATTTAAGTTTGGGGGTATGGGAGAAACTTTTTAGTTGCATAATAAATAAACTCCAGAGCCTAGAAATTTACGCCTATTAAGGATAGCACTAACCAATCTAAGTGGATGGAAACATTTTTGTTTTAGGAGTTGAGGAACCAATCTGACTATATGGAAACATCTATAGAGTCTATTCATAAAAGCTCAGAGCTCAGGTGTTAGGAATAACATGATAGTTTCGCCATATCTTGTCGAGTCCTTTTCACTTTCTATTTTTAGTTTTATTTTGTTTCAAGTGATTTGGTGGGGCACACGATTCAAGTTGTTATCTTTGCTAGGGTGAAATAGAGTGACTGAGTTACCTTTTCCAAAAAAAAAAAAAAAATGAAAAGACCGGACCAGTTAGACCAATCGGAATAAGTATTAACACTTGGATAGCAATATGCGTGTGTTCTCCCTGTTTTCGTCGCCTAAGAAAGCGTGGAATGCAGGACCCGTGGGAACTATCGTGTAATATGCTGACAAGAAGCATGCGCTTGGATCAAAAAGATCTATTCATGCCGTTAAAAAAAATGGTTATTGTTTCGTGTAGTCAACTGCTGGTTCCCTTGTATTTGCCAGTTTGTTGATCTAGATTTAAGTTGTTGACCACTGGTTCCCTTGTATATGCCAGTGTGTTAATATTAGTCAGACCGGTATCTCAGTCATTTAGGTTAGGTTCATCTTGGCAGAGTCCTTCAGACAGATATGGGAAACACCGTTCACTTTTCAACGATCTACATTTTTCTTTCCATCTTCTTAATCTTTTCATGTGATTAGTCTGACTCCTAGTATGATGTCCATCGTGAAACTATCTTAGTAGAGCTCTGTCACTTATATGAATTTTAGTATGGTTGAGTGCAAACTCGTGTACAGCAATTGGAATTTCGCATCAGGGTTCTTCCTCTTAGAGTCAATAATTGTATGCCAACCAAGGAGGTTCTTTAGTGCTTTCCAAGGTTCTGTGTAGATATCTAGGGACTGGAGTATTGGTTTTTGTGGGTACACCTCTGATAAACCCACCCGAGATTAACTCGGTCACTTTTCAAGAATAAATTTTGCTCGAGGACTAGCAAATAATAAGTTTGGGGGTGTTTGATAGACACATTTATGTGTCTAATTTGTCTCAATTGTATGTATTGTTAGTGCTTGATTTTGTATTTATTTTGTTATTTTATGTCTTTGTAGGTATTTTTAAAGAAATAAGCTTTTGCGGCAAAATTGGCTCGAAAAGCGGTGTTTTACACCCCAGGATAAAGTATTAAAGGCACCCCAGAAATGCACCGGAAA
The DNA here is from genome assembly GCF_003573695.1 of Papaver somniferum. NCBI lineage: Eukaryota > Viridiplantae > Streptophyta > Magnoliopsida > Ranunculales > Papaveraceae > Papaver > Papaver somniferum. Next base: position 140,347,250 of record NC_039367.1, read on the forward strand.
CGTCCCAGAAATGTCCCGGAGGAACTCAGAAAAATTACTATTTCCACCCAAGAATTACTATTTCAGCCCAAATTGCTAAAGGGACACCCGTACAGGATTAGGGGGAGGTCATCTTCTTTATTTGAAAAATCAAAATTGGCGGGAAAAGCTTCCTTTCAACTGGCAGAATTTTCGATCCAATTTTGATGGTGTTTTAGGGTGATTAAATGGCTGAAACTGTGTGAGATTGTTCCTAGAATATATATAAACCTATTGCAAGCGTTCTGGTCGATCGAATTTGGCTAGAATCGGCTAAACAAGTCATCATCAGAGAACAGGGCAGTCACGGGTTTGAGAGGATTTTTGAGGGATTCAGACGTGTTATGATGATGCATGGAGGACTCTAGCACACTTTTGGACCGTTTAGAAGACAATTAAGGTGATTTTTCAGCTGCAGGCGCGTGATCAAACAAAACAGGAAAGAAAATATTCTTAGAATATTTTTCTTTAAACCGAATAATGAAGGATTATATGGAGTTATTGCGAGGGATTAAATGCTGCTGTTGGGTATAAATTAACTACTTGGGTCGAGTAGAAGGGCTGTCGAGAGTTGGGAGGAGAGAAGGAACGCTGCAGAATCGAGAACCATGATTTCTCTCTGTTGCTGCTGCTGCCATTGATGAAGATGAAGAACACGAAGAACGGACTTGCAGCAGCAGTCGTTTATCAACAGTGTCTAAGACGCACACTCGTGGGTCGTAGTTCGTCGTACAACATCAGTTATCATTTATCGTTCTTCTTGTAACAGCTGAACAGCGCCTTTGCAACAGTTATTTCTGTTGCGATTTTTCTGTTCAATTGTTTTACACCTTTTCATCATTTGTAAACCACTTTTTGAGCAATAAATAATTATTTTGAGAGCATTTTTACTATGATGAGTTAAAACCCAACACTGGGACGACGGAGGAGGCCAAACTTCATACTTGGGGTAATTTCATTAATTCTTTTTAAGAATTTTGCATTAATTTAAAATTGAAATATGATTTGAATTAATTGGTTGTTATTTAATTTGATGATGTATGCTTGGCTTAGGTGTTTTGATACATCATGCTTAGGACTTACAATCAATTTTTTGAAAAGCTACTTTGGCAAAATAAGAGTCCATATAATTTATGTTTTGAGCGATTATTGTTGAGAATAAATCATTGAGCCCTATGTTATGACAATTGGCCGAATCATTAGTCCCAGTACCTCTCGCCCATTGTGACAAATATTGTGTATATATTTTTATTTTTAAATCTTTACAAGTCCGAGCAACGAACTTTTACTACCACTTTCATTACTATAACAATAGAAAGTAAAAGGATTGAAGGAAGAAAAAACTACAGCAACAGAATTTGCAGAAGAATAACAGAGTTGCAGAGATGAGATAATAAAAATAAAAGAGAAAGTAAAAAAGAAAAGTGGAAAAAGGGGGTAAGAAGAGTATATAAAGGAGATTTTTTACTCGAAGAAATAAACACCATTAAGACGAAAAGATGTGAGCGATTAAAAAGCAGCGGTTACAGAAGACGTGTCAAGAAATAAATTGAAGAGAGAGTACGTGTGATAAATGTAGAATATGAAAAGATGAACAGCTGCGGCATTTCTCACATCATTCTCTACTTTGCAGAGAAGATATGAGAAGAGGCAAGATGTAGGATCAGAATCTCGCAATGATAATATTTCAGCGAAATTATCAGTGACACAGTACAACAGCGTCGCAAAACAATTTCAGAAATGATAGAATAAATGACGTCAGCTAAGATCACGAGAAAGATATGATAATCCTGCGAAAATTAGAGAGTTTGAGAAATTAACATCTGTAAGGTTGCGAGAATGTCGCAAACCATACCCGAAAATAAGGGACAGATTAGCTGTCATCCACTATGTATTTCCTTATAAATAGTCGTTCGAATTGTAAAGAGAAGTGAGATCTTTTTTGAGTAAGAAACAAATAAATAGGAGAGAGAAAGTTTAGAGCAAAGATCATTCTTGAATTCTATATCTTTTCTTGTAAGAACATCCAAAGATTAATCAATAAAATTAAGAATACAAACTTAAAATGAGTTGATTAATAATGAAATCACATGAAGAGTGTAGTGTAGGATTTACTGCAACTACAAAAGTCCTTAGAAATTCAGAGAGCCCTGGTACGACATAATCAACCAAGACAGTTCGTTGATATAAACTCCTATCTTCGTGAACCGTATGTTTCAATGGTTGTTGACAACAAGGATTTCGAGAATGATGCTGAATTTCTCAAAGGCATTTGTCGCCTAGAATGTCTTCTTTTTGGATTAGTTGGAAGAATAACTAGTGCTTTGAATAGCGATGATTGTGACTACACATAGCTATTTTATTTTCATCTTCTTATGTTATTTTTTAGGTTTATTGGTATTAAATTCTAAAAATATTTGGAGGATGATGTTTATTGCAGTATTGATCTTTATGATTTTGTGATATTGCAATTTGTTTATGGGATATGTATTATTTACGTCCGTGAACTTGAAGGTCCCATATTGCGGTCAAAAGTAAAGTCGTTCATGAATCGGTATTCGTATTGATGAAAGGACGAATGGACTTTTGACATATACAAAAGTTATGCCTATGCAGTCATGTATTTGATGGAAAATAGGATGATATCTTTTGTTTGACAAGGATAAAGTCTATTATATTGTTATGATGGAAAATAAAATAGATCCTTGTATGTTATCCACGGTATTGATCTTCATTGATCCATTTTATTATGTTTTACCGTGAAGGTTCCATTGGTTGTCTTATGTTGAGCACCTTACAACTAAGTCGATTTACCTTGACTTTGTTGGTTGTTCCATAAGATGATATATGTCGAGCATTAGGAACTAAATTAATCAACTAGTTTGGTTATTTAGTTTGTACTCCATAACTTTTCTTTCTTATATCGAGTACATGTACGGTTAAGGTTATCATATTCTATGATGAACTTAGTCGGGGTTCCATAAGTTCTCTTACGTTGAGCCCAAAATAATTAAATTGATTACTTTGGTGATTAGTTTGGTTGTTTGTGTTCCAGTTAGATTAATTATAGGTTCTCTTGTAATTAATCTAGTTTAGTTTTCATATATTCCACAAATTCTTGTGTTGAGTATATGAACAACTATACTAATCATGTTCTATCGGTTAATGTAGTCGTATATTCCGTAAGGTTTTCCTTATGTTGAGTATGTGAACGATTAAGTTAGTCATCTCCGTATGATTACCTTAGTCATAGCTCCGTAAGTTTACTTATGTTGAGCACTTTCAATTAAATTGATCACTTTTGTGTTTTGATTTAGTTGCGTTTTCAATTGAATTAATCATGGGTTTACTTGTGATTAATTTGGTTGAGCTTTGGATATAGAAAATCATTCCTATGATTTTTGGTGTACAATTAAAAAATCCTTCCTTTCTTTTGAAATTAAGGTCGCTCTTGTTGTTCTTTCGGGAATGACATCAAACGGGGGAGAGTTCTTTTGAAATTGTGCTTAATGGTAATATCTTGCGGGGTGTGCGGCTGTGGAATTTTATAGGGGTTATCTTGTATCTTAAAACTCCTTGATGAATGCATTTAGCTTCGGCTTTATGATTGCATATAAATTAAGTTGGTATGTATTTTTATTTTAGTCTATGAAATGTCTCTTGTGGAAATTTCATTATGATCCCGTCCTTGTACCTTTGCCAATTTTATTGACAAAAAGGAGGAGAAATAATGTAGTTCACACTACAAATACATATGGTTTTCGGATCAATGTGTAAGGGGGAGTGGTTTCCATGATCGAGATGGAGTATTGACTAAGGGGGAGTGATACATATCACTGTAGTATTATTGTTAAAGTCGTGATACAATTGGACTTTGATATTACATAATAATACTATGACACTGTATAATAATGATCGAGAATCTCGATTTCTCTCATTGTTATAGCTACGGATCTTCAACAACGGTGATGCTAAACTTACAACCTTTGGGATCATTGGAGTACTTGGAAGAACGAAGATTTCAGGGAACGTTGAAGATTATACTATAATATGAGCCACTAAAGTTTATCCTTTTTGTATTCCATATGTATTAATAGTTTTGACACTAAAATTGACAAAGGGGTAGATTATTAGAGCATAGCTCGGTCGACCTCGCATGTGTTGCTATCTCAAGCATGTTTGTCAATGTTAGTGATAAATACTATGAGTCTTGATTTCTAGCCTACATAGCTAAGTCTCGGACTAGGATAGAAAAGTGTAGTTGAGCTCAAGGACTTCATGGCGATTCATCATACAACGAATAAGATCTATACAAGGAACCGTGGAACTTCATCAACAAAAAGGTATGTGGAGACTTGAATTTATCTATCACTCAAAAGTCTATCTATTCTATCTCCTACTTCTTATGAGACAAAAGTCGTATGCTATATAGACTAGATCATACACATTTGACATTTCGAGCTGAGCATCCATTGCTTATCTTTTATCTCAAAATCGTGTGTTGGTAAAGAGTTTCGCTTTGATCAAGTTTATCTTCACCTAGTGACGAAAGTCATGAAAAGTTTCAATCACTTTGAGAATTACTCTGACGTGAATCGGTCTGTGAATAACGACTACATAGCGTCCTCTGAGAATGTCTCAATGATTGAAATGAGACTTTAGATTACATAACCATGTATTCCTTGAACCGAAGTTTTTGAACTTTGTCGATCAAGAGAAATCGGGTGGATTGTGGAATTGGCTTGCCACGTCCGCGAACTGTTGGAAGTTATCGACCGAGAATTTCTGCTGTATTTTCCAAAACTCGTTTGTGTGCTAAGTCCGTGAACTCAGTCCGCGAACTGGCGGAAGTTCTCTTTCCGAGAATTTCTGCTGAGTTTGGAAAACTCAACCAATTAACTTAAGTCCGCGAACTTGTTTGTGAACTTAAGAGGTTATGATCTAAATATGTGCTCTGAACAAGAAACATTAAATTACTAAGGAATGTTTTATGCAAACCGTGGTGAGACGATTCAATCGAATCAAATCATCTTTGTTTCAATTGTGTCTTGTGTAGTTACATAAGATCTCATTGAAATTGAACAACTCTTTAACTAGTTCATTTGAGTCAATTGAATTAGTTATGGTGGAGAAGAACAAGGTTAATATGAAATGCTCACATGGTTGACCTTTTTGGGTTACTATGTTGAATCAACATACAAGTACACGTTTGGGCATGGTTCTCACGAACCCAGTAAACGTTTACCAAAATGTGTGTGACAAGATAAGTTTTCGATCTAACGGTTGAGAAATATTAGCTTGAATCTAAATTAGGTTTTCATCTAACGGTGAATAAGGATTGCTTTGTAACTAAGGCACAATCCTGATTTGAAGGCTATATAAAGGAGACATCTAGCATTGTGCAAAACTAATCCCCACACGTCTGTGTGCTACTAGTGCACCCGCTAGAGTCGATCTCCATTAACCTTTTCTTCTCTAAAATCAGGTTAACGACTTAAAGACTTCATTGGGATTGTGAAGCCAGACCGATACTACTTTTGTTGTAGTTGTGTGATCTGATATTGCATCTTCTATCGTACGAGTACAATCGATTAATTGGCTTGAGATCGTGAGAGTTCTCTGATAGGCATGATAAAGAAGTCATAAACATCTTCGTCTCACTGTTTGTGATTCCTCGACAAACCGCCTGTGTAGTCAGGAAGGATTGTAGAGAGGTGATTGATTAATCTAGGTTGTTCTCCGGGAATATTAGACCGGATTACCAATTGTTTCCTGTTCACCTTGATTTTATATCTTAAGGCGGAACAAAACCTAGGGTTTATCTGTGGGAGATAAATTTATCCTTTGATAGACTTTTCTGTGTGAGACAAATCTGTTTATTATCAAGTCTGTGATTTTGGGTTGCAGCAACTCTTGGTTGTGGGTGATATCAGCTAAGGAATCAAGTGCGTAGTATCCTACTGGGATCAGACGCGTAGGAGTACAACTGTACCTTGGATCGGTGGGAGACTGATTGGGGTTCAACTATAATCCAGTCTGAAGTTAGCTTGGAGTAGGCTAGTGTCTGTAGCGGCTTAATACAGTGTGTATTCAATCTGGACTAGGTCCCGGGGTTTTTCTGCATTTGCGGTTTCCTCTTTAACAAAATTTCAGGTGTCTGTGTTATTTCTTTTCCGCATTATATTTTATATAATTGAAATAATACATGTTGTGCGTTCGTGATCATCAATTGGAAATCCAACCTTTGGTTGTTGATTGATATTGATTGATCCTTGGACATTGGTCTTTGGTACCGTCCAAGTTATTCCTTGTATTTGATAAAGACTCATTATTGTTTTTAGCTTGAGTAAAAATCAAATCAAGAGAGAGATATTAACTCCTTGAGATACTTTTATCTAGATTGAGTCTGACTGTCTAGTTGATTCTCTAGTAAAGTATTTCGGAGTTAGTCCATACAGATTGCTAATCGAATTATTGGGCGGTGTTGTTAGACCCCCGCTTTTTCAGCTTCAGCTCCAACTGCATCAGGAGACAGTCCAAAGTCTGCTCTGGTGCCTCTTACTGTGCCTGTAACATCACACCAAAGAATACCCAGACCCATATTAAATTCTTTAAAAGATCCATCAATAAACATAATATGGTCTACCTCCATTCTGCCACACTTTTTCTTCAGTTTTATAACTTTATCATGAACTCTAAGCTTAAATATGAATCCAGCATTCTCCTAAAATCTAGAATAGCTCTATCCATATCTATAGAAATATTTCTGAAAATCACATCACATCTAAGTTTCCAAATGCACCACATAATAACAACAACAATACTTGGCCAACTGACCTCATAAGGGGAATTTCCATGTTCATTACTAAACCAGGACAGGAAGTAATCATCTAAGTCTTGCAAATCATTTGAAATTAAATACTGAAAAGATAATCCAAACCAAATATGATAAGCAATAGGGAACTTAACAAAGAGATGCAGGGCAGTTTCAACAACATTCCTACATAGGGTACAAGTATCATCAACCAATGGATTATAAAAACTTAGTAACGAGTTTACTGGAAGCATATAAGAAAATATTTTCCATATGAAAAACCTAATATTTGGAAGAGATTCCAAACTCCACACTTTCTTCCAGAACAAACAATCTTCACTTGAATAAATCTCATTCACATACGCTTTATATGCAGATTTTATCGTAAACAAACCATTAAGAGTATCAGCCCACATAATTTTATCAGCTTGATTCAGATTAATACTAATAGATCTAATCCTTTTAACATCTTCAGGCACAAATAAATCATTCAGCAAAGATACATTTCAACAATTATTCTTCTTATCTATCATATCCTTAACATAATTATAATCTTTGTAAATTGGATTATTAGAAACCAGAGGAGAGTTTGTATACGGTAACCAAATATCATTCCATATATTTTTAGTAGCACCATCATTTACTTTTTTAATTATATTGGCTCTAATAAACAATAAACCCTTAACAATACCTCTCCAAATCCAAGAGGTACCATCTGCTGCCTTATCAATTTTTAACAAATTCTGGTTATGATAGTATTTATCTTTTAAGAAAATCGAGAGCAAATTATCTGGATTTTGCACTAATCTCCAGCCTAACTTACTAATAAAAACTCTATTAGTAACATAAGAATTCCTAATAGCAAGTCCACCACAGTTTTTAGACTTACTAATATCATCCTAAGAGCGAAAATAAGCAGCATACCTGGGATTCTTTTTAGACCACCAGAAGGTTCTCTGAATAGCATCAATCTTCTAAGTGATCTTTTTAGGTAAGGGAAAGCAAGACATATGATAAGTAGCAAGACTAGAGAGAACATGTTTAACTACCACAGTTCTACCAGCAATATTAAGATTAGTTCTTTTATAACTGCTTAATCTATTATTGAAATTTTCTATGATAAAATGAAAGGATTTACTCTTATCTCTATCAACAAAAAGAGGGGTACCAAGATACTTCTCAGAATTACTCAAATACTTAATCTTAAGGGTCTTAGCCAGAAGTTTAATATGCTTATGATGAGTTTTTGCACTTATGATGAAACCAGATTTTTCCAAGTTTATAGCTTGCCCGGAGGCCTTAGCAAAAGTATCTATGACTTTCATAAGTTTTCTAGCATAAGACAAAGATTCTTTAGAAAACAACATACAATCGTCAACAAAGAACAAATGCGATATAGAAGGACTGCTACTATTTACTCTAAAACCTTGTATGAGATTATCCTTTTCAGCCTTAATAAGAAGTTGTGACAAGACCTCCATACACATTATAAAGATATATGGATAAAGACAATCCCCTTGCCGAATACCCCTTTAAGGAAAGAACAAATCCCCTGGAGCACCATTAACCAAAACTGTGTAGGAAACAGTGTTGATACATTGAAAGATCATATGGCACCAGTCATCAGAAAAACCTAGCTTCTTAAAACAGAAATGATAAAAGACCATTCTAACCTATCAATTGCTTTAGAAAGATCAAGCTTAATAGCCATGTGCCCATTTTTAACTTTTTTCTTTCTCTTCTTAAAAGAATGCAGAATTTCATGAGTGATGATAATATTGTCTTGAATTTGTCTATTGGAAACAAAATCCGATTGATAAGGTGATATAATTGAATCCATCCAAGGCTTCAACTTATTAGTTAATATTTTTGAAATGATTTTATATATGGTATTTGATAAGCTAATGGGTCTGAATTCATGGGGAGTAGATGGATTTTTTATTTTAGGAATTAATGTAATAAAAGAGTGGTTCATTTGTCTAAGAAGAAATTTATTTTTGAAAAAATTTTGAACATGCAATATGACTTCAGTTGAAACTTCATTCCAATTATCACGAAAAAACCCAGCCGGATAACCATCTGGTCCTCGAGATTTCCAGGGATCCATATTCTTCACAGTACTATAAATTTCATCAACAGTAGGTATTGCAATTAAAGACACATTCATGTCATCCGTAACAATTGGTTGAATATTACACAGAGCATCTTGAATATCAGAGCTACTTGGATTTGAAGTTGTATACATCTTCTTAAAATGTTTAGTAAGCAGATCTACAACTTGATCCCTACTATCCAACCAATTACCATGATCATCTTTGATAGTATGTATAGTGTTATACATACTTCTCAGCTTTAAAGTGTAATGGAAAAACTTGTGTTCCTATCATACTGTGTAAAATAATCTATCCTAGCTTTTTTCTTATAGAAGCTATTTTCTATTTCATACCAATAATCAAGCTGATTTTAATAGTTCAGAATAAAACTACCAATATCAGGGGTATACTGCGCACTCTGCAGTTTTTCAATCTCAGCATTCAACTTATTAATTATATTTTTAATATGACCAAAAGAAATAATATTCCAACTACTAAGATCATACTTAAGATTTTTTAGTTTACCAGCCATAATGTAACTCGGAGAACCATTAACTTTTTTAGACCAAGAATTAATAAGAACTCCTTTGAACTCAGGATTTAGCTGCTAGCATTTAAAGAATTTATAAGGAATATTAAGATGTTGTTAAAAGTGAAAACACTTAAGCAAAATGGGGATGTGGTCTGAGTAAACTCTAGAAAGATTTGTTATGCGAGTATGCGGAAGAAATGAGAACCAATCATCATTAACAAAACCCCTATCAAGTTTTTCAAAAATCAACTCATCATGATTTTTAAATCTCCTATTACACCAAGTATAAGGATTTCCAAAAGAATAAACTTCATTCATCTTCATTTCTACTAGACTTCTTCTAACAAAATTAGGAGGGAAGGAATTATTCAGATTACCACCCTGTTTTTCAGAAGCATTTAGAATGAAATTAAAATCCCCTAGAAGTAACCAAGGTCCTTTATTAGATATATTCATGTTGTTAAGAAAATTCCATTAATTCTTTATTCCAATGTTATTGAGAGCTCCATAGATAAAAGTCATAATGCAATTTTTAATCCCAGGAGTAACATCACACAAAACATGAATCATATTAAAAGATCTATTTAATATTTCTATGGAAGACTTAGCAAAATAACCTAAAGCAATACCCCCATATTTTCCTTCAACAAGAATAATATACCAAGAGTCATACGGAAAATGGTGTGTGTATTTTCTAACAGTTTCTATATCTACCATGGTTTCAATAAGACAAATAGCATCAATTTTGTTTTTCCTAAATATATTAGCTAAATGCAACCATTTCTTATCAAAACAGCACCCATTCATGTTCCAGCAAAGAAACTTCATGACTTAAAATAACACAGTGAAATAGAACAAAAAGAAAATCCTAAATTAAAAATATAAAAAAGAATCAGAGAAAAAACTTACAAGGTTATGAGCAGAAGGAGGATCAGCATTCATAGAGTCCATCGAATCCACCATCATGAGATTAACTTCATTTTCAAAATCTTCTTCAGAGATGAGAGGTTCCGGAGGCAACACAACTAAAGGAGTCGGTTCAAGCATTATTTCCTTATCAATACAATCCCCTATGTCTGAATTTCCTAAGTCCACATTCTCAGTGATCGGATTTATAAACATTTCATATGTATAACTCAATTCAGTAGAGGAGTTAAAAATGTTTTTGGTTTACATCGTGCACATCAGTTACTCAATCTTCAGTCTCTCGTACTGTCTTCACAAGCTCTTGCTTGATTTATATATGTCACTTGGCTAGTTGTGTTTGCCACATCCAGCCAGCGCAAAAATGATAAACTATGAATTATTTCTTAGAACAGGCTTAATAAATCAATACACAGTGTGAATAACACAATATTAGTGGACGGAACACATGGGCCATTTTTTTTAATGATCTCAATCACCGTATGCTTAAAACTTTATATGTCGATCCAAAATGATTGCTAGATTGAAAGATGGCCTGTCTGTTTGATGAAGTTGACTTTACCAATTTTTTTTTTTTGCTAAGAAAATTCATTCAATACTAAAACAAAAGGATACAAATTTTGGTTCAATAAATGAGGATAGTCAACTTCCCAAAAACCTGTTAAACTCTGCCTTCTACTGTATTTAACTGCTTTGTCAGCCAATGAATTTAAGTCACTCCTGATATATTCGAATTTAGAGAAGTAGATGTTGTTAACTAAGGCTAAACAATCATCTAAAATGGAGCAAGCAGACAAGCTAATCTGGTCACTAGTTTTATTCAAATAGGAAATGGCATTACTCGAGTCACTTCTGATACTGATGGAAGATAGATTTATGGATTTACTCCACTTGATAGCTTCAAAAACTGCCGGACTTTCTGCCTCTTCCACACTTCCAGTTAATCCATGGGTATTCTGCACCCTTTGTACGTAGATACATGTTAAATCAATACAAACAATACAAATTCCATATTTATCAGTATCTTTGTCATAAGAAGCATCACAATAGATGATATGACAACCATTTGGTAATTCTGCATTATTAGGTGGTTCAGAATTAATACAATTGAACGACTGGATGCTTGAGATGTTTCTGTTGAGATGAGACATGGTTTCATTACATAGTCGCATAGACCATCTAACAGTGACAATGTGATTTCAACAGTTTATTTTGAAAAACTCTGTAGCATCTTTCTGTCCATATACTCCATCCAGTAGTAAATAAAGCACAAATTATATCGTTAGAAATAGAGTTAACAAGCCACTTATGAATCCAGTCTTTTATGCTAATGTTCGACCCGGCATCTTGAAGGACTAAGTGATCACTGGGAATTAGTTGACTTTACATATTTCCCATCCCCAATTTTTCCTAAATCATATTCCAAAAACAATAATTAAATTCTCTATAACTCTTTCTATAACGGGTAAACATAACTCACCCGATTATCAACACCCACCGTCTTCCTTTTTCCTCTCTCAATCTCAACCTAACTATATCATTATTGAAACCTCTGTAACTCATAATAGCACCAAGGCATATATTACCACTATATCCAGTAATATCTATAAGCATGATCTGTTAAAGGTTTATATTAGAACTAATTAAAAAATTGGTTTTGCTTTTTATTCGACTTTTAATTTTATATTGATGCAACAGAAACTAAGCGTAAAAGAATCAGAAGTTTGGAACTGGTTACTTTTTAATACCTAGTGAAACATGATGTTTTGATTTGATATTCTTTAATTCAATTAGGTTTTAATTAGATCTAGTACCCCCAAGTTTAACAATTTTCATATCAATGAATTCTTTCTTCAAGGAAATAAAGGAAAGTTGGGAATCCGATCTCACCTGGTAAAGATAATGATTTGCAGATTAATTTCCAAACTTGATTAACTTAGTCATGGAGATGGTGATTAGATTTTAAATTAACTTTGATGATCAAAGATTATTAGAATTTAGAGTGAGTTTTACTTACCTAAATATAAAAAGAGTCACATGGAATTTCAGTTGTGTACGTAGTTGGTATGGGATTTAGGAAAACTGTGGATAAGAAATAGGTAAAACCAAAAAACAATGACATCTCATTCTTGTTTTATGTGTCACATAAAATGAAACAGTACACTTTATAGGATCGGAGAAATAAGTTTTTTCATGAATATTGACATCTCTCCTCTCACAAAAATCTACGATATATAAAAAATGACTGGTGATGATAGTTGCTTCCTAATTACATAAACAAGTTCATGTTCTGAAACAAACTGAATACAAGCTTACAGGGTACCACATAAAAAGGTTAGCAAACAAATTGAGATGCCGGAGTAAACTATAAAGAATAATAACTACATTAATTAATAATAAGTGCTACGGAGAAATTCATACAAATGAAGAAATTCATGTGTGTTTGTTTATCTTTTATTCGTAAAACCTTTTGTTCTTTATTTTCTATTACACATCTTCATGATGATTTTTTGGTATTCTTAAACAACCTACAAACTATAAAGTAGGAGATTTAAAGGCATGTTTACCATCATACAAAAAAAATAACATCAAACTTTTGAGATAATTTGAATTTAACCGCGTCAATGGATCCGCTTTGTTTACCAAATTATCATGTACCAATTTGACCAATTTGACAAATGATGCCCTTAAAAAAGTGGAGTGTTTGACTTTGATTCGAGAATTTACAGTTTTACAATCCACCAGGAGTTAATAAGGGGTCGGTCTGTAATAGAAGTAATGCATAGTCACCAGGAATAGCTGGGCCAAATGTTTTATGATTTAGACCAATAACTGTAAGCTTAAAATGTGGTATGCCGGCCCAAAACAACTACTGAAGATGGCTTGTTGGTTATGTTAAGATGACAGGACAAAATTGGCATCCCAAGCCTTGGTTTAAGTGTGTCACATAAAATGGAACTCGCAAAACACATTTTACATGATAGAAGAAATTAATTTGCCATGAAACTTGGCATCTCCGATAGATTAAAGAGAGATAAAAAATAGCTATAGTGATAGATGATGTATTTCTTCCTGCCAAACAACTGAACTCAAGTTAAGCTGTAAACTGAGGTACTACAAAAGAGGGAAAAAAAAAAAGAAATTGAGATGTTAAAGTAAACTATAAAGAACAATTTCTTTCGCGAATAACAATAATGGCGGGAGCGGAGAAAATTGTCATCGTAGTTGTTATAAACAAAAAGACAGTAACGAGAGCTAGTATCAACTTATGGTAACGATATTGGTAAATCATGCTTTAGGTAACGGGTTATTAATATTGAGAAGAACAACAAGAGAGATGTGCTCGATACAAAAAGGGGAGTTTTATCAAAAACTTACATCAGAAACTATGACAACCTTGAAAGCCGTTGACATTAAATCAGAAGATTTAAACATACATGCACTTGAGCTTAATTATTCAAAACTTCAGAAGATTATACAAACATTTTGGGTATTTGGTTCTTCTTGTTAACATATTATGATATTTACATGAAAATAACCATTATATTTAAAGTTCTTAGCAGAGTAAATCAAATTAAAGAACTTAGAAATCGACGCACAAAGAACAACCAATCCATCTTTGATTTCCTTGGGTATATGCGCCTAGGCTAGCAATTCTACAAGATCATCTAGTGATTTCATTGTCTTCTCGTAGTAAAGGTACGATTCATACACTTTCGGTGTTCGAACATAGGTATCAAACTGCACAACACAAAAAAAGAGACGTAAAACAAAGTTAAAACAATATCTCTACTCTCTATGGCCCATTAGCTTATCAGTTAATTAGAGCGTCTTGCTAATAAATACAAGTTCAAAATTAGAAACGCACCTCAGCCATGTTATCCACCAATTCATTTGCTTTGTTCACGTATGCCTTTCGACTTCTCTCCGGCAAGGTCGTCATAGCATTCTTAAGATCCTGAGAAAGATAAGCTTGTTTGAGTCTAATGTAAAAGATAACATACCTCCATGACATAGTATCAAGCATTTCTCTTATACTATGTAAGCCCTCAGCAGTTTGTCTAATTCTTGCCACTGCATCTTCCGGAGAGAGTCCCGGTTCGAAAAACCTTTCCTTGATAAATGACCTCGTACCCCAAGCTTCAGCTAAGGCCATAGGCGTCACTTGTAATCCACCACCAACACCAATTGCCAATGAAGTTGTTAAGATGGTTGAGATTAGTTTCCGTCTCCCATTAGAGGTTTCTTTGTTGGTTATTAATCGGGGAATGGGTGTCGATTGATTTCCATGGGATTTCTGAGTGTAGCAAACAACCATGGATTTAGCCAAACTAGCCATGGTTGGATAGAACTCAAAAAAATTTTGTTGATAAGACGCTGGGGAAGAAATTTGAAGAAATATACTACACAAATTCTAGCCAACCTAAGATAACCTAGCATTTTGACACGTGGCAAATGTTATCTACTTAAAAGGATACATCCTGTGTACAGTTACAGTGGAGTACTGGACTTCATCACTTGATGCACATAACCTCTACCTAGGATACCAAAATGCTACATGCCCCAAACAATTTTCCCACTCCCCTTTTTATGCTACATGCCCCAAACAATTTTCCCACTACCCTTTTCTTCATGATACGTTGCAAAGGTCTTGGTCCATGATTGTTTAGCGGAGACCCATTACGGCCTTTAACAGATTCATCATTCATAGATGAACAGTTTAGATAGAAGCCACATCATGGGAGACAGGGACGGAGCCAGGACTTAAAGGTTGTGGGGTCGAAAAAAAATTTCTAATATTCACAATTTTTTTTTAACTGAATCAAAATCGTCTGTTTAAATTTTTTTACCTTCGTACAAGTTCCACTGCAATTTAGTATTCGGACACAACCATCAAGATATATATGAAGTTCCAAAAGCATTTTTAACACAACTTCCTCCTCAAGAAAGCAAATTACAGGACTGGACTATGCTTTGCATATGCGAACTTTATCCTTTGGATCCAGGGTTGAGATACCTGCAACAAAGACAGAAGGAGTTCAAAAGCATGACTGTCAAACGAGCTAGCAAGCAAACTTATTCCAACTAATATATTTATATACAGAAATGTAAAGCTTACCATTTTCGCCAAAATAGATGAACTCATCCCACATAGGCAAAATGTAAATTAGACGTAACATCTCTTTTCCAAAAAGTATTATATATATTAACAAAAAAAGGATCTTGTAGTTGATTTGTCTGATAGACAATATACATCTGTAATTACATCAACTGCAAAAATCAAAAGATCCATAACCATAAGTCTGCCCAAAAGATGGAGAAAATAAATCATTCATGTAAACCCAACCTAATGCTAATTAATCTATGTTATATCATCTTCCCCATTTGACATTGTATACGCAAGTACCAACCTACAGCCTCCCCCATTTCTTGTACTTCAGTTTGTAAAGAAGAAGCAAGTTCACCAAGTTCATTTGTACTGCCACCACCTCGTTTTGAAGGCCATGATAAATCAACTGTCGCCTTCCTTTTGTAATACCTCTCCATCGACAATTGAGTTTTCATAGATCACGGAATTGGTTGCATAAACCTACATTGATGCTTCAATTAGAACATTGTAAATAAACAAAATCTACAAAAGCAAACAAAACAAAAGATTGATGCTTCAATTAAAAACAATATGAATTAAAAAAAAAAATACTGAGAAAACCCTAAAAATTCAAATAAAAGACAAGGGTCTGATTACTTATGGATTAATGAGTATTTTAACGAATCTCACTCTAGTTATGTGAACTGTGATTATAGTTATAGAGAAGACGAATTTTGCTTTTGATTAAGAAAAAAATAAAAACCCTAGCTTGAAAATATCCAAATCGAACTAAATGATCGTATATATTTCTGAATTAAAATTAGAATAAAAAAGAAATCATGGTGATGAATGTACCTTAAGCGTCACCTTTAACTGATTTGTGATCAGTATCATCAGCTAATAATCTCATGCGGAAGAGATACACAGTTACAGAGAAGAGAAGGTTCTCTTTTTTCTTTTGTTGTAGTCTGCAAAGAGATAATGTCGGTAACACGGGAAGATAAAGAAAACTAAGCTAATAATAAAAATTATCAGTTTAACTTTGACCTCTTAGAAATGGTAAGACTTCAATTATGCGATTTATATTTGCACCCACAAGACTCTATTATTACAGAAAAACCAAGCCTAATCTTATTAAATTTGAAATTTCAGTAGGTGCAAGCGCACCCATTTGCGCTCACATGCCTCCGTCCCTGATGGGAGAAGAAACTAGGAGATGATTGTGGGGGTCATGTAGTGTATCTAAAATGACTTGTCAAGTGGAAACAAGACTAGATATAATTTGATCATTATGATAAATTCCGAAATCCTTGGACCCGTTTGTACCAACTCTCTGGTGCATTGCCACCAGCTAGCTTTTTGCTTTTGCTGTAACAAACAACTTCTCCATAAGTGCACAATAGCAAAAAGAAATAATTAGGTTGTGATGCAGGCGTACACAGCAGATACCCAAAGCACATCACAAGTTGTCAATTCCTGCCCATATCATCTACTTGCAGGTACTGAGAGGCACACATTTTCCCAAGACAATGCAAACAATATATGCAACAAATTCTGAAGCTTTCTGCACATGTGAACATAGCATGAATGTAATTTTTTTTCTGATCAAAAAAAAACATAGCATGAATGATAGGACAAAAGGGACCATATAGTTAACCATAAATTACTTTGACATTTTTCCAATTGAAATTACCGTAACATGTGAAGACCACAACAGTCTTCTTATCTTATCTGCACTGTGTAATAAGCAATAAAACACATTCAAACATTAACAGCTGCTTTCTTCTTCTTTTTCATTGAGCTTGCGTTCACAAAAATGGCTGAACATGTACTTGGATTCGACAACATGACCACAATACCTTCTTCTTTCCAAACAGTGGAAAGGAGCCCATTTTCCAAATCGGTAAAATGAGTAACAATTTATGGGCAATGTTCTTTTTATTTTTATGCTAACATCATTCTAGAATTGGGCATTGCTTGTGCTACTAAAATCATAATTGAATTGTCCTCTTGGCTTTTGGCAGCACTGCAATATCGGATTAAACTCTAGGTTGATCAGCAAAATCTCTTCTAATCAGGTAATAAGTTCGACAAAACTTTAGCTATACAATGAATTAATCAACATTTCTACAATAAGTAGCTACTTAATATCGTTAAATTTGGACATAACATGTGTAGGGAATGAAAATGAGCAGCTCTAAAAGAGGATCTCTATGTAAAGTGAATGCTTTTCCAGATTGCTGGCCAATAATGGCAGTATTAGTTGAACATATGGAAGGACAGAGAGACATGATAACCCACAAGTCTGTTTTTCACCTTAATGATGCAACCATCAAGAATGTTTGTAAGTAGTAATATTCTTTTTCAGTCTACTACCTCCACATGCCGGCGTCTGACTCATCTGTCTGTTCTTGCAGATACAGCATACATCATGTTCACTTGTTGGGGATGTTGTTTCTTTGGAGCCATGAAAGTAAGCTATACCTCTTAATATACTTATCGTGTGTTTCTCAAGTCATCAACTAGTACCAGACGATAAATGTGGATACGGTTTTCTTTCCTTCCAATTAGGATCCATATTATGATTCGGAACATTATAGGGGAGATGGCGGAGATGGTACCGGACATTGGGTCTACGAAAAGGTTAGTGCTGATGCCAGTTCTTGTTGTGTTTTAAAATAGTTTTGGAGTACATGATCTAGGAGAGCAATTTAAGTTTGCATCACTACAAGTACTTCTTTTGCAAATTGCGTTTAACTTATACACATACAAAATTATAAATTTCGGATTAGATGCCAAATTCAGTTTTACTGGTGAACTTTAGACTGTGGGGTTATACTTGTGCAGCAAGAAGACATTGAGGAATCGTCAAGAGCAGCATTGTGGCGTGAGGAGTTGATTGAAGAAATCGAGCAGAAGGTTGGTGGGTTAAGAGAGTTGGAAGAAGCTGGCAAGAATTAAGAAAACCTATGAAGAAGACTATACATACTTTATTGTCAATTGAACTGCAATTGATCTACTTACAAAATCTTTTCTGATACTCAATATGATCACTTCTATATGTTTCACTAGGTAACAGATAACCTATGTCGTAATGAAATTTAAATACAATCCTATAATAATACAATGTTGCATACAACAAATTTTCCAAACCACAGTACAATTTGAGAATAATAGCTGATCCAGGCAAAATCTTGGGCCCAATAGTTGAGGAGATTACAAAAGCTATTGAAACCCTCCTGTCTAGAAAAACATTTCAGGGGAGGGCAGTAGTAGCGTGGAAGAATGAAACAACAGGTGGGCAGAAGTGTGTCAACGCTGGACAGTAAAGGTAAAAGTAGTTTTCTTATTTGTCAGTGTCATTTTGAGATGTGAAGTGAAGAAATAGATTTACAGCTTGATCTTCAAATGAACAAAACCTCGTAATTTTCCTACTCTGTAGGACTTTCACAACAGCGTCAGTATAAAAAAGAAACTACAACAAACAATAAATAAAAGAATTAAATTACACGCTAGAATCTATTTTACACAAAATTGGTTAAGCAGAAAATTAGTATGATGACTTCACCTCAGAGAGATTGGTGCTTCGGGTTTAGATCCCATCATCACAAGCCTTCTTTCATCTATAAGCTCTCACTTCTTCTTTTTTTGTTGGAAGTTTGAGCGTTTACTGTATTTCTTGTGTCCCCTCCTTGAACCTTATATACGACAGAGATGAGATTAGAGAAGTTCTCGAGTTCTGTAAAAAAGGCTGACTCAAATATAACCTCCCTCTCGGATTTTACGGCAGCCTTTTAGAGTGTATTATGAAGCCGTATAATGAAGTCCAGCATAAGCATCATTTCTTGTTCATGTTTTTATATTTCATGAGTCGTGAGCGCTATGGACCATTAATGTAATTCTCTTAGCACTGTCATTTCGAAGGATATCGCTTTTATACCCAATCTAAAAAAGAACATAACCAGAAAAAACATGAATTAACAATAGCTCTTTAAAATTGGAATGTAATAACAAGAGAATGGAGTACAAGCTATTCTGATTGGTACGGAAGACTTACATCGTTTTGAGTGATATCAGGAGAGAACCAGCGCAGCAGCACTCCTAGATGTACAACAGCAGGAATCAACTTGAAAAGCAAAGGAGTTGTCACCTGTGTATTAAATCTCAGATGATCAGTTTCAACCTGGAGTATTAGATCTAAAGAGGAACTGGAGATCAGATCTTTACAGGCACTGCACTGATGCCTCGGTACAGAATCTTTAAATACTCGGGGTGGACCAGAACTTGGATTATTGGTTTCTGGTCACCTCTCAAGTCTCAATCATGTCAGATCCAAGGAAAACAGAATCAAAAATTTTCAGCTGATTCCCATCAGTTAACTTGGTCTAGCTAGGGAACTAGAACTAAAATTGGAGGAAACAGCTAAAATCTGATTTGATCCTTATGTAAATGGCATAAGCTCCTGGCCGTTCATTTGACGGTGGTCAGTAGAATTGTGCATGAGAACAATAAACTTACCAAACTAAGAGCTGTTGTTCCTAGAAGGAGCAAATATAGCTTGCCCTGGAAAATTACAAGAATCAAAGTTAGGTTCCAGCAGAATTGCGAAAATTTACCCTCAGACTTCTTTCTAACTAATCTAAGAATCAACGACCATGAGGCAACAAATACCTCGACCAAATGAATGTTTGAAGCGCGGCTGAGAAGAACAAAAGCAAATTCTCCAATCTGTGCCAGGGACATCCCAACCTACGAATAGGAACGAACTAAGGCCTTTGAGTAAACAAGAACATAGAATTGCAAAAACAGCTCATAAGTAGGGGGGACTAAAGCAATGGAGATATAGCTTACCAGTAGTGAAGTCTTGTTGCTATAGCCAAAACCTTTAATGACTAGGGTAGTCACGACAGTTTTAATAATGATCACAAGTATAACTGAAGCTAGTAAAATATCAACATGATTCCAGAGGAAATGAACATGGATAAGCATTCCTATGCTAGCAAGGAAAAGAGCAGCAAAGAAGTTTCGAATTGGTTCAACCTGCCAAATAATACAAAGATGATGAGACAACATTTCATGACACTTAACGCATTCAAATAGTTCTTCCAAAAATGTAAACACAAATCATGTAAGTGACATCTCAAATTCTAAAAATACTCAAGTACAAGAACAACTCTCATACAGACAGAAGAAAGGAGGCTTATAAGCTTAAAACCTCTGGGAAATATAACAAGTTGATCTTACTTGTTCAAGTGTATGCTGTGCAAGATCGGTTGTTGAAATCATAACACCGGCAGCAAATGAACCAAGTTCAAGACTTAGCCCCAACTTGTCACTGCACTGAAACCAGCATAATAGTCCCAGATTAGACTTCATAGGCAATCACATGATTAAATGACCTCAGTCCTTAAACAAGCTATCAAACATGCGGTTGTGAATGGAATTTGATTTCAGATAGCCCCTCCTAGATGTAAAACTTGTAGCGAGTGCAAACAAATAATTAAAAGAATGCTAGTGAGTGGAACTAACCCAAGCAACAAGCAAACAGAATGCGACTGCAGCCAATTGATAAAGCTCGTTGGTCTGCACATAAAGAAGCTACCATTAGGAAGCAGCGTAAATAGAGTAACTGGGACCTAAGGTAAGGAGTTATTAACTTCAAAAGACAGCTAATAAATTTAAATCGGGATATCTAACACGTTGAATGCACAACTCATACCTGTGATGACAAGCTTATCATCAGCTTAAGAAACCAAGGCACACATGTACGAGATAATATTGACAAAATGGCTAAAAACGTAAGCAAGGTCACCAACCTGGTTGAAAGAACAAAGACGAACAATTGCGCACATGAAAATATTATTTAACAAGCACATTGCAAATATGAGGTGGAAGGGTGTTCACTTACGACTTAGTCATGGAGATAACTCCTTGAAGGACCCCAGAAGTACCACCCAGCACTGGAAGCAGCGCAAACAATAAACCGACAGCACAATCCTGGAAATTAAGAAGTTCATCAAAAAATAAAAAGGAAGAAGAAGAAGAAGAAATTTGGGATGCAAAGTCCAGCATGAGCAAGAAATCCAGTATTTATCAAGTGAAAGCACAAGTAAAAAGATAAACTCAATTTTTCCAACATGCCATATATAAAGTAGAAAGGAAACAGATGAATTTCTAAGATGAAGTTCATCATAAGAGATAATTAAAAGTGTCAAAACACCTGAAGAATAAGGGTTCCAACAGTAACTTGACCATGAAGTGCATTGATACTATTTCTTTCCATCAAAAACTTCAAAACCTGAGGATGAAGACGGGAGAGTGAGAAATTTCCGAGCATAATGCAAAACAAATGATACTGATACTGATTGGCATGTCAGAATTTGGACATGTCAAAATCACATCAGAGGATACTGATACTGGTTGGCAAAACAAACAACATATGTAGTTCAATGGATAGTAGACTAGGAAGAATATTTGATTTTGGTTTCATCAGCACTGCTAGGAAGTTCCATTTACGTGGTGAATCTCAATTTTGAATTAAAAGAACTCAGGGACCAAGATAACAAAGCTTAAAATCAAGTGCTAAGCCATCTAATTATAAACTGAAGCAGGAGTCATTTAAGAGTGTAATACGAAACGACAAACAAGCTACACGAAAAAGACACGGCCAAAATGAATGAAAACAAATTAGTATGAACTCTTTCTCAACACTTTATCTGACACTGAATATGTGAATCAAAGTTATGATTTAGACTATCCTTAAGAAGTATCAGAGACTTACCACAGCTGTTGACGACATTGACAACAAAACACCAACGAAAACCCCCTCCGAAGCTCTGCCACCGCATAGCTGAAGACATATGAAAACAACAGTAAGAAATCTGAGAAGGATAGTATGTTTGGTCGGATCATTTAGGATTTCTAAGCCAGAAGTTTGATACACTAACTTAATTGTTAAATTTATAACAGCTATGTTGTTGCAACTGAGAAAATAGCCAGGAAACTATATAATCATGCAAACCACAACCACTGAGAATCTATAACAAAGCTATAGGACAGAAACTTGGCAGATATCAATTAAAGGGCAACTACGTAAGGATGAAGGAGAACAAGAGTACATTACATCTAACTAATAGCATATTAAACTTTAAAAAGCGGAAACTCCAAATGACCAATTAAAATAAATGAAAAGAGGACAAGATAAGGAGTCTGGTAGTACACATGCTTCTTCATCATATCAAGATAACGACAAAATCAAAATCACGACGCCAATCAAAATGTATAATCAACTTTAGCCTACAAATAGCAGGATGTTCTGCAATTGGACGGAGTCAAAAATAAAATTTTAAACTTAAAAGTTATGATTACAGGAAAATGATAATGCATTGAAAAGAATTTCAAACAATTTAACTGATATATTATGATAATTATCTCATCTGATATGTTTTCAGAGTCACTGAACATACCGAGGCTGTTACGCCAGCTAAGGACATAAATAAGAAAATTTGGAGTAAGCCTCCAAGCACCGCAACAGCTCGAACAACTCGAAGCTGCAAATTTTAAGAGAAGACATCTCGTCAGAAATCCATGTACAAAGTTATGGATTGAAAATATCAAAGATGCAAATGCATTTGTTATAGCGTAAGCCAACCTTGGCCGCGGAGAACTCTAGTCCCAACGCGAAAAGAAGGAAAATTACACCAAATTGAGCAACTGTCTCGACCTACAAGCACAAACTCTCAATAAGAAAATGGATAGTAACATTTGACAGTATCTGCTAAGTTGAACTTCAAACCACAAAGATAGTAAATGCTTATGAAAGTCAGATTGTGCCAAAAATTAATAAACTAACATTCTGGTAGACTGGTAGTTGGCCCATAGCTATACACTGAGATACTAAAATACGGAACAAAGTATGCGCCTCTGTTTATTTAATCATTACTCAAAACAGATTACCAGAAAGAGAGATTCAATTTCTTCTCAATATTTTACTTTAATGTTAGAGATTCACTTTCTTCTCAGTATTCAGCAAAATAGGATACAATTGAATCCAAAGAAATAGAATAAAAAACTTCATATATCATGCTTTTATCAGTTGAACCACTAGGAAAGCAACTTACTTGCACAATTTCGCTAATAAAGTTCAAACCTCCAGGTCCTACAAGAGATCCTGCTAACAGATACCCCGTGATAACCTGCCACAATTTCAGGAGTTGCAGGATCGTTTAAGAGATAACAAGGTTACATCCAAACTAAAGCTACAAAATAAGAATCATCACGAGCAAAGCTTTGTGCATAATAATGTTCCCACCGGCTGTCCAGCACAAGCAAATGCAATTCCTCCACAAGTTGCAGACACAATGACAACGACAAGATCTGATATCAATCTGAAAGGGAAGCAATTGGAAATAGTTGGTAGAGCATTCAGCAAAGAGTTACTTGGCTATGTGCTACAAAGATAATGACATTTTACACTTCAGTAGAATTACCTCAAATCCAATTGTAGCACAGGATATTTTGATTTCGTACTAGATATTATAAAGACATTATTCTGAAATTACAATTTCAACACATACATCAGGATCTGATCGATGAAGTTGGTACATATCCAAATTATTTCAAAACTAAGCTATTGAAAATCATTAATTACATTTTATAATGGTGTCCACTACAACAAGGAGAACAAACCTTATCATCTATCAACGTTGGAGTCTCTTCTGCTCGATTCTCATCCAAATTGAGGATGTCGTGAATATGAAATGACCTAACATTAATAGGAAAGGATGTCGATATTAGTCCAATAATATGAAGAGCTAATACAACTTAGATCAGCTTTCTAGTACTAACAAAAACAAATTCAACTGCAAAACAACTGCTAGCATCTACTTATTTGCATGATAGATGCACATACTTCAATTTAGTCTCATTTTTCTTAGGTTTCACTCTTGCTACAGTTTCCAAAACTGCCTGTTGAGCAATAACAAAAAGAAAACGAATTCAGCAAAGATACGGTGTCCGATGTATAACTAATATGCAAAACTGAAATTGGGAAAGGATATACATATACATATACATCTCATATATTTAACCAACAAAATACATGGCAGTTCCAATTGCAGTACTGAAAGGTACAGTTTATCATTCAGCAGACCAACAAATGGAACCCAATCTATGACCTGGGAAATTTCGGTATCATTGACACGTTATTTTTATGAGTGTCAGTAATTCTTGCTCATATTAGAATAACTTCAACATTTGAAACCGTTTAGGTGATCTGTCAAGGAAACATAAATCAAGACTACCTCCACTCTAACAACTTAACAATCATAACTATCTTCCAAAAGACAATACTGATTTTTTCTACGTGAACCATATCCTTCAGAAAATTTTGTACACTAATTAGATTTTGATATCTAAAATTCAATTCCAGAAGTTTAAGGATTAATGAATGGCATATTTCATCTGATGTTTACACAAAAGGTGAGGGCTGAGGAGAGAGCTAAATCATGGAACAGAATCACCTCAAATAATGCTCTCTATACTAATGTCTATGCACACACAGATTATAAATAGCTTTATCGCAAGGTAACCGACATTTTGGTCAGCAACACTGTTATTGAAGCTCCCAGCATCAGTTTCTACAAATAAAAAAGAACAGTGGAAAATTAGCATCATAGAGAAACTACAATACAACCAAACTCCTTTCATTAGGAGAACTAAAAATAGAAACTTAGAATCATAACACAAGAAAGTTATCTAGAAGAAAAAAAATCAAAATCATTAGTAATTCAACCGTGATACAAATGAATCCATCAATGCAAATCAAACATCACAAAATCCACAATCCAAATAGCAGCAACAGCTGCTGATGTGTAGCTAACAGTGATTAACTACTACATTGAAAAAACTAGCTCATTTGAAAATCTCCCAGCATAATGATCCAAGTTCTAAAGTACTAGCATTTCCAATACAATCAATACTAATTGTTCCACAATACTAACAGACACCTAACTCAATTCACCATTTCAAATAACATATCAAAATCACATCCAATAGGCACACTACACCTACTGATGCATAACTTTTCCAAACCTAAATCGATTCGCCAATGCAAATAACATTTCAAGATCAAATCCAATTAACACACTCGACAACTACTAATCATGTAAAACTTATTCACTAAATCTCCCCAGTAATAAACAGAAAATAGGTTGAATTACATTAAATTCCTCATCCAATTGCAAAAACCTAACTAAATCCAGTAAAATTCCCATTTCTATGAAAGTGCATTTTGCAAACTATAAAATTTCACCAAATAATTTCTCACTCTAACTCTCTAACAGCAATCAACTACTGTGCATTCAGAGTATTGAGAAGGAAACTAAAATTTGAGATCTGAGATAAGAAGAAAAACGAACCTCCAGTGGTGGATTCATTATCAGGGAATTCATTAGACAAAGCACGATCAAGCATATCCGCAATACTATCTTCTTTAGTAACATTCTTCTTCTTCTCATCATCATCAACAACATTATTTACATTAATATTATTAATTATCTCATCACTATTAGCATGGGGAAAAATCGTTTCTGCAAACCGATCTAACTCAGTCTCTTCAAGAAACGAAACTGAGTTACTCACAAAACAAAACAGAAATACAAATAAAAGAAGAAGAAGATTTAATGAAGAAGCAAGAGCAGAAGAAGAATCCCTCATTGCAGAGGTGAAAGAGGGGAGAGAGTGCGTATGATACGCAGAGTTGGGGTGTAGGTTAGAGAGTGACAGAGAAACGGTTGGGTTCTGTGTGAGAATAAGAGGAGAGAGAGAGTGAGTGGTGCGTAGTAAACACTCACGGTTGAGGTCAGGAAAAAAAAGTGGAAAAGGAGCGTTTGTTTGTTTGTACGGAAAGAGGAAGTGTTTACAAACAAATTGGGGGAGTGTCGGTTTAGAGATGTGCCGGCCTCGTGAGGATACGGATTCGCTTTCCATTTTCCTACGGAAGAATAAGAGCCTGTTTGGTATATTTTCAAAAACAGTTTTCTGTTTTTAAAAACAGAGAAAACAGAAAACACACGAGAAAACGCGTTTGGTAGGGACATATTCCGAAAATGTTTTCTATTTTCTGTTTTTGAAAACAAAAAATGAAAACAACAAATTATTGTTTTCTGTGTTTTCTCTTTTTTCTTTTCTTGGTTCTTTTTTTCTTTTCAGAAAAAAGTAAGAGATCGGAGGAATGACTACAAGTGAGTCATGACTAATATCACTATCTCTTAGACGAATCTTTACATTTGATCCGATTTAGTTGATTTTCCTTGTTTTCAAAAACAGTTTACCAAACAATTTTTAGAAAATGAAAACAAGGAAAAAAGGGTATGTTTTTAAAACAGCGGAAAACTGTTTTTGAAAACAGGCTCTAACTTTTTGATAAAAACATTTTTAGTAGTAACTTGGTGATGCTAGAGCACCGTTGAATCCATGTAGTTGCAGGAAATCCTACACTACACCCCTCACAAGATTTTATTAACATTCAACTCATTTTAGATCAACAATCTTAATTTTATTGATAAATTTTTGAACAATCTTACAAGAAAAGATAAAGGAATCAAGAATAACCACTGCTCTAGATTTTCTTTCTCCTACTTACTTGCTTCTCACTCAGAAAAAGATCTCTCCTTTTCCTTTACAACTGAACAACTATTTATAGGGAAATACATAGTGGATGACAGCTAATTTGTCCTTTATTTTCGGATATGGCTTGCGACATTCTCGCAACCTTACGAATATTAATCTCGCAAACTCTCTTATCTTCGCAGAATCATCACATTTTTCTCCTGATTTTAGCTGACGTCGTTTATTATGTCATTTCTGAAATTGTTCTGCGACGATGTTGTGTTGTGTTGTGTTGTTGGTAATTTCGCTGAGGCATTATTGCTGCGAGATTCTGATCCTACATCTTGCCTCTTCTCATATATTCTCTGCAAAGTAGAGAATGATGTGAGAAATGCCGCAGTTGTTCATCTCTTCATATTCTGCATTTATCACACGTATTCTTTCTTCCATCTGTTTCTTGACGCGTCTTCTGTAACCGCTGCTTTTCAACCGCTCACGTCTTTTCGTCTTAATGGTGTTTATTTCTTCGAGTAAAAAATCTTCTTTATATACTCTTCTTACTCTTCTTTCCACTTTCTTTTTACTTTCTCTTCTCTTTTTATTCTCTCACCTCTGCAACTCTGTTGTTCTACTGCAAGTTCTGCTATTGTAATCCTTTCCTGTTTAATCTTCTTACTTTTTATTCATTCCCATACTCTATATTCAAATATGCCTCCAAGTGGCCATAGACATGAGAAAAATTTAAAATACATCCAAAAAGATCTTGCTGAGAAAGGTTTCACACTTTCTACCATTCCTGGTGAAAGTGCCAAGTCAATTCTTTCTATCAAACTTTTCTCTGATCAATATTGTGATGATCAATCAATCATAATTTCGCTAGGTCAGATTCTCACAGGTCTCCCCATTCCTCTTTATGACCCAGATATTCCTCTGTTCTATGAAATTCTCGCTCACTCGGGATTTTCGCGAGCTATCTTCCAATTGAGTGGGGATTGCATCCGTCTGATGCTAGAGTTCGCTAACTGATTTAATATTTTTCGTGGTTGTAGTAATGAGGTTCAAACTCTCGGACTTGTGAAGGATAATTTTTTTAGAAAATAAATATATACAAATATTGACAAATTGGTAGAGAGGTACTGGGACTAATGATTCGGCCAATTTTCATAACATAGGGCTCAATGATTTATTCTCAACAATAATCGCTCAAAACATAAATTATATGGACTCTTATTTTGCCAAAGTAGATTTTCAAAAAATTGATTGTAAGTCCTAAGCATGATGTATCAAAACACCTAAGCCAAGCATACATCATCAAATTAAATAACAACCAATTAATTCAAATCATATTTCAATTTTAAATTAATGCAAAAGTCTTAAAAATAATTAATGAAATTACCCCAAGTATGAAGTTTGGCCTCCTCCGTCGTCCCAGTGTTGGGCTTTAGCTCATCATAGTAAAAATGCTCTCAAAATAATTATTTATTGCTCAAAAAGTGGTTTACAAATGATGAAAAGGTGTAAAACAATTGAACAGAAAAATCGCAACAGAAATAACTGTTGCAAAGGCGCTGTTCAGCTGTTACAAGAAGAACGATAAAAGGTAACTGCTGTTGTACGACTAACTACGACCCACGAGTGTGCGTCTTAGACACTGTTGATAAACGACTGCTGCTGCGAGTCCGTTCTTCGTGTTCTTCATCTTCATCAATGGCGGCAGCAGCAGCAGAGAGAAATCATGGTTCTCGATTCTGCAGCGTTCCTTCTCTCCTCCCAACTCTCGACCCCCTCTCATTGATGCCCCAAGACCTTATATATACTCGCAATCATCCAAAATCTCATCAATCAATCAAATATATTCGGTTTTACTCTCCATGCAGATACGGGGAATAATCACACCACAAGAGTATTTTCACGAATTAAAACCTCTTACCATATCTGTTTCGGTTAAACAGGATGGTATAAACTACTTGGAGCGAGAAAAATGTCCCAAATCTTCTCGAGTTTAATGGAGAATATTCTCCCATGCAATACGCCCTTGTTTTCAACTCGTTGGATCAAACAGGTTTTCCAGACAAATTCGATCAGATTCGATACCCACAATATCTTCCTTAGGCTAAATCACAACATCCTACCAAATTTCAGCCATTGAATCTCCCTAGAATACCATCAGAAATCAATCGACAATTCTGCCAGAGAGTAAAAACATTTCCCGCCAAAACAAATTTTGAATTTTGGAAGAAGGTCGCCCCTTATCCAAAGTGTTGGGGTGCAAATAGTAATTTTGGGTGGAAATAGTAATTTTTCTGGATTCCTCCGGCACATTTCTGGGACGCTTCCGGTGCATTTCTGGGGTGCCTACGGTGCATTTCTCCGGGGTGTAAAACACTACTTTTTGAGCCTATTTCGCCGCAAGGGCTTATTTCTCTAAAATTTCCTACAAAGACATAAAATAACGAAATTAGTACAAAATCGAGTGCCAACAATATAGTATTGAGATCAAATTACACACAAAAATGTGTCTATCACTAACCATGATGCTGGTAAAAGATCTCTGTACTCCAAAGAACTTAGGGATCCTAAATTTGCAGACCTGGAGATAATTGCTGAGAAATACACAGTAGCGAGTTTCTTTGAAAATTATGAATTAATCTCCATGAAGAAAGAGAATACTCGCTGGGGTATTCGTTTGAAAAGGAAAGATAACATTGATGAAGCTAAACTACTCATGCAAGATATTGATTGGCATTCTGGTAAGAACACAACTCCTCGCCAATCCAAAGATGATAAATGGTGTGTTTTTCCCTTAATGCTAAAAGGACCTTACATTGCTGGGTCAAATGTTCTTCCTGAGAATCTCGCTACTTATCAACCTTGGGTATTCTCTTGGCCCGAGAAGGAGAAAGAGGTATGTTTCTTCCAGCTTCGCTCATTTTATATTTCTTTATTTGTCTTTATTCTTTTGTTCGCTGACTCTTGCGACATTCTACAGATCCAAAAACTGAAAGATAGTTATAATAGGACTGGGAAAGCTAGTACCCTGTTAGCTCTTCGCTCATATACATATGAGGTAAGAAATATTCTCTTATGATTTTAAACAATATTATGTTGCCTCTATTTCTTATTTCTATCTGTTGTGTGAAGATTATTGCTGAATTAGAAGAGTCTGCCAATGCTGCGAAGATTAGTGATAAAGGCAAAGGTGCTCTTCGCAGGGAAAAACCAACTGCTCATCTTTCAAAGAAAAGAAAAGTATGTTCTTCTTCTTCAAATATTCCTTCTCATGAAAACTCCGAGGATGATGAGGATAATGATGACCTTGCTGCAAATGAAGATTTTCCATCTGAATCTTCTATGCTAAGCTCTCTGGCCTCTTTTCTGATTCTTTGCAAGGAATGGGAGATAGTCAATTCGCTAACACCTGTAAAGCTCTCGCTACAATTTGCGATGTTCCTTTGCTGGATGGTGATAGTTCTCTTCGTGGAGTTTCTATATCAGTGACTCCCAATTTCCTGCATTCTCTCAATAGTCTGGTATGCTTTCATCCTTTTACTTCTTCATTGTTGTAGATCAAAATCTCTTTCTATTTTAATACTTTTTATATTTTCTCGCAGGCTGGAAAAGCTTCTTTTTTTGTTGCCTCAGATCTAGAGAGGAGATGCGAAAATCTTAAAAACAAGAATCTTCAATTTCGCACAAAGAATGAGGAACTGGAAGCCGAAGTCAAATGTCTTCGCGAGAAAAATAGACAATTAGAAATTGATTCTTCTTCATACAAGAACAAAATCTCTAGTCTTCATCAAGCTAATAATCAGCTCTATGGTATGTTTCTTTTCTTTTTTCCTTTCATTCATTCATCCTGTTGTTTTATCTTATTTAATTGATCTTTTTTACAGAAATTTATGGTCTTTCTGATGAAGCTACCATTCTTCGTTCATTTCCTAACGCCTTGGATAATGATACCCTTCTTGAGCGTCTTAATAAATCTTTAAATAGTTTCTCAAATGATAAAATTTCATCTCTTTCCTTGAATGAACTAAGATCCAAATTTCGCCTCTTAGAAATTGACCATAGATCTAGTTTAGGCTTAGCCAACCGATTTAAGCGTCTCTTTATTAATTCTAAAGAGAAAATCAATGAGTTGAGAACCAAAATTAGCAGTCTCATAGATGATAAGGATCGCATCTCTGATCAAGGTGCTAAGGATTTGGCGAAATTCCAAGAGGCCCTTCTTGAAGTTCAACTTGAACGAGATGAAGCTAACCGCAAGAATACCGAGCTCTATGAAAGAGAAACCCAAATTCGTTCTCGTCTTCTTATAAGTAATGAGGATGAATTTGCTTGGGCTGTGAAAATCTTAGACGATGCCAGAAAAGATTTAGGTGTAAATGTTAGTCTCCAAGTTGAGCATACATCCTTGATTAGAGATATGATTTCTGAAAGAGAAGGTTATTAATTGTTCTTCAACACTAATCTTTTGTTTCTTATGAATTTTCATCAAGTTATTAATTGATTGTCTTTTGCTCGCAGATTCTGAAAGTAGATAACGCAAAAGGATTGAGGAACTTGAAGCTGAAAAAGTAGAACTCGCAAAGAATCTTTCTTCTCGCAACGAAAAGTATTCTAGATTAAAGAATCAAATCAAGATCACTGTTGCGAACTTCAAGAATGATGCTATGCATTTTCGCAATCAAACTATTCAAATGGTTTGTGATGACCATAGTATTCCTCATTCTGATTGTCCTTGTCTCTTGGAGGAGATCCCAAAGAACATTCCCAGTCTGATTATTTCTGATAGCGAAGCTGATGATGAAGAATCTGATAGTGATGAAGGTTCTAGTAGAGATGAAAATTCTGATACAGACGAAGAAAAGAACAAGTCTGATGAAGATGATGAAGGATCAACTAAGAAGTAGTCTTTGTTTCTTTCTTTAATTTTCTGTAATACTTGTACATTTATTCTTCCTTTCTGTATATTTGCGAATTATTTTGGTTTTCCATATTCCTTAATATATGAGTTTCTTTCATTTTGACTTGCATTCATTAAAACAATTCTTCCTTGCAATATGGTTAATCAATATAATCATTCATTTTTTAATTTTTGTGTAAATATATCATGTGGAGACAAATAAAATTTTCTAATTTCATTTGTTCCCATAGTTGCCTCTGTTATTTGTACTCAAATGAGAGATTTTGCAGATTTTTCTTCTTTGGTGCCTCAACTTCGCAGTTGTTTATTTATAATTTCGCAATCTTATGGGAAGTGAATTTCGATTATTTTCAAAATCTCATTCCTGTGTGGTCTTATTTTGCCTTCCTAATTAAAGGTCTTATTATGCCACCTTTTGTCATTGCGACAAAATCGCAGGACGTTCTTGCACTTTCATGCAAAAACCCATTGATCTTGCCTTAACTTTTTCTTTTGTATTATTGCCTCTTCAGGAATATTGCGACAATATGACAGGCCTAAATATTCTTACGAAAATAAAGCCCCATGACATTGCCGTCTTGCGACGAAATCGCATGACGTCTTCACACTTTCATGTAATGACCCATTGATCTCGTCTTATCTTTCTCTTTAGTATTATTGCCTCTTCAGGATTGTCGCACAAATATGACAAGCCTTAATACCCTTGCGAGTAAAAAGCCTCATGACATTGGCGTCTTAAGACACTTATCAGCTCCCTAATGGAGGGTGCCGCCCTTATCTCCCTCCTGGTTGCCCCTTCAAGGAGGCGTACTTCTACCATACAAGGTTAGCTCCTCCCATCCGGTCTTAACAAGAACCAGTTGTTTTCGCAGCCTCTTGTCCCTTTTACCTATAGGGATTATGGTTACGAGACTGCACCCTAAGTGGGGTTTTCTTCGGGCCGAGTGCAGTATAAGCTAAGACTTGTCAAGAATGGAAAGGTACGCTTCAAACGCCCCTGGCACTCTTGACTCAACCGTGTACCTCGGCGCCTTGATCAGATTATGCACTCCTTGGGAGAGTCCTTATTACCTTAGTCGCCCAACCTAAATCATATGCTTAAGTTGAGAATCCGAGGTGCCTCTCCCGGATGGGTTTTATTGACCCCAAATTCCATGACTCAGGTTCCGGTGGAAGTGTAGCCTTTCCCTGAGCCATGTAACAGGTACCCCCTTATATGAAGTACTTTAGGTCTTACATTTGCCTCTTGCGAAATTGTATTCGCGAACTAGGGTGTACGCCATAAAGGTTCACCCCTTTCTCTTTTATCATTCTTCTACGATTATCTTTTGTAGAATTCATTATCTCTGCGAGATTCTTGCACATCATCATATTGTATTTGCATTTCACAATCTCAATTTTGTCATTCAATAAAATGTACTTTTGAGAATTTTATTTATTGCGAGAGTGTCGCAACAAATCAATCATTCATACATTACCTTTGCTATCCTCTGCTTCTTTGTTATTTTGTGTTACTGTTTCTTTGGTAGTGATATGTTCGCCATTTTTTTATTATGAGCTAGCATTAGTTTCACAACATCTCTTCTTCTTTTCTATCGATTGCATCCATCATCAACCTCTCACTTCTTTGTGTCTCTTTGATTTTGTGTCGCCAATTTTCCTTCTTGTTTGCTCTCCCTTCACAAGATTCTATCTCAGTTTCGTAACACCTCTTTCCTTCAACCCAATCTCCCTTTATGATTCCTACACCGCTGGGGTGAGGGAATTTGATGCACTGGTGGAAATTTGAAGCTGCACCTAGAATCCCATGTAGCCAAGGTCGACCAATTAATGAATTGTATGGTGATTCTACATTAACGACACAGAATAGGATTTCAGAAGATATTCCCTTCAATGGAATTCGCATATTAATCTCCCCTTTAGGCTTGTTGGTTGTACCATTAAAACCATATATCTTATATGTTGATGGTATAAGATCATTATCTCTTCCTCCCATAGTTTTATAAGTATGATAAAATAAGATGTTTACAGAGCTTCCAGTATCGATTAGAATCCTATTAATTGCATATGAATCTTCAGTTTCATCATCCTCATCTTCTTTCGGTTTTGGATTAATTTCTAATTTTACTACCAATGGATTATCATGTACCTCTTCACCTTCGGGGATTTCTTCTGCGGTAAAAGAAATAACCTGTTTCTGCCATTCCTCTAGTGGCGAGATTTTCTCAATATTCATAATTTCTCTTCCATCGTTATCTCTTGCGAACACTCTACTCAAAACATTGTCATGAAAATCTTCAATTGTCTTGTATGAATGTACGATAGAGTGACAGAATAGATTCTTTGCTTTTGCACCAACTTCTATGAAGAATGTTTCCTTCTTTTTCATCGTGTTTACTTTGTGATGTTCTGGTGGTGGTGTCAATGGTTGAGATTATGGGTGCCCTACCAAAAAGTGGTTTAGTTTTCCTTGATCTATCATTCTCAGAATAATTCTTTTTACATTTCTGCAATCATTTGTAGTATGTCCATGAAAATGATGATAAGAACAAAACTCATGACTTCTGTGGTTTGGAGGTGGTTCCGTTCCCATGTTCCATGGTGTTGGTATATTCTCCATCAAAATTATAGTTTCCCATATTTTCTCCACACTTGCGTTTAGAGGTGGCATCTTGATTTCTTCCCATACTACCTTGTGACCTCCTTGTTCTCTATTATAGTTTTGTCTTTGACCTCCATAAGTTTCTTGTGGCTGATCGAGTCTTTGAATCTTGTTATTTCCACCACGATTGTAGAAATTTCTTTCTCCTTCATACTCCTCTTGATCTCGGCTTCCCATAGCCACCAGTTTCTGTTGATTGTTACTTGTCACCATCTCTTGTTGTACTTGCGAAGTATTCGCCACTGTGTTTATTAGATTGTGTAATAAGCTTGCATTCGCTATTTGTGAACTGGTATTCGCAACTGGGTATGATTCCATTTCATTTTGCCTTTCCGCTAGAGCAATATATTCTTCTTGAAGTTCTCGCAATTCAGTCATTGTGATCGTATTCTTGACTCTGAAAATTTGGATATACAATAGGTTAGTTGCAAACATAGCATTGATGAATGATAAGATAAGATATCTCTCATCTACACGGCCAGTCATTTCTCTACACATAGTCCTCCATCTTTTAGTTAGGTGCTTCAAACTTTCGCCAATCCTTTGTTTTAATCCAAACACGTCTTCAATACCAGGTCGCGAAGAATTATTACTTATATATGCCCACAGGAATGTAGTCTGCAAATGATTGAAGGATGTTATTGTATTCTTTGGTAGACCTTCGAACCATTTTAGCGCTTCCCCTGTTAAGCTGGATGCGAAATACTTGCATAATACGGCATCATGATTTTCTCATTGCAGCATACACCTCACATAGGATTTAATGTGTTGAATTGCACAAGTTGTTCCATCAAAAATGCTGGTTAATGCGGGAAAATTGCATTTCGGAGGTATTCCTCCTATTTGTACTTCCCTTGTAAATGGAGTTTTCGCAGCTTCTTCTATAGCTTCATCCAATTGTCTTCTGCCTACTTCTCCTCTATTATTTAGCATTCCTCTCATTTCTTCTAACTCTTTCAAGATTTGTTTATTTACACCTGAATTTTGATCCATTGATCTTTTTAATTTCGCCTCCCTTCTTCTGCATTCATGTCTTTCTCCTCTCGCGAAATTTTGCATTTCTTCTTCATTATCCTCACCCTCGTCTTCTTTTGCGAGTCTCTTCTTCATCTCTATCTTGAATTCACATATAATGATGTCTCTCATTTTCCCCTTCATGATTTTGTTCATTTCTTATTAATTCCATTCGCTTTCTTTCAGCCATCCTCTGTATTCTATCATACTCTTCATTGATATTACCGTTATTCCGATTTTGTGTTCGTCTTCTTTCTCGGTTGTCGTGATTGTTCTGGCGAATTGTTTCCTGAAGCTCTTGTTCTTCCATTTCCGCTCTCAATCTTTCACGTTCGCAAATTAAGCGTGCTTGTTCAGCATGATGTCTTTCAATTTCTTCTTCAATCGTTTGTTGATTTCTTTGAGTTTCTCTTTCATGTAAAATTCTCCTTCCTTCCTCTTGATTTCCTTCGTTATCTTGATCATTTCGTCCCTGACGTTGTCCATTCTCTTGATTTCTACTATTTTTCCTATCATCAAAAGTTTCATTTTTTGGAACGTAACGATCATCAGTTCTTTCTCCATTTTCGCGATATTCTTCATTAGGATTTGATATTTATTCTTGAATATTGTTTCCAGCATTACTTGTGGGTGAGTTTCGCCTCATTTCTCTTCTAGTCGATCTTGAATATTATTTTATAATACTTCTCGATCTTCTACTCTGTAGTCTCATATTTTCCATCCTCAATTCGTGATTTTGCCTTGTTAAATTCGCATGTTGTTCTGCCTCAGCTCTTCTTTCTTCGTGTATTCTTCGTCTCAATGTTTCTAACGGTCCAATTTCCTCATCTCCATGAATTATTCCTTCATCTGTTTCTTGATTTCTCTCTACCTGTCTATGGTTTCTGGTTTGTTGCTCTTCTTCTACTTCTTCAGCTGAATTTGATTGTCAAGTGTGTATACTCACCCTATCATAATCTGTATTCTTTCTTTGTATTAGTGTTTATTGAACTGGTGGTTGAATTCAATTTTCTCCATTAGTTCTCATTCTAGTTGATTCTCTCATTTCACTTCTTTCCCTTCCAGCAATTCTCTTGCTTTTTCTAACAGTAGTTGGTTGTTCTGATGTATTTCTTCTTCTTCTAGCCATCTCTTCAATATTAATGAATTGCAAGAGATTATGTAAAATTCTTAATCAATCACTCCAAATCTTCACAAATATCAATATTAATCTTCAATTTTTTCTAGAATAATCTTCAATCTTTAATCCTCCCTGTTTCTAGCGCCATTACGTAGTTGCAGGAAATCCTACACTACACCCCTCACAAGATTTTATTAACATTCAACTCATTTTAGATCAACAATCTTAATTTTATTGATGAATCTTTGAACAATCTTACAAGAAAAGATAAAGGAATCAAGAATAACCACTGCTCTAGATTTTCTCTCTCCTACTTACTTGCTTCTCACTCAGAAAAAGATCT
Organism: Papaver somniferum; assembly: GCF_003573695.1. NCBI lineage: Eukaryota > Viridiplantae > Streptophyta > Magnoliopsida > Ranunculales > Papaveraceae > Papaver > Papaver somniferum. Next base: position 140,384,396 of record NC_039367.1, read on the forward strand.
CTCCCTTTCCTTTACAACTGAACAACTTTTTATAGGGAAATACATAGTGGATGACAGTTAATTTGTCCTTTATTTTCGGATATGGCTTGCGACATTCTCGCAACCTTACGAATGTTAATCTCGCAAACTCTCTTATCTTCGCATAATCATCACATTTTTCTCATGATTTTAGCTGACGTCGTTTATTATGTCATTTCTGAAATTGTTCTGCGACGCTGTTGTGTTGTTGATAATTTCGCTGAGGCATTATTGCTGCGAGATTCTAATCCTACAATCCAAGTTATTCTATGTTTGGGAAAGTTGGGGTATATCAAGTTTGATGATTTTTAAGTTGTTTGTGGTCATGCATATTTTTCCAAGATATATTCCAGGATTTTATGGAAGACAATTTGGAATACAAACAGTAAAAGCGAAGTGCAAATTGAAATATGGATCAATTTGTTAGATCAAGTTTTGTGGTGGAAGAATTTTATCTTTGGTTATTTCATGGACTGATTAAAAGGGCCTCCCTTTTATCATACAACTCAGTATTTGGAATTGTTCATGGAAGCTCAAGTCTAATGATGAAATCATAGAAATGCTAATCCAAACAACGTTTAACGCTAAAAGAATGACATTTGACGTGGTCGATGGTATTTGACTAAAATATTTGCATGGTTGAGATTAAAAATAGACTTTCTGCCCTTGATTTACGCTATCCAGGGTAGTGTTTTTCGTCTTTTAGCACGCTATTTAGAATAAACTTGACATTAGACTTGACATTTCACACTTTTCTTTGGATTCAAACACCATTTCACAGAATCATGGAACATGGCTTGGAAAAAATGTAGATGGCACCAACTTGGAATCCATTAGACTTGACATTCCACAGTTGCTCTTAGGAAACAGTAATCAGATTGCCACTGAACAATGTTCAAATTAACACTAACTATGAACACTTGATGTAAATATTTCAAGACAAATCTAAAGGCTTAGAGTGACTGGTAATCTCAATAACGTTTAGTGACAATTTTATTAGCGTTTTATAGGGAATTTCGAAGATGGAATTCTTCCACCATTAGATATACATTTCCAAAATCTATTCCAAATGTTGAGCACTTATTCTGACACGACGGATTTTGTTGCCATATTATCAGCCGTTGAGTTCTAAAATCAAAAACCTAAAATGTCACTGGTTTGAGGTAAAACTGTGAGAAGGTTTGTGAATGTGTATATACGAGTCCAATTTCCACATAACAATTCCACTTTTATATTCCCCATAGTCAAGGGATGCTCATTTTCAACACGTTTACTCTCATATATGGAAAATTTGGGTTGGAGTGCCATTGGATTTCGACTGAATAAAACAGATTAATTTCAAATTTTTTGACTTTCGCTTTAGACGTAACACCCCTTTGTTTGTTTGGGTTTTACTCGCACTCTGAATCTGACTTGGCACGATTCAAATATCAGAGTATTTGATTTTTCATTTATCGTATGTATGACTCAAAATATGACACGACTAATAATACGTATGACCCGAGATTATTTGTACCTGGTTCGCTGTGCACATATATTTTAAGAAAAAAATTGTAACTCTTCTAATTAACAATTTTAAACCAGATGTGATGAGTCAGTTTCAGACACAATAAGTCCGATCCACATGGGCTATATAGATGAGCCAGTTGAGTCCAAAAAAACAAAAACAAAAAAATGAAATATTTATTTTTTAAATAAAAAAATGAAATATATATGGATCGATTTAGGTGGTAAATCTGAAAAAGAAAATTGATAAATGTTATGGATTAGATGATCTCAGTTTTTGAGTCATTGCAAGGGACGTTCCCATAGTAGGTGAAGAATTATTGGTTCATCTGATAAATTTATTTAAATAAAATTTTGTTAGACCCACTTGAGTCAGTGAGGGCTCATCTGGTCCAACAGATTTTGGACTCCGGAGGGTGTAACAATTAATACGATGATGATAATGACTGATTAATCAATTTGTTTTTGGTGGCTATTAATAATGTAGTGTTTGTATGTGGTCTGTGTTTGGCTATTTTTAGACGCGTATACAAATGAGTCACAATTTTTATTTACCCGGTTACAAATCACTTTATTTTGTATAAAAAAAACAAAAAAAGAACACAAAATTGGTTAAAAAGATCAAAATCAATAATTCCTGGGTGAAATGTACAGTTAGATTTTGATACTGTTTAAATGGACAAAAACGTAAAAATAGGCAGGATGTAACCAGTTTCATCGTGCCCCTTTTCAAATATTTTTTTCTTATTTTCAATTTACACAGGATGTATCCAGTTTCATCCTTGCTATTTTTTAAATTTAAGCCAGTTTCATCCTTACTATTTTTTTTTGGCCATTTCACCCAAACCATTTTTTACTCGTCCATTTGAATCGTGATTTGAAAATATTTGGACAAATGACCCATTTTCCGAAAAAAACTAATCTTTATTAAATAGAAAGGCCATCGGGAAATCAGTAGTTAGATTGTTTACGTGCGTTTGGAGAAGTGTAGTCTTCTTGCGAGGAAAGAAAATGCAATACCCAGTGTAGTGGCATAAACCACACACTACATCCAATGGTATAGAAGATGAGTTAAAACTAAGTCAAGATGTTCAACAAACATAGACACAAAGATATACGTGGTTCGGTATGATTACCTACTTCCACAGGGTGAAAGGATGAATGTTATTATTTCTTTTCTTTGATTACAAGGTGTTCTCTCCTTCTCAAATGGTGTAACTCTCAAACTCTCAAATGTAGTGTCTTGTTTCTCTCTCTCTTTAACCTGCCTCTCTCTCTCGACCTGCACTTATATTTATAGGCCAAGGTCGACATACAACAAAATTACAATGTTGGTCACATTACATCAATTTAGTTGTTCCCTATCGGACCTTCACTGCTCGCCCGACTTTCTGGTTTGACCGATAGTTCTTCACCCGAGGTTGAGTCTTAATAGTCTGGTTAACACGATGTCGCCCTTCTTTCTTCTCGTTCCTTTGTTTGACGATCTTCCTTCGTCTAACCGAGTGCTTTCTGATTGTTCGCCCGACCTGTCAGAGGATAAGGGTCACGTCACATCCGACAACTATTGGGTCATCACGTCTGACCCACGTGATACCTCGCTCTTTGCGCCGTTTGGTTCTATCTTGTGCTTCGTCGCTCTTTTTTCTTTGGTGTATCACAGCTTAGGATCCTGCCACCTAGCCCTGTGGATTATCTACACCTACATTTATGCCCCTTCTTTCGCTCGTGTGCTTGGAACGAGGGAAAGAAAATCGCTCCACCTTCCCACGTCCTCGAGCATGCCGAGAATTCCGCCATGCAGTCTCCCACTAATTCTCTCTTTATGACTTGTAACCGTTGTTGTCGGTTGAGGCACTGCACCCTATAAATACCTACCTTCATGTTCTCTTTCTTTGCTCGCCATTTTTCAGAGAAACCAAGTGTTGTTCTTCTTTTTTCTTTTCCTCCCACTTTACCGACGCCATTAATTCCGGTGATTCTCTTATCTTCTCCGTCTTCGACTTTGCTGTTTTTGTTGGTGAGGTTTGCGACAGTCGTGGTTAGTTCTTCCTTTTGCTTCTCTCTTCACCAACGTTCGTATCTCTCCGTTCGCTTTCTGCCATGGCCACTTCTTCTCCGTCAATGACTGAAAAAAGGTGTGTGAGTGATACCTTCTCTGAGGGCGATGTTGTTTATCTTGATTCCCTATTTTGGCTTGAGAGTCCTTCCCATCATGATTATCGTGCTATAAATTCCCTTTTTTCTGATGATTCCTCTTTTTCATGTAGGGCTGATAAGAGAGTCTTCAAAGACTTGTCTGATGATGAGTTTATTGAACAGTTGAAGGAAGAATTCGGTCTTTAAAACTATGAAGTGACCCTAGTCTCGGGCCAAACGGGTGTGTTGAAGAAGACCAATGTCGATAAGCATGAGCAGTCGTCCGAGGCGGTCATCGTCACTCGTGGGCAGTTGGAACTTGTCCTTCGCTTTCCTATATACAACCCTGCCCAGCCCTTTCTACTATGAGGTATTGTCGCAGCTTCGTACGTATCGGGCATTGACTCACTGGAATGGCAACACTTTCCGTCTGATGAATGAGTGGAGAGACCGAGGCGAGGGTCGAGGATCTACGGCCGATTGGTCGACCTATAAGCCTGGAGACGCTCCCGATTACACTTCTACCAATTTTATCGTGAACTACCAGAGCGGCACAACTACCAATGGAGACCTTGCTGGTTTTGCTGCTAGCCCTCACCGTCAGAAATCTATGCCCGAGGATGTTGACAGATTGATGCTAGATGCTGATCCCCTTGGTAAAGATTCCGACAAGCGTGCTCGCCACACCAATGACCCATACTGGGACCGAGTTCCACTTCTTGTTCGCGGCCAAATTTTGCATGGTAGCTTTCCTCCTCCTCAATTTCCTGCAGAGCCTTATCCATTTTGGGTGATTAACGATGATAAGGTATGTTGCTTTCTTTCCACTTTCTTTGATTCCTGCTGTATCGGCTTGGGGTACTGATTACTTTCTTGTCGTAGGTTAAGCCTCAGGGCGAGTCTACCAAATCGGATTCTATTTACAAGAAGAGGGGTGCTAGCACAAGGTCGAGGAGGATCAGGGGAAGGTAACAAACATATATCTTTTATTCTAAGTACATGTACTTGCCCCTGTTTTTTGCCTTCACATGTTCAGACGCTGAACCTTGTGCAGAAATTCCCTCGATGCGAGGATGAAGATGTTGGAGGGTCCGACACTCGTGGTAGTGAAAGTTTGGTTCCAAGGCGTAATCCTTCTCGGGGGAAGGTGGCGGCAAAGGGAGTGGTGCTGAAAAGCTCGGACGTTGTGATCGACATTCCCGATCAAGATGATGAGGACGATATATTCGGGGACGAGCAACTGTTTGATGAGGATGCCGGTGGTCAGAAGGAAGGGGAGGTTCCTGTGGAAACTGCTATTGTGACTCCTATCGTGCAGCCTGGAGCTCAGGGGCCGACCCAAACATCGCTCCAAAAGCTGCCCCAGACGGATGTTGGGTCTCCCTCGGGTGTTCAGACATCCTTTACCATATCGGGACCTATGTGTGATTCTCTTGGCGCATTACACTCGGAGGATTTCGGCTCCTATACTAATGAGCAGATGATTGCTGTCGTGCCCCTGTATCATGACATTGTGCCGGTCTTTGATAAGCTGGTAAGTGGTTTGTTTGAACTCTTCATTTTGATGTTATAGGGCCTTACTAATCTCGTCTTGGGATGGAATTTGTAGGCGTTGAATCGGTCGAGGTTGGAGGCTTCACTCCGCCGAAAAGAGATTAGGAAGTTGGAGGCTGCTCTTCAGCAGGAGAAGGAACGATCTCGTGATCTGGAGATCAAACTCGCCGATGCACAAGGTATATTGTTTACATAGTTGTGTTGATTGAGTTCTTCGTACCAATGTCCTGAGTCAATTATTGTTCTTCTAGCCGAAATATCTAGTATAGATCTAGACGCTTCTTCGGAGTATAGGCTTATGAAGAGAAAATAGGATATCGAAAAAGATCTTGTGGAGAATCTTCGACAACGAATTTCCAATAAGGATGGGAATATAGACCGACAGGAGGCCGAGATCCAGCAACTTCAAGAGGAATTGGACAGATATCGCCTGTTTGAGTATGTCCCCTAGGATATAGATAACTTACGGGCTCGCTTGGGCATGTTTCAAAGAATTGCTGGTGATAAAATGTTACTGGCCGATAATCTGGAGAGTCAAAATGGTTCCCTTAGGATTCAAAATCGAGATCTTCATGAAGATCGGCGACGAATTTTGAGGGAAAAAGCTGTGGCCGAACAGTCCAACCGAGATCTTCTTGAAAGGACCAAGGGTTTTGATAAGATGTCCAGTGACCTAGAGTGGACCCAAGCCCAGTTATCGATGCTACAATTGTCCTATAATCGTCAGGGGGCCGAGTGGAGCGATCACAAGAAATATTGCCCTTCGAATAAATTCAATGAACAATACTATAATGAGTTAACTTTGAAGCTTTCTAAGGCCGAGGATGAGTTGTCCAAGTCCGTGGAGTCGTTAGAATCTGTGTTGTCAACCCTATCAGGTCTCTCGAGTGCATGCTGGGGTGGCCTTAAGACCAAGTTAATTTGTTGTTTTTACTCCGTGTTATGTTATATTCCGTGTTTAACATGCTTATAATGTTTTGTTTGAGCCGAGCAGGGTCGTGCTAAGGATCTGGAGCGAGATGTGCACAACCTCGGGAAAGAGGTGGAGCAGTGGAAGAAGGCTGAAGGCGAGACGAAGGTTAAGCTCCAAGCCGCCGAGTCGAGGTCCGAGCAGCTTTTTCAGCAGATTGTGGACGAGAGAAACGCTCATCAGAGCGAGATTGTTGAGGCGATCAAGGCCGGTGTAAACGAGTACATCGCGCAAAAGCGCAGCGAGGTTGCTCAGAGGAAGGGAGGGGTCGGTGCTGTTCCACCCAGGAGTTGATCACGCCTTTTGTAGTGCTGCGCTATTAATTTGCCCTTTGTTGCGGGTTGTAATTCGTTTGAACACTTGTCTCATGCTTCTTTGAATAATTTCTTTAAATGGGGTGATGCGTCGCCAATCTTGTTTTTCCTTTTTCTATTTTCCTTGACAATTTCCGCCTTTTCTATTGTGTTGACAATTCTCTTGACAATTTCAGCCTTATCTTGTTGTTTATGTTACGCACCGGCATTTGATGTCACATGTATTGGTTATTAGTGCCTTTTCTGTCGAACACACTCAACAAGGAGGGTCATCGGGTCCGATTCCATGTCCCAGCCGAGGTATCTCATCACTATCTTTTAGATTCAGTGGAAGGGTTATAGTCGCCCTAGGTCTAGGCCCGATAATCCCGAGTGGTTATCGACCAACCAACTCGGGCAAGTGGTCACGACCACCTGCGATGGGGGTAACCTTTCAAATGTAAGTAGGTTACCTAGCTGAGAAGAAATCGTATCTTAACAACCTTTGGTATCTGGCTTCCAACCACCAGTACCCTTAGGCTACCTCGGCACTTGCACACTGCCACTGCCCCGAGTATCGAATATCCAGTCGAATGTAAGTCACATCGGCACTTCCACACTGTATTTTCCCCGAGTACGAATGACCATTTGAGTGTAAGTCACCTCAGCACTTCCTCACTGGCTTTGCCCCGAGTACGAATGACCATTCGAGTGTAAGTCACCTCGGCACTTCCTCACTGGCTTTTCCCAGAGTACGAATGATCATTGGTCGCTCATGTCATATTTCCTACCCCTCGCGGTTTTAAAGAAATGAATGACAAGTATGTTTACCTGTTTCCCTCGAACCCCTCATGGGTAATAGAGTTTCAGATGTTGAGGCGTTCCACGGTTTTAACTCGGGTTTGCCGTCTGGTTTGAGTAATCGATAAGCTCCCTCGCCAGCTTTATACACGATTGTGTATGTTCCTCGCCACATTGCCGCTAGTTTACCGCCCTTTTTGTCACGTTCCTAATCGGCTAGATATTTCAACACTAACTGCCCCGGTTGAAACTCTCTTGGTCGAACTCGTTTGTTGTATTATAATCTCCTTTGGTAATTCTCCATTTTTTGCAACGCCATCTCCCTTGTTTCCTCCAAGTCATCGAGCTTGGCCAATATTAGATCTGCCGATATGTTTCGCCTCCAGGCTTCAGTTCTTGTGGTGGGTATCATGGCTTCAGTTGGTAGTATCGCTTCGGTTCCATAGGTCAGCATGAAAGGTGATATCCCTGTTGCTTCCCTTCGAGTGGTTCGATAGGACCATAAAATATTGTAGAGTTCTTCGCACCAGTTACCGTATTCTCCATCTAATTTTTTCTTCATATTGTCGGCGATAGTTTTGTTTGTGATCTCGGCCTGCCCATTACTTTGAGGGTATATGGGGGTAGCCTTGCTGTTTCTGATGTTGTAGGTGTTAAATAGTAAGTCGATGTTTTCTCCCTGGAGCTTTTTTCCATTATCCGAGATGATGGCCGCCGGTACTCCGGAACGACGTATGATGTGCTCCCAAATGAACCTGAAGACGTCCTTGTCACGGATATGTCTCAGTGGCGCCGCTCCACCGATTTAGTGAAGAAATCCGTCGCTACTATTAAGCATTTTCTCTTCCCCGATCCTACATATAATGGTCCCACGATATCGATCCCCCACTTTGCGAAGGGCCAGGGGCTTACTACCGAGTTTAGAGTTACTGAAGGTGCATGTATCTTCTTACCAAACCGCTGGCATTCTTCGCAAGCTTGCGCCATTTGTTTTGCATCATCGTTCATATACGACCAGAAGTATCCCATCGTTTTCGCTCTCGCTGACATACTTCATCCCGAGCTGTGATTTCCGGCTACAGTGTAGTTCATTCAAGATATGGTCTTCTTCCTTACTTAAGCATCTTAAGAGTGGTCCCAGGTATGATTTCCTGTATAGGATTCCATCTCTTAGCTCGCAAGCGGCCGATTTGCTTTTCAATTTGTTGATCTCGGGTCTCCCCTTGGGTAACTCGCCTGTCTCCAAGTACGAATGAATCGGCGTGTTGATAGCCACGTCGACGTGCACCTCGGGTGTCTCTGGTATAGATGGGGTGAGGAGTCTCATGATACGAATACCCTCCACACTTGAGTCTGTGAGCTGGGATGCAATATATGCCAATGCGTCCGAGTATCGATTATCTTTTCTGCATATGTGCCGAAATTTGATGTTGGGGATCTGGTCGATATAGAATTGGGCGAGCTCCCAGTACTTCTGCAAAATCGGGTCGTGGATGGCGTATTTGCCTGTGATTTGTTGGATCACCAACTGCGAGTCGCTAGTTAGTCTTACATATTGTAGGCTCATCTCAACGATTAATCTCAGGGAATGAATCGCAGCTTCGTACTCGGTGACGTTGTTTGTCGCCTTAAATTCCAATCTAAACGAATGAACCATTTTTCGTCCCTTTGGTGTGGTAAAGACTATCCCAAGTCCCGATCCATCTTTGTTCGACGCTCCATCAACGAATACTTCCCAACGTGATGGGCTACTTGCTTCGAGTAAGTCGGTCGGGTCTTCTCGATCTTCTTCCATTCCGGGTATGTCCTCGACCTCATCTTCGTCGCTTAGTGGAAAATCTGTCAAGAAATCTGCCACTACTTGTGCCTTCACTGCTGTCCTCATTTCATAGTAAACATTGAACTGTTTAATTTGCCCCCCATACATTTGGAGATCCTTCCAGATCGGCCTGCATTGTCCAGTACCGCCTCAATAGGTGATTTTGTGAGCACACGGATCCGATGGGCTTGTAAGTATGTTCTTAACTTCAGAGTGGAGAAAGCTAGTGCTAAAATCATCTGTTCCATCCTTGTGTAATTTTTCTCGGAGGGACTTAATGTTTTGCTGATGAAGTAAACAGGTTTTTCCTCACCCCCTTCATTTCAGACTAAGACTGCACTGATAGCATATGAAGTTGCGCCGAGATATAGCGTGAGGACCTCCGATGGCTCGGGTCTTTGTAATACTGGTAGGATTGCGAGATGTAGCTTAATATTCTGGAACGCCTCCTCACAAGCGTCCGTCCATTTGAATTTCTCTCCCTTTTTGAGAGTGCTAAAGAAGTTCTTGCATTTGTCCGACGAACGAGACAAAAATCGCCCCAATGCTACTATACTTCCGTTTAGCTTTTGGACGCTTTTATTGTAGCAGGTGACGGCATCTCGAGTATAGCTATGACTTTCTCGGGATATGCCTCTATCCCTTTTGGAGTGATGATATATCCCAAAAATTTGCCCGATGTGACCCAAAAATCGCACTTGGTCGGGTTAACTTTCATTTTATATTCTCTCATCGTTCGAAAAATTTCCCGCAGGTCTCGGATTTAATTCTTGGCTAGGCGAATTTTTACTAGCATATCGTCGACATAGACCTCAATGGTGTTGTGGATCTGGTCTTCAAACATGTCGCCCACCAACCTCTGATATGTGGCGCCTGCATTCTTCAGCCCAAACGGCATCTTAGTGTAGCAGTATAGGCCCCTTGGTGTGAAGAAGGATGTGTTTTCTTGATCCTCGGTAGACAGTGGGATCTGTTTATACCCCGCGTATCCGTCCATCAACGTTAGTGCCTCGTACCCCACTATAGATTCCACCAGTTGATCGATACTTGGGAGAGGGAAACTGTCCTTCGGACAAGCTTTGTTCAGGTCGCTGAAGTCGATGCAGATTCTGACTCCTACGTTTCTCTTTGGTACCACGACCATGTTAGATATCCACTATGGGTAGTGCGATTTCCTAATTATTCCCGATTCATGTAACTTCTTTAGCTCCTTCTCGACGGCCGTCTGTAATTCTGGCGCGACTCGCCTCATCTTTTGTCGGACCGGTTTGGATCTTGGGTCGATCTTTAAATGGTGACATCATACCTCCGGGTCTATTCCCTCCATATCGTGCATGTTCCATGCGAATGCGTCCATGTTTTCCTTTAGCACCGCCACGAGCTGGTTTACTTGTTCGTCCGATAGTAAGGACCCGATCCTTACTACCCTTGGTTCTTCTACAGTTCCCAAATTAATCTCCCGAGTAGGTTCCACGGCGGAGAAGTTTGGTTTTGATTCCTTCACCGGTGCCGTCTCCTTTAATTGCTATAAAGGCTCGTTTCTTTGTGTTTCGTAAGTCATGACCGCCTGCAAAATAACTCTTTCCAGTTCTTATGCGACTTTGGATTCTTTAGCCTTTTTCTTCTCTCCCTTTTGTCGTGCTCGCCGCTCCTCATTTATCTGGGCAACGACCTGCATGCACTGTCGGGCTGCCTGTGGATCTCCTACGACCTCATCTATCCCCTTGTACGTTGGGAATCGTAGCCTTTGATGATAGGACGATGCCACTCCTTTGATTCCCACGATCCATGGTCTTCCGATTATAGCTTCATAGGGCGAGGCGACATCAACCACGCAGAATGTGGTTAAAGTATCTAGGTAACCACCTCCATCTGATACCCTTAGAGTTACTTCGCCCTTCGGGATGGTTATGGTCCCATTAAAACCGTAGATACGATATGTCGATGGGACGAGTATATCATCTGACAACTCCATCCTTTAGAACGTATCGTAGAAGAGTACTTCGACTGAGCTCCAACTATCTATTAGTATCCTTTTTACCCCACATTCCTCAATCAGCAGGGTGATAACCAAGGGATCACTGTGAGCTTGGTCGTTCATCGTGACATCCTGAGCCGAGAAAAAGATGGGTCGCATCATCCAGGGTTCCATCGGCAAAGATTTTGTTACACTGAAAATTTCCTTTCCATTATGATCTCTCTTGTGGATCCTTGACATGATTCCAGGATTCAGATTGTACGCTTGAGTGGAGGAATGGGAAATCGTGTTGACAAACTGCGTGGATCTGTCGATCCGGACCTGATGAACGGGTGCATCGGGCGCTGCAATCGTCTGGGATGGGTGTCGGACGAACTGTCTCAGATAACCATCTCTAATAAGGTGTTGCACGATGTCTTTCACTTCTCGATAGTTATTTGTAGAGTGGCCTCGATATTGACGATAATGGCAATATTCTGGGTGATCCTTGGTCTCCTCGAACTGTATCCCTCTTGAAGCTGGGTATATGATGTCACTCCTTTTTTCGACCTCTTTGAAGATTTCTTCTAGTGGAGCATTCAAAGGGGTGTATGTTCTCGCCTCGTGCCTCGGCCTCTTTCCTTTAGCCACCCATTCCTTCTTCCCATTTCCTCCGTAGGTGGGCTCGGTCTCTTCTCGGGCGCCTTTGAACATCGTCCGATGTCGACTCGGGCGCCACACTAGCCTCTTGCACTCCCCTATCCCTTGATTCTTCCTAATTTCTTCTAGGGCGATGAAATGTTCTTTTCATTTTCCTCATTTCTTTCAATGTTTGTGGTTTTTAGTAACATGGCTATCCAGATGGGATCCGACCTCCCAATGCGTTTTCGAACCCGAATATCTGCTGGTCGACTGGTACTTTCCCAATATCTGTACACAAATTTCTCCATCTATCGGTCAATGATCTGAGAGGTTTTATGAACCGTCAGGCCAAGGTGAATAACCTGTTGACCCTGGGCCGAGGTCTGCTGTTGTGCATGTATGTTTCAAGGAAGGCTTCGACTAGAGTCTCATAACTGTCGACTATTCCTGGTGCGAGGTTGTAGAACCATTTCCTTGCCTCACCTTCCAAGCTTGCAGGGAAGAACTTGCACATTACCACCTCATGGTTTTTCCATTGTATTAGGGACATTGTGTACATCTTCAAATGCTCAACTGCGTCTCCCGTGACGTCGAACCTTGATGGGAAGGTGGGGAGCGTACACTTAGGAGGGAAGGCCCTTAGTTCTAGCTCTTGGGTGAAAGGGGTCCTCTCGGCCTCGCTTATGACCTCGGCGAGCTTATCTTCTTCCCCGGTTCCTGACAACTTACTTATCTTTTCCTCTAACTCTCTTAGCTTGGCTTCATTCGCATTGTCGGACCTTGTGTTTCTCTGTTAATTATTCCTCTCGTGCCTTTCGTCGTCTGTCGATGAATCCTCAGGTGGACCGTATCTTCCGATAGGTGGTGTTGGGGGTGGTCCTGATCGACCGGAATTATTTGGTCCTACTGCAGGAGGTACCTGCCCGATTCGGCCTTGGTGTCCTGATGTCCCTTGGCTAGAAGATCCTCTCGATCTCGACCTTAAGTTCCGTAGCTGATAGTTCTCGAACTCTAGAGCTAGGTTCCTCTGCTGAAGATCTCTTAAAGCCGCCTCTTGCCTTCTTTGGCTTTCTAGAATTGCGAGTAGTGTTGGATCTGTACTCTCATGGATAGAGTGACCATTTGGATGGCCTAAATGGGAAGGGGGTGGTGCCGTCATCACAAGTGGTGGATGTGGTACTGTGTGTGTGTGTGGGGGGGGGGGGGGTATCTGAGTCGATGTCGCCGGATCGATTCCGATAGTTTTTTCTCGTCCTAGTTGTACTCTCCTTAGTCGTTCTTGCTCTCGCCCGAGGGCTTCTTGATACTCAGCTTGTCGTCTGATGTTTCGTCTCTGAGCATGCATGATTAATGCTTCCTCATCATCTTCCGTGTCTGACGCGGTAAGTACATCAATTTGATCATTCCTCCTTGGGGGCGAGGCGATTCGCTCCAGAGGCGATGGGTCATTGTCTCGTCCAAGATCGATCTCCTCGTCCACAGTTGGCATACCCCTTGCAGCAGATCGTGATTCCTCTGGTGGTGGATGCCCTTCACTCCCTCGCCTTGTCCAGTTACTCCTTCTTGCATGTTGTTGCTGGAGATCGTGCGGTTCCTCAGAGTTCTTCCCATCCCTGACGTGCTAGCCATCAGACACATTGTGCTGTTAGTCCGAGAGTCGTCCCTACCTACGTCAGTAAAAACTGACAACACCTTACTTTGACCCTGTTTTTGAAAAGTTTCTATAGTACGTACAGTTTTAGAAGAAAAAGGTGACTGACACTAAAACTGAGTTTCAAAAGTACGATTCCCTCTACTCTGCCATGCTGACCTCGTCAATTTGCCATGTTCAGACTCTAAGTGTCTCCTTTTAGACGGGTATCATGCTACATCGCTTTCAGTACCACGACTCTGCATTAACTACAATTTGTCCTACATTCCCTAGACTCCAAATCATTAACACCTAGTTCTCTGTGGGTAAAAGGTCCAAATTCGTACTTTTATGAGGTCATCACGCCAAGGAAAAAACTGGACTAAGACTTATGCACTCCCTTGGAACTACAAAGGGATGTCTTCCCTTGATTCCTTGGATTCCTTCACCAGCGACCAATAATCTCGCCGTGCTGTTGCTTTGGAAATTTCACAAGCCAACATGGAACCTCAAGCAACTTCAACCACACATCGAAGATGTTATTTGGGAGTTTTAGAGGTATTCCATTGTTGAACTCGTATGACGAAAACTAAGATTGAAATACAGAGATAAGTGCGAAAACTAATACGAAAACGAAGATTGAAACATGAAAACAGACTCGCCTCCGAGCATGGCTAGTCGATCTGTTATCAGGATCCTTCCCTGGCCTCGACCAAACGCTACAGCGTTTTCTGGGAGCTCTTGAAGGATTCCCTATCAACCCGACTGCTCGGAATTGACCCAACTGAAAATACTTGCTAACGACACGACTTCAACAATGAAAACTCAACCATATCAACAAACTTCAAAACTAAGCAAACATAAACAAACCTACCAAACAGAGTTCATCCCATAGCATCAACTAACACACAAGGTGTTCTTAGGAGCTTTTGGATCGTCTCTGTTGGCACACGCAGCCAAGGTATCCGGAGAACTTAGACGTTCCCCTTAGTCGACGCCAGAATGTAGTGGCATAAACCACACACTACATCCAACGGTATAGAACATGAGTTAAAACTAAGTCTATATGTTCAACAAACATAGACACAAAGATATACGTGGTTCGGTATGATTGCCTACGTCCACGGGGTGAAAGGATGAATGTTATTATTTATTTTCTTTGATTACAAGGTGTTCTCTACTTCTCAAATGGTGTAACTCTCAAATGTAGTGTCTTGTTTCTCTCTCTTTTAACCTGCCTCTCTCTCTCTCGACCTGCCCTTATATTTATAGGCCAAGGTCGACATACAACAGAATTACAATGTTGGTCACATTACATCAATTTAGTTGTTCCCTATCGGACCTTCACTGCTCGCCCGAATTTCTGGTTTGACCGGTAGTTCGTCACCCGAGGCCGAGTCTTAATCGTCTGGTTAACACGATGTCGCCCTTCTCTCTTCTCGTTCCTTTGTTTGACCATCTTCCTTCGTCTGACCGAGTGCTTTCTGATTGTTCGCCCGACCTGTCAGAGGATAAGGGTCACGTCACATCTGACAACTACTGGGCCATCACGTCCGACCCACGTGATACCTCGCTCTTTGCGCCGTTTGGTTCTATCTTGTGCTTTGCGGCTCTTTGTTCTTTGGTGTATCACAGCTTAGGATCTTGCCACCTAGCCCTGTGGATTATCTACACCTACACCCAGCTTAAAGGTCCATCCGTCCATGCAACCTAGACCTGAAAAACGTTACGCCATAGGTGACATTTTGCAATGGATGAGGTGCACATCTCGTTCAATACCGGAAAACATGTTAAATGTCAAAACTAAAGAATTTTCTAATTTTTCTTGGTTTTTAACTTGAGGTAAAAATGAGAAATGATAGTACTGCAAGTGGTAAGATTCACAAAACCAACGAGAAGTTACTCTCTTCTAAGTTAGTCCTCATGTGTTTCATCTGTCTCATACAATAACGAAGGTTACAATACATTCTACATGCTACCACAAAGTTTGAGTGAAAATCTGTTGCAAAATAGGATATATCGGTGTTTATAGTAGACTGACTACTTAAGAGTTGTATCATACTTGAATCTGACCGAGATTTGATAATACAAAAAGTTGTAGCACACTCGTGTAAGGCCTGGTCAGAAAAAATTCGTAAGATGTTGGAGTAAACTATATACGCTGAAATCTTAACATAATTGTTTTGCGTGGAAAGAATGCTCTTCGATAGAGGTTGCTAGTGTTTTCATTCTTGCATCCATTGGGTAACAATTAGTTGAGCTTATTATTCCTCTTGTGTTTAAGAGCAAGTCTTATGGTGGAAGAGTTCCATCTTCCATCTTCCACGCCACCTCAGCATTTGGAACCGTGGATGGAAGTGCAAGTGTAGTGGTGGAATAGTGAAAACGCTATTCTTAATAGCGCTAAAAAAACGCTATTAGAATAGCGTTTTTTTTCTCAGTCGTTAGATTTCAACAACTCATTCTAAATTTACGGACAAAAAAAAACACACGCTATTTTTAATAGCGTTTAACGCTATTCTTATCTCGTTCAGATGGATTCCACGAACCCTTCCACGGAACGGTGGAACCTTGCTTGGATTTTCTGTGGAAAACCCCAACTTGGAAGCCATTAAACTTGACATTCCATGATTTTTCCACACTTGGAATAGGTTGGATTCCACCATAAGACTTGCTCTAAGTGAACTATTGGACTCTTGTATTTTGTGTACTCAGTGTAGGATTTTATTAACAAAATCGTCTTTCCAGATTTTTCCAGATTCATGATGTCTCACTGGAAATTCTACGCTCTTTAATTCTGTAAATAAGCCACATGGATAGTGCAGTCTATTTTATTTGCATGGAAAAATGGTTGTAGTTGTTGTAATGTTGGAATTCTTTGGTCCGTACTCATGATCTTAGTGTTGACCGGGGTGCCACATCTCGTACAGTACCACCAAACGTGTCACTCGGGTCTGATTTCCTTGGTTTTGAGGTCAAGTGATACCGGAGTACTAAGAGCACCTCCAATGCTAATCTGATGTGTTTAAAAGATCTTCTTTTCCGATGTGCCTTAGTTTAAGGAGGTGAATAGAAAACATTTCCAACCATGATTATGTTTATTTTTGTGGGGAACTATTTAAGCCAGTGGATTTAAAATTAGTTATCAGACTATGTAATTATAGCCACAAATAATGATGATTAGGTTTTCTAAATCCTCTAAGAAAACCTCGGAGGATGTACTAGACGATGTGAATCAAACCACTTGCTACATAATACTCACATGATGTCTTGAAATTCCCGTTGAAGATGCATTTTTAAGAAAAGGAACATAAACCCTACGTGACCTTTAAGATGGGGAGTTCACAATGTCTCGTTGGAGATGCTCTAAGGTTAATCTGCTGGATGTTGCCTGTTAGGATACACAAAGCTAAAGGGAACATGTAATTACTCTCTCTTCTTGGGTAATTGGGTAGTCATGTGTTTCATTTACATATATTTCATACAATAGCATAGCTACAACGGAAAATGAGTCATTTGTCCAAATATTTTTAAAACATGGTTCTATGGACAAGTAAAATTAATATGGGTGAAATGGACACCAAAAAAATAGTAAGAATGAAACTGGATTCATCCTGGCTTAAACTTAAAAAAGAGCGAGGATGAAACTGGATGCATCCTGATATAAATTAAAAATAAGAAAAAGTATTTGAAAATGGGTAGGATGAAACTGTTTATATCCCGACTATTTTTACATTCTCGTCCATTTAAACAGTATCAACTTTTAGATGTCTTTTTACCCAGAAATTGTTGATTTTGATCTTTTTAATCACTTTTGTGTAGCTACAACACTCTTTACATGCTAGCTATGGAGATTTTCTATAAAGAGGGAACAAAAAAACAACTTATGGGAGGAATTTTTTATTGGATTAACTGGTGTGGACTGTTGGGTGAACCGTTTTTTCCTCCTATAAAATATTTTCTTCCGCCGTATAGCAAAACTCCTGGCTACTACAGGGAAGTTAGTGGATATTTGGTGCCCATAGGGGATATAAATATGATGTGTCTACCTAAGAATTATATTTTACTCCGAACTGGATCAAATGAGATAAGATAATAAAAAATAATGATGGATGCTTGCATTTCCTGAGATATTGGAGTAAGCTAAAATATAAACAGGTGCAATTGTACAAGTACTCGGTGTGTAACAAAAATTTAAAATGCCCTCCAGGACTTTCTCGGAAAGAAACTAACTAATAAAAGTTCCACTGCTTATGCAAAATTATAGACAATATATAAAAATGAACACCATAAGTGTGGCAATATAATCGGACTAAAAAGGTCTTCATTCGCATTAAGCTTCTGCATGACACATATATACGCTGCTGTTCTCTAACCGAGAAAATATATATGGAGAATTAGCAACGGTGCACATAAAAACAAACAAAACTCAGAGTTTTTCAAATCTCTTGTTGGTGGAAATAGGTTTTTCTTCTCTGGAAATATGTGTTGTGAATTGAGAATTTTTTCATCGAGTATTAATTTTTTTACCTTTTATCTTTTTCTTGTATATATTAAATAAAGAGAAAGGATCCTTTGACTTAAGTTTACTTAAATTTCTGATCATTGATATTTTCAGATCCAGCCGTTCGGTATCTAAGCCCTCAGTATTAAATATGTGGACATAGCTCGGCTCAAGCCAAGCCAATAATTGATCAGATGCCATATATAACTACAATCATAACATTTTTTTTTTTTGCTCGGCAAAGAAGGAACGATGTAATAAAAGAATGAAAGAATACAAGAAACCAACTAGCCAAGGAGACTAGAGAAAGAAAATGAAACCCTTACAAGCTGAAAACAAACAGAGGAATCCCAGGAAAAAAAAAAGACAAACAACCCAACAACAAAAGCTAACTCAATGTGGGTTTAAAAAGAATTGTTCCCAACCCAAAATTACATTAGAAGTGATAATTCCCTTGAAGCAGTCAAGGCTTCTCGACTAGTTAAACGCATCAATTTTGATGTCGCGAATAACTTCATGGAGTTTGAAAGTTTTATCATTAAAAGCTATAGCGTTGCGAGCTTTCCAGAGACCCCATGAAATTGCTGCCGGAAGACGTTTCCAAAGTTGATTTCCTTGGGTAGAAAGAGGATAACTTTTCCAACCCACAACAGTCTCTCTAATAGTATTGGGCATAACATGAATACCCCCATGGCAGTGATGAAGTAATTCCAAACACGAGAAGTTGACTGGCACTGTAACAACAAATGATCTTCATTTTCTTCAACATTTCCACAAAGGTAACACCGGTTAGGGGAGTCTAGCGCAGAATGTCTATGATGCAGATTAGTTAAAGTTGGAAACCTACTCAAACACACTTGCCAAAGAAAAAATCCTACCCTATGAGGCCAAGCTCTAGACCAGACCTTAGAACTCGGAAAAGGAATGACGGGGATATTACCTTACGAGTAGTTTAAATATGCCTCCTTTACCGAATAGATATCATTTTTATCGCCAAGCCAAATAAGTTGGTCCTCCTGATTTGGAGATATCACAATAGATTCAAGCAACGAAATAAGAATAGAGAGTTCAACAATTTCACTGTCATAGAGTCTTCTTCTGTGATGCAGACCTAAGTCCCAATTTAATCCAGCACCTCCGGAGATGTAAGTATGAGATATAGACTTGTTCTTGGTACTAGAAAGGTTGAAGAGGACAGGACAGAGGAGAGATAAGGGACCCTGAACACACCATTTGTCTTCCCATAGCCTTATTTTGTCTCTTTTTCCTATCTTGAACTGACAATTATTGAAAAAGTCATCGGCAGTAGAATAAATATTCTTCCAGAGACTAACACCATGTTTTTCCTTAGGCTTCATAGTTTTCCATCCTAAGTTAACAAAACCATATTGTATGCTACCACCCTCGACCATAGAGCTTTAGATTCACGACCTAATCTCCACCACCATTTTTGAAGAAGAGATCTGTTTAAGTGCTTTAAACTTCTAATACCAAGACCTCCCACCTTGAGAGGCTTACTCACATTTCTCCAACCTACCCAATGATGCTTTTTAGTTTCAGATGATTCATCCCATAAAAAATTTCTAATAACTCTTTCAATAGATTTTATCACCTTAGAGGGAGCCATGAACAGAGAAAACTAATAAATAGGAATGCTTTGGAGGACACTCTTGATAAGAGTAAGCTTACCAGCTCTTGTAAGAGTTTTTTGCTTCCACGAGGCAAGTCTGGCCTTGCAAAGCTCAATGATTCTATCCCATTTAGCAGTGGAGTTGGTTTTGTCCCCCAAAGGCATGCCAAGGTACTGAGTTGGAAAAATATCGCAAGAGCAACCCAATATTTCAACCAATCCCTCAATATCCTTTAAACGCTTAGCTAGAATCTTAGATATGTCTTTATAGATGGTGCTAGTTAAGCTGATGGGTCGCAGATCCTTAATCTCCTCAACAACCTGCTTCTTAGGACTTAAAGAAAGGAACGTCGGATTAAGACTCCAATCAATTTTTCCTGAAGTTTCGAAGTCCTTCACTACACGCATAATGTCATCCTTCATAAAGTTCCAACACCTCAAAATAATACCAACCTGAAAACCATCAGGACCGGGTGCTCGATTTTGACCAAGAAGTTTAAGGGCAGATAACACTTCCTCTAAAAGAATAGGCCTTTCTAGCCATACTGCATCCTCGACTGATAAAGTTTTGAAATGCATCTCCCCAATAGAAATATTAGTGTTGTCCGTTAACTTAAACCGAGAGCTGAAGTGGTCTAGGATGCTGCTCTTAATCAGGTTCTTGTCTTTCACTATGACAGAGTCAATTTTCAAACTACAAAATGTATTTATTCTTCTTCGAATCTTTGCTATACGGTGACAATAACTAGTATTTCGGTCACCATATTCATTCCACTTGATTCTAGATCTATCCCTCCAGAATTGTTCCTTCATGTCAGCCAATTTTTCACTCTCAAGCATCAGGTTATCATGTGTTATAACTTCAGACTCTGAAATATCTTCATCATCATTTTTTTGGTCCAACCATTGAATAAGGAGATAGTTCTGTTCACACTTTCTATCAATTTTCCCGAAGACATTTCTATTCCATTCCTTGATTTTACCCTTCAAGGCTTGTAATTTTTTCGCTAAAATAAAACCGGAAGACCCCGTGAAAGTATTAGCCAACGAAACCCACCAAGTCTCCAATAGATCTAGAAATCCTGGTTCAAGCAGCCACATGCTTTCACATATCCAAGGAGGAGCTCCCCAATCCTCTAAATCACAAGTAAGAATAATTGGTTTGTGGTCCGAAAAAGGCCTGCCTAAAGCTTTAACCAAAATACCCTGAAAATGATCATCCCAATCAGCTGTTGTCATGAATCTATCAATTTTACTCATTGAGGTGAGAGATTCTTTTTTAATCCAAGTGTACTTAGCCCCATGAATGGGGATATCAATCAGTTCATTAGCATCATAAAAATCGCAGAAATCCTTCATGCCTCTAGAAATATTAGAGCAACCTTTTCTTTCATCCATCAATTTGACTTCATTGAAATCCCCCCTATACACCAATGTAGACTCCAAATAGTGTGCATTAGATTCAACTCATTCCACATTCTTTGCCTTTCCAAAACTTCACAAGGGCCATAAACACCAGAAAATAACCAATTGAATTTATCTATAAGATTTCTGAACTGAATGTTTATACTAAAAGTACCTACAATATGAGATTCCATACTTACTATATTAGGGTTACATATGACAAGTATCCCACCAGAACGACCGATAGAGTCCAAAGAAACCAAATTATGAGCTCTCCCTCCCCAAATTTGAGACACTATAGAGTCATAGCAAGACTCTAAAGGTGTCTCTTGAAAGACAATAATGTCAGGATTATGAACAACAATCCACCTCTTAACAACCCCTCTTCTTTTAGAGTTTCTCAAACTCTTTATATTCCATGAAATGATGTTCAACATGATAAACAAAAAAACAAGACAGAACCCTGAAGAAAAAAATAAAACTTATCAATTATCTAGAGCCACCTGCTCTTGTTCCCTACATTCGAAATTGAAAGCAGATGGGTTCTGAACGGCAGCATGCATCAAAATTTTTATAAACTCTTAATCAGACTGTGGTAAACCCAATTGCATTGACACACCAACCTTCTTAATAAATTCAAAAGTTGTATATATTTAGAATCTAGGTAAGAGATTACCATTGCTTCTTTTTCAGAATCTGATAGAGCTTTCATGAAAAATTCACCAGTTGGAGAGAAAGGAGGGGTGTGTCTAGAGTTGCCATCACTGGACTGAGAGGAAGAAGAAGGAGAAGGAATGGATACCACCAATTTAGGTTGCGAGTCTGAATTGGTAATCGAGACATCCCTAACATTGCATTTGTGAGCAGTACACGGACATCCAATGCATTCACCAATTGAATCCCTAGCAGCTTCCAGATTGAGTCTATTGTATAACCTTTCACGTTCAACGGAGGAATCAGAGGTATAATCATCTGCAAGAATTCCTGACTCACCACAGAGATAAGAACCATGTTCTGAATTTCAGATCCAGACGGAGAATCTGAAGAATAACAATCCAGTTTTTTTGTATTTCCCATTGAAATTGACGTAATAGTACCAGGGGGAAATTTTCCACCACTTTTAGCTTTAGCCCACTGCTCTGGGCCCAAAGACCTTGTAGAAGAGCCCACATCCCTAATTTTCCCGTTAATAATTTCTTCATTGCCAACTAATGGTCTTTCTTTAGGTCTGTAGGAAAAACTGTGACTACACGAGTCTGAAGAATCTCGTGACTGATTCGAGTTTGCTTTTGACTTTCCTTTGTCAGCACCAGACTGATGTTGTTGTTTACCCGTGTCTGCAGAGCCATCTGACACTGACTTATCATCTTTACCAGCAGATATTACAGGATCCAAAGATACCCCTCCATCAAGGATGCCTGCACCGGAAACCGGGTTGAAGACTTTTATACGCTGCAGACCGTTATTGATATTTGAAGATTGATCTTTAGCCTTTTCAATCAAAGCCCTGAATGGTAAAGATTTGAAATTAACTTCTACAATTTTTTGGACACTGTCCACCGGGCCGCGTACTTTGAGCTTCATCATAGAAAGATTCCAACCATTTCTCGTATCCTCTGAAACTTCAAGGAGACCACCACATTTTGATCCAATGGTTTCAAAAGTTTTTTGATTCCATAGAGAAAATGGAATTCCTCTGACTTCTATCCAACATGACTGAATTTTAAGCACTTCCTCCTCGGACAACATATTAAGTTTTGATGTCCATGGAAAGAATTTGAATTTAATCCCATTAAAACTCCAACCAGATTTTAAAAGAAGCTCAGTCCTCATCTCTGAATTTGGAACTTTGAACAAAGCTTTAAAATTCGAGAAAGACTGAAGAAAGAATACCTCGTTCTTCTCCAAACACTTACCCAAATGCTTACCAATTAAATCCCAAGATACCATGTTAGCATCATATGATAAAACCACCATATGATTCAAGTTTTCCTTTTTAATGGTAACACTTCAGTCTCCAATATGAGTTTATTCCAAACAGATTGAGGGTTTGGGAAATGAACCGACGATGGTGAAGACTGAGGTTTCTGGATTGAAACTTCCTGAATCGGACTGAGTTGATTGATAATTGTTATAATTTGTTTCCATCCATTCCCCATATCACCTGCTGGGAAGTAGATATCTATAGAATTCCCCAAGCATTAGGACCAGATAATTTTATGTATTCACCATTATTGTTTTTTCCCCTTGTTACTGTTAACCACTCATCTGAATCGGTGAACTGCCAAATTTGAGATTTTGACCATGATTTAGTGATCTCCAATGATAAGCCCTTTCGAAACCAACATAACCCCTTTTAATTAACCCATAGAGTAGAGAACCTATCAACCTTGGATTCAATAATTTGAAACTTTCCAGACTTACTCCCATACCCCTTTGTAAACGAAAAACCCTTAGCTTCGATCCAACAACAGATACCATTTTTGTATGTACACCATTCATCATCCACCACGTGTACAGAAAAATACACGTGGAAGGCATGCAAAGAGAGACATCATAACTTGATAGCAAGCATCTCATCAGAAGATTCCATCGGTCAGCAGATCTGACGGTCAGGGACAGAGGATCACAGAGGTATGATGGCTCAGAGGAGCACCAGATAATACCCCTTGGGTGTTAACACACCCAATCCCGAGGAAGATCCCAGATCAACGGCCGAGAGGAAGTTTGGCTGACACAGATGTGACCAGAAAAAGAGACACTTTTCTGACACGAGTAGACATCCATCTACCCGCATTAAATACCAAAGAGATATACACGTGTCAATCAGCTCGTGGAAGAGGCGAGGACAACCCTTCGTATTTAAGCTCAGGCCGCGGCATATGCCGAAGACCTATGTGTAGTAGGCACAAAGCACAAGAAGATAAGATTACAACAGCACCTCAGAAATGGGACCCACATTCCAACCCTATAAATACCCCTCTCCACTAAGAGAGGAGAGGTCGACCATTTTGGAGAGCAATTATAGGACAATATAGGAGAGAGAAATAGGAAGAGTAGGTAATCCCCCTACTTCCGCCGACCTATGTATATTCTAAAGTCATTCGACTATCTTTGTAACCATTCAGTACATAGTGAAACACCAACCCCGTGGATGTAGGCCTTAGTGATGAACCACGTAAATCTGTCTCATTTACATTTCAGCACCTTACATTCAGCGTTAAACTTCATATGCTTTATATTTATACTTGATTCTTGGTTTATTCCTTTATACGAACATTATTTATGATAATACTCGACTAGACAATGACAAGCCCGAAGGCTTCGAGTCGATGAATCGATATAATCATCCCCGTTACGCATACGACGTACAATTCCAGAATTAGGATGTATGCGAATATTGTTTGTGAACACGTGGATGGCTTCGTGATTTATGTGTTCACAATTTTTGTTAAGAAAAGAACGAGAGTTACCGGATCTAGAAGTTTTCCTACTCTTCACCGTCTTCCATCCATCTTCATCACTCTGAGAAAACAAGATGGTCTTCATTGAAGCTACCTAAAACAAACAGCTAAGTCGACTCCTAAACGATCGCCCGATCCACGCTCTCACCTCTCTGAGGATGGTTGGCCCCTATGATATTTAGAACATATATTTCAAGAATGTTTTTCTCTCTTCCAAAAAGAGCATTGATGAGAGATTTTTCAAAAGAAGAACATACTCCATACTTTCATTTTCATTTGGTGGTGTCAGATTATCTTCTGTCAAACAAACTATTGCAATGGAATGGTCACATTTACACCTAAACACTAAGAAGAAATGTTTGATGTTTCCTTAGTTGATTGATATTGGAAGGGAAACAGTTGCAAAGAGATGAAAACTATTGAGGTAGTTTTTTCTTTTTACTTTTTCTTTTACGATAGAATGTAATCGTAACAAATATTTACTATTCTTCGTCTTCCCCCTGTATTTCTTTGAAATATGGAATTCATAGATAGCGTTTGTCATGAAAGGAAAACATTCTGATCGCTTTGATGATACATAAGCTACATAGATTAAGTGCCGTATTGAGGGATTGACTTAAGCCAGATTATAGAGCTAATAAAATTCATTCTTCTGCTCATCGAGGAATTGCAGCAACCACTGCATGATTGATGTTCCTCGTGCTTAGTTTTTCTAACCACTAAATTAAATGATTTCATAGGCTATCATCCAATATAACTGACAAAATGGATTCGTTTGTGTGAAGCAAGTTTAATATGAAATTGCAGACCTCACGAACAAAAGGCGAAGAGCGAAAATGAAAGTGTTGTGGACACTACGGGAAAAATCATCATTGACGACACAAGATAAGAGTTGCAGTACCCCTACGACAACTCCATTTCATGCATTGTGGAACGGGGGTATTGTAGAAAGTCCAAGTTTTTCTACAATGGATGACAAGTGTTGTAAAGGGTGATGTGATTCATGGTTCGACAATAGTTTGTCAATGTTGTGATTCTCTTTCGATTTTTTTTGATAACTAACACAACTCTTGCTTGTATTGTAGAACAATCGTGGAAAACATAAGTAGCATATCGTAGAAACATATACAACAACAATTACCAGTATTATGAATAATATTTGCACAACACTTGTATGAATTTTCGAACTATCTTGGACAACACAAACTTATGTTGTAAAGTAAATGAAAACCTTTTCACAATATCTGGCTTGTATAGTTGAAAATTGAAAGACAACATCTATTAATATTGTGTATACTAGTGTCACTACACTTGCTAGAGTTGTAGAACATTCTGTCACAACCTTTGTCTTGTGTAGTCATAATATCTAACACAAAATCCCTAGAACGTTGTAATATTTGAAGTAACAACATTTGTTAGAAGTTGTGTGCATAAAAATATTTTGAAAAAAAAAAAGATCATAGCTGAAATGGAATTTCAGAAAATAATTCACTTTCACATTAACCTACCAGTGTAATACATTTACATTCATTCAAGTTAACCTGCCAGTGTTAAACACACATTCAAAAAATGGCAGTGATATAGATGTTTGGTTTCAAACCTCAGAAACCTCTCCTCAAATACATGTCCATCAAAAGTTTCAAGACTATCCCTCTCACTTCATGTTTAATTGAATGAAAATACCTAATCAGTTTTTTGCATTAAAACAATAAGATCCTTGGAATCACTCTCATCAGAGCTATCATCACTGGGCTCTTCTTTCTTTTTGGCTGCAGGTGCAAGGCTTTCTTTGCTACGACAGCCTCGGCAGGGCTTTCTTTGATGCCCAGATGTAGCAGCGTTTGTCCTCCGGGGAAAGCGCTGGTTCTGGGGAAAGTTTTTCAAGTTTTCTGCAAAAGGAACATAGGAGAATGATCTTAGTGAAACGCCAAATCAAATGACACCATATTTTCACTATCTCGAGGACAGACCAATACAATTATAGTCCTGATCTTTCCAAGTCAACTAGTAGATTAACCCTAATAAATCTAGAATCTGTTATTGGATAGACTTTAAATCAATGACCCAGACAAAATAAAGATAAACATCACTACAAAGAAAAAAAAGTAGATACATAAATGTCAGGAAAGCATAACAGACCTGAAGAGCGCGGCAAACATTATCAAACTCAGGATCAAATTAGGCTTCTCCTTCACAGTGACAAGCTCAAGGACAATGCGACAAGATTGGTCTTCAGGGTTGATTATAGGAAACGCAAGAGATCCACGAACTTCATGATCAATCGCTCCAGCTAAAAATTAGAACAAGACAAGTCACACCCATTAAAGGATTGAACCAAATATATTCCACCAGTTTGAACTAGCTTAATAAACAACAAAAATTCAACAATTTACAATGTAATTATTCACCAAATACACTAGATTATTTTCAGTGTTGCTAATCGCCAAATATATTCTCACAATGCATTCACATAGAACTAGAACACAGGTCAGTGACCACTTCCTTCAGCTCTTACAAGTTTATGTCGGCATGTAGGTAATACATTCACGTAGATTTCACAAGTGGTGGATTGTTTCTTACCATTCACATCGAACCCGGCTCTTAGAAATGTTTTACTGACAAAGCAATCACCATTCATGTACTGTTATTGCTTAAACTTACTTGTCTTAATCAAAATGTTATTGCACAAGTTACCATGAACCTAAGCTCCAACAACTTCAGTTTCAGCCTCTGGTACTGTTTCCTCAGCAGGCCTATCCACCTTCACACCAACATCCTCAGAGTAGTCACCATGAACCTAGAAAATAAAACAATCACCGCATACACATCAGCTTTGCTTTGCAACCTTTCACAGAGAGTTCAGAGTGAGAACTGAAGTTTTAAACTTCAGGTGCATTCCGTAAACTTCTATTTTACTGGATACTTTCAAATAATTATTCAGAAAGCTCTCTACAAGGTTACGAGGCCGTCTATTCTTTCACAACTTCAAATTTTCTAAACTTCCAGATAATATATATGTGCTAAAAAAAGTTCGTCGTACGGAAACTAAAACAGCCACTCCAAAAATACCATAAATCACGTAAATATTTAAGTTAAAGCGTCTTCTAAGAAAGCATAAAACAAGAGTGAGATATACCTCCATCAACTTTCCAAGATCAAACTTTAGAGCCTTCAAGATCTTGAACTTCCTAATAAACACATTCTGCAATAGATAAATGCTTGATGTAGCCTTCTCAATCTCCTTTCCAATCATTTCAGGAATGAATTTTGCCACCAACTCTTTAAGATCACACGAGGAGGCCTGGTTTACCATGACTTCAACCAACTTGCGACGAATCTGACAAAACAAAGTACAGATGTTACCTATTTACACAAATGAATAATATGAAAAATATAAGAAACCATTGAAATTGAAATATATAACTCAAGCTGTCGGATCTGGCTAGATTGAGCATTACAGGTTCTCTTGACCTGTTTCTCTCGCCTCTTGTTGAATCCAATACAGAACATCCTCAAGGTATCTGCAAATGGTATCTGCAAAAAATTAAAATAAAAGAAAAGACTCAATTTTCTGAAATGCGTGGGAGGCTCAATTTCGGATTCAATAGAAAACCCTAAATCTGAACCATTCTCTTTTGTTCATCTCCAACAATTATTTTCTAACAGATTCGAAAATTTGAAGCTTTAAACATGCAAGAACACCTCTTACTGAACCTAATTAACCCTTGATTCTGATTTGATGAAGCATAACCTTCACCTGATTTTTGTTAGAGACGAAGAAATTCTGATTTTTGAATCCAGTTATAGTACTTATTATATATAAGCTTAAATCACTGCACCCAGAAGAAGATTTACAGAAACATAAAAGTTGTTTCACCTGGTTATGGATCTCAGACCTTCCCACAACAGTAGATACAATATCATCCCACCAAAGGCGTCCAAACGGCCTGCAATCCAACCAGACTCCATAAGCAAGATAGACTTAAACTAAAGATAAACAAAGAAATGAAGAAACATATTCCTACTTCTTTTAAGTTTCCCTGACAAATGTTACGGCATCACCTCCTACTTCTTTTAGAAGAAGATTTTGATGAATCGAGAACTTCTAGAGATGGAAGAATTGAGTTATGTGATGAAGATTTGATGAAAACTTGAGTTAGGGCCGCCGTTGATTTTTACCGAGAAGAAATTTGGTTTTGTGTAACTTGAATCAGTGATGGGGTTGATTAGAATTTGGTTCATATCTGGATTTGATGAGCTGCTACTATTGACTGTTGCGGATGGGAGAAAGGGGGAGTTAAAGAGAGAGATTGAGAGAAGATAATGAAGAAGAGGGGTCGAGAGAAGAGCAGCGGTGGTGATGGAGCGCCGCCGTCATCTGTGGAGTAGAGGTGTTCTTCAGCGGCGGTGATTGAGAGAAAAACAGATAGGAATTGGGTTCGAGTGGTTGAAGGAGGGTTATGCTTCGTAAAAAAAAGAAAGAAGAAAAGAGTGAATCCGAATGAAAATGGTGGACGGTTGAGATTGTATTTGAGATGCTCATACGGATTAAGAAAAGATCTTGACAGTTGAGATTGTATTTAGGATGCTCATGCGGATTGAGAAGTATGTGTTTCATTTTGTGCTAATACGAGCTCATGTATTCGTTTTGATTATCAACCTTCGACACGAAAAAAATCCAAAAAAAATATGAATAAATGTAGCACATTTTTATCGACATTTTGATATAAAAAAATCCAAAAAATGTATAAGATTAAAGTTGAAAAATAAGAAATCAATCCGATAATTAGTGTGTTTCTTTCTGCTTTTGTGCTTTCTCTTTGTGCTTCCGGTTTGAATTTCGACTAGTTACATAGGTCATGAAGTAATTTTGACTAGTCATACATGTCATGAAGTAGCTTTAGTTCACATTAATAGCATGATATATCATCGAAATCGATAAAAATGAAGCTCAATGTCGATTCAAACTTCAAATGTGGTATAACGACATACAAACTATGAACCAATAAGCTCTGAGAGGGTTCTGACTTCAAACTTAGCATGATACATCATCAAAATCGATAAATATGAAGATCAATGTCGATTCGAACTTCAAACTTGGTATAATGTCCTATAATCTATGAACCACGAAGCTCTGAGAGGGTTCTGACTTCAAAATTAGCATGATACATCATCGAAATTGATGAATATGAAGCTCAGTGTCGATCCAAACTTCAAGTTCGGTATAACGACTTACAAACTATGAACAAGAAGTCTAAAAGTCCACAAAAACGATGAATCCAACCATTTTACTGGTAAGATTCCATGGAAATATTCTACGAAACCTTAAACACACACAAAACTTGGTAAGAACGATGAATCCATCCATTTACAGGTAAGATTCCTTCGGAATATTCTACGAAACCTTAAACAAACCCTATTTCTGCACATTGGATGCAAACCAGACTCCGAGATCGAAACCTGGCAGCGAGTGGACTACTCTAAGTCAGAAACTTGGTAAGAACGACGAATCCATCGATTTACAGGTAAGATTCCTTCGGAATATTCTAAGAAACCTTAAACAAACCCTATTTCTACATATTGTATGCATACAAGGCTCCGAGATCGAAACCTGGCAGCGAGTGGACTACTCTAAGTCAGAAACTTGGTAAGAACGACGAATCCATCGATTTACAGGTAAGATTCCTTCGGAATATTCTACGAAACCTTAAACAAACCCGATTTCTACATATTGTATGCATACAAGGCTCCGAGATCGAAACCTGGCCGTGAGTTGACTACTCTAAGTCAGAAACTTGGTAAGAACGACGAATCCATCCATTTACAGGTAAGATTCCTTCGGAATATTCTACGAAACCTTATACAAACCCTATTTCTGCATATTAGATGCAAACCAGGCTCCGAGATCGAAACCTGGCCGCGAGTGGGCTACTCTAAGTCAGAAACTTGGTAAGAACGACGAATCCATCCATTTACAGGTAAGATTCCTTGGGAGTATTCTACGAAACCTTAAACAAACCCTATTTCTCCATATTGTATGCAAACCAGGCTCCGAGATCGAAATCTGGCCGGGAGTGGACTACTATAAGTCAGAAACTTGGTAAGAACGACGAATCCACCCATTTACAGGTAAGATTCCTTCGGAATATTCTACGAAACCTTAAACAAACCCTATTTATGCATATTGGATGCAAACCAGGCTCCAAGACCGAAACTTGGCCGCGAGTGGACTACTAAGTCGGAAACTTGGTAAGAACGACGAATCCATCGATCTACAGGTAAGATTCCATAGGAATATTCTACGAAACCTTAAACAAACCCTATTTCTGCATATTGTATGCAAACCAGGATCAGAGATCGAAACCTGGCCGTGAGTTGACTACTATAAGTCATAAACTTGGTAAGAACGACGAATCCATCTATTTACAGGTAAGATTCATTCGTCATATTCTACGAAACCTTAAACAAACCGTATTTCTGCATATTGTATGCAAACCAGACTCCGAGATCGAAACCTGGCCGGGAGTAGACTACTATAAGTCAGAAACTTGGTAAGAACGACGAATTCATCCATTTACAGATAATATTCCTTCGGAATATTCTACGAAACCTTAAACAAACCATATTTCTGCATATTGTATGCATATCAGGCTCCGAGATCGAAACCTGGCCAGGAGTGGACTACTCTAAGTCAGAAACTTGTTACGAACGACCAATTCATTTACAGGTAATATTTTTTCGGAATATTCTACGAAACCTTAAAAAAAACCCTATTTATGAATATTGCATTCAAACCAGGCTCGGAGATCGAAACCTGGCTGCGAGTTGATTACTCTAAGTCAGAAACTTGGTAAGAACGACGAATCTATCAATTTACAGGTAAGATTCCTTCGGAATATTCTACGAAACCTTAAACAAACCCTATTTCTCCATATTGTATGCAACCAGGCTCCGAGATCGAAACCTGGCCGTGAGTGGACTACTCTAAGTCGGAAACTTGGTAAGAACGACGAATCCATCCATTTACAAGTAAGATTCCTTCAGAATATTTTGCGGCTTAGTCACCTGAGCATTTTTTTTGGACATTATATTTTGTTTCATAACTCTTATAAAGGGTTAGTGGTGTAGACTTTCATGCAGGAGGCTGAGGGTCAAATCCCCCCATCCTCATTTCTGCCAACGTTCTATATTTTTACTTCAACAACACTTATAAGTGTTGTTATGCATTTTTATTAAGAAAAAAAAACAACCAAAACTTGTGAACGGTAAGGATGGTTGATGAGCTAGACTTCCATGCAGTAAATTCATGTTCGAATCTCCCTTCTAATCTCATTTTTTCCAACATTCTATATTTTTACTTCAACAACACTTATAAGTGTTGTTATACGTTTTTATTAAAAAAAAAAGAAAAAAAAAACAAAACTTGTGAACTGTAAGAATGGTTGATGAGCCAGACTTCCATGCAGTAGGTTCATGTTCGAATCTCCCCTCTAACACTATTTTTCATCATCATATTTTGGTGTTCTTCAATAACTCTTGTGAAAATTGTGATAGGCTTAGTCACTACCTTTATGGAACAGAGTTGTTATAGCTAAATGTCGTCACAACGTTTTTGCTTAAGGAGTTGTCGTTTGTTTTCTTAGCGCAACCCCTTGTTTCTAAGGGTTGGCAGTGATGATATACGACAACTCTTCCTTTGAAACCAGTTGTAAAATATATGACTTTCTACGATGTTTAGCGAAGAGTGGTAAATCTCCAGTTGTAGATGTATATTTTTCCCGTAGTGGGATGTAATATGAAAAATAGGTGAACTTATATGCATTTTTAAGGCCCTATAAGCTTATGCTGTGGATGTAAATCGAACAATGTTAGTACTAATATTTTTGTTTACCAAAACACATGCAGTATTAAGCCTCTTGAATTCTTTTCTAAGAATTTTAATTCCGTCTATCTGTTTACTTCGATCATGGTTTGTGTTAAGATTTTCTTTTCATAGTTTATCCATGGCAATAAGAAACGAAAAGATTTTGAGAGATACCATTGTATATAGGGTAAGCAAATCAAGTGTGGTCTCGGCTTGAGCCGAGCTTTACTCACAAATTTAACATATTAGGGCTTAGATATTGGACGGTTAGATGTAATTACATCCATGACCATAAGATTAATTAAAAAGTTAAGTTAAAATCTTAAGTTAGGGGATCCGGTCCCTTCAATAAAAGGTTTTTCTTAAATATAGCCCACACATTCATTAACCATAACCCAAAAAGTTTAAGTTAAGCGAAAAACAAACACATGCCTTAATTTTTTATTAGCTAATAAGCATGAATTCCCTTTCCTACAAAAAATCAGAATAAAAAATAACTTATTTTTAATCATACTTCAAATAATTTTTTTTTGAAATAATACTTCAAATTAATATTAATTGTACTTATATTATTTTTACTAGTTAACCAATTATAAAATCCTAATTACTTACTTTTCCCAGAAAAGCAAAATAAACCCAAATTTTAAATTTTCTCTACAATGATATTCTTTTTTTCTCAGTCACGCTTACACAAAAATTGACCAGGATGTATATTTCAGTTACTCCCTCAAAAAGTTTCCACAACAAATTACAATAAAATTGATTTAATTAAGATATTGATTATTCCTGAAAAATATTAATTATGTCAAATATCTTATACAAACTTAATTAAAAAAATTAACTAGACAATAAACATTTTTTGTCGTTGTTTTTGTTGTTGTTGATTTATAAATTTAACGATTATCATATTACTTTGGGCTATGTAGAATTTTAGCTTAAGTACTTATTTTAAATGAGTTTCCGTTAATAAATGCATGGGCTACATTTAAGAAAAATCGAATACCCATCTTTTTCTTTCTATTCAGACAAATAGTGCATGTCATTAACAATTAAATGGTAATATTTGCGAATGACAAAGAAAAAGAGACCTCATATTGCATATATATTAGGGAGGATCCGCGGACTCTCTTAGATGGACACTATTATACATGATTTGCGTTATGTTCGCTGGAAAACCCAAACGACAATGAATTTAAATCTAACATTTTGATCATACGTTTCTCTTATAAGACTCTACATTTAACAAAAATGAGCACAATTCGAGACGTATAAGACCACCATCTACCCCATTAAATATCAGTTACTTCCTCCTTTCCATTTTAGATGATGTTTTAGGGTTATTTTTTTGTTTCACAATACTTGAAAGTTTTCGTATTTTTCCACAAAACTACCAATAACACCCTTACATTTTGTCTTGGAACTATTAGTTTATTTTTAAATGCACTAATAGCAATTAATGTTTGAAGACTTTTCTCAAGGGTATAAATGAAAAATCTTCACATCTCTCTACATTTCTTAATCTGCGTGAAAACTCCAAAAACATCATCTAAAGTGGAACGGAGGGAGTATTAAAAGTTAACAGTTGAAATTAAGATCCGTGGATGGTGAGGTTTGGTATCTCGAATTGTGCCCATTTTTGGAAAAAAAATGTAGAGTCTTATAAGAGGAACATATCATCAAAATGTTAGATCTAAAGTCATTGTCGTTTGTGGCGAAAATGACACAAATCATGTATGATAATGTCCATATGAGAGTGTCCATGGATGCTCCCTCATATATAATTTATTTAATGAGAATTGGCTCGAAACTCACGTAGGGTTTCTCAAAGTTAACAATTTTACAAAGATCATGTAGATCTCTCATGATACCAGCAATTCCAATAAAGTTGGCAGAAAACATGTACTAAAGTGCAACAGCGTAACAAGTCATCTAATTTCTTCACGAGTTATTAAATCCAAAGATATAAGTCCAAAGATGAATTGGAGCATTCGGTAATGTTGAATATCTATTTATGGAGCATGGATACACGGATTTTTGGTGATTACTCAACAAATCAAATCCTTCGTAACTGGGACGATGTTGTTATTATGTAATTGAGGTTTTTGTTTTTTCTCTTTTCTAGGGTTGATCTTTTGATCAAGTTAGTTAACTGTAAATACCCATTCTTCTCTTTCTCAATATGTCCTTTTTTCCTCAAAAAAAAAAAAAAAATCCTCATGCGATTCATCCGTTTCATGCAATAATGTATACATGTCAAAAGACTTTCATATCGTCTGTTACCATGAAATTTGAGTGAATTCTTTTGCAAAATGAGGATATCTCTACTTAAGGTGAGAATTTGATCAAAATCAAGCCATACAAGAATAAGATTACACAAAACGTTGAAGCCCATTTATACATGTAAACACAATTTTCTTAGACGTTGGAGTAAACTATAAAGAATGTGTTCATATTAGTATTACAACCACTTTGCGGAGGATCATGATTATAACCCATGGACTGGTGTATAATTGTTTTAAACAGACGGGGAATTTCTTTTCAAGCTTTAACACCCAGATAACATATATCCTTCAACGTGATCCAGTCTTGATTTATCAAAAAAGAAGCTAATGACATAGGCATGTAGCACACTCTCTAGCTAGTTAGAGCAGTTCCTATGGAATGGCCAAACACAAAGTTTGTTCATTTTGATTCCACCATGGGATGAACAAACATAGAAAACGGATGTTCAAACCGACAGATCTGTTGGTTTGAACATCGATTCGAAGGAACAACCGCACGTCTTAGTGAATGTCGGGCGTCATCCCCACTGACGCTAGCGCTCGAAATAAAATTGCCAACGTTATCAATATTAACGCGCGTTATAGCTTATGACGCCCGCGTCATTGCTGAAGACGCCAGTGTCTGACTTAATATCGCCAACGGCTACATCTGAACGGTTGCGAAATCTCGTGATCCAACGGCTATAATTAATTATTGAACTCTATAAGTACTCCTCATTTCAACTCTAAATTCACACATTCTACACATTCCTCAATCTCATTTCCATTCTTCACTCTCAATTCTTGATTGAACATGTCTCGGCCCCTGTTAATTCGCCGAAATCCGTATACCAATGAAGAAGATGAATCTATTTGCAGAAACTATGTTTTCTTATTTACTCAGCTTGCTTCGGCAAACTATCCATTGGTCAATTTCTGGGTGGTTATTCACGATGGGTTCTGCAGTGACACTCGTAATCCGAGTCGTCGTGCTATATGCGACATAGAAAATCGTTTTGGTACAATTAAGAAAGAAGTAAGTGAGTTTGTAGCTTTAACCAAACAAGCAAAGCGATATCGACTGAGGTGAAACTGATGCTGAGATGGTAACAAGATCTTTGGCTGAATGGCGAAGATGGAAAAATGTGGCTTTTCCTTTCGAAAAATGTTTTGAAATCCTTAAGGTGTTGAACAGTTTCAACCCCTTCTTTATAGTTGTTGTTCAACCTAGTATTTCTTCTCATCAGTGAAGCTAATAAAACGCTTAATTTTAAACATATATAATTTTATTTAATTAAGACTGTTGTACTTTTAAAACTAAAACTACAAATGCAGCAGAATTAAAAATTACACCTCGGAATTTTTAAATATCAACCGTTGAAAATTAACGGCTGAAATTAAAATTTGTGGATGGTGGTCTTATACATCTCGAAGTTCTCTCATTTTTGGTGGGAATGTAGAGTTTTATACGAGGAACATGTCGCCAAAATATTATCTTTAAATTCAGTGCCGGTTGGGTTTGATAGAAAAAATGATAACCATATCAACGGATCATGTCATTATAACCATGTCAACGGATCCGTCCCCTTTAATCTTTTATCAATTTATACGTCGAGATAAAACTATATAAATCAGTAGTTTACACGAGGCCGTGTTTGAGAAAGCCAAGTCTTGTGGAAAAACCAAGTGGAAAGAAATGCAGTTTCCAGCTTGAATATCAAACCAAATTTGGACCTAAAATACACGATAACTGACATTCTGAAGTAAATGAGGTGCCACATCTCGTTTCTTTTTTTTTTATCGAAAGAGAAGATTTTATTAGATAGAGGAATTTACAGCAAAGCTACCAGAAGTAGCAAAGGAAAGAAAAACAGAAAATGGGTTATTTAGCCAAAAGGGTACTTTTCCTGGGTCAAATGGACGGGTAACTTATTATGTTGGGTGAAATGGACAGGAGGCAAGTTATTATGAAACAGAAAACTTTACCCCCTGCCAAAGCTTCTTCTTTCTCCCACACAACGACACAAACTTCATTTTTATTTGGAAACATCGATCCTCTTCTTCTCTATCGACATCATCTTCCTCTACCATCCCACCAGCACCACCATCAACAACATAATCTTCTTCCACCTCCGTACGCCATTAATCCCATCTCCACTACCAGAAACACGAATACCACCATCGACAGATATCAACTTTCTCCACAACCAATATCGACACCACCACCACCATCTCTACTACCAGAAAACACCAACGTCGTCGACAACATCGTGTTTATCCAACACCGTCACCGACGCAGCCACCGCCACCACCACCACCGTCCATAAAGAAATTTATGATGCCCTGAAAATTAGGGTTTTGTGTTAATTGAAATATATGCTCAAATTGGTAAGCTTCAGACCCTAATTGTCTTTGATTACATTCAAAATAGTTTAATCTTGGTTAGAAAATTTGGTGCATATGTTACAGATTTGTTTATAAATATGAGACGTGAATGTAATGCTGTAATCATAAGTATTTGCACTTGTTTTAACAAATGTTTATGTGTTTATCTTGATTGGTATTATAAATGGGTTCATCATGTACTCAATTGGGGTGGATACGATTTCGTCTAGCTTTAAACTGGGATGAACTTGGTTTCACCCTATTTTAATTGATTGAATTTGGTTAGATGAAACTGTATCCATCGAGGTTTAAGCTCTGTAAAATCTAGTTTGAAGGTGATTGAATTCGGTTTGGATGAAACGGGTTTCATCTAGGTTTAACTTTTGTAAAAGCTAGTGTGAAATTGATTGAATTTGGTTTGGATGAAACTCGTTTTATCTATGTTTAACCTATGTATAAAATAGTTTGAGATTAATTGAATTAGGTTTGGATGAAACTGGTTTCATCCTGTTTTGGGTTGAACTGAAATTGTTTTCATCCAAGTTTAAACAAGGATGAAAACGGTTTCATATACGTTTAACCTATGTAAAAACTAGTTTGAGATTAACTGAATTTGGTTTGGATGAAACTGGTTTCATCCTGTTTTGGGTTGAGCTGAAATTGTTTTCATCTAAGTTTAAACAAGGATGAAACTAGTTTCATCATGTGTATTAATTGAAAGAAACCTTTTTTACATTATATATTATTATACGTTGAAATCAGTTTCATCATGTATTATATATAAACTTCAATTTGTGGTTCTGTTATAAGTTCTAACTTAGTGAATGTAGGTATTTTCGGGTAGCCAGGTATACATTTTCTCTCACCCACACTTTTATAAATTACGAAGTATTTTTGCAGTAGTTTTTGTGTGTGCTATGCTTAATTGTTGGACACGTTTAAGGGGAGTTCATGTTGCTTGGATAACCAACCAAATAAACCACTCTTGAAAGAAGCTAAAAAGATAATTGTTTGATATTTGTTGGTTGCCGCTCGTGTTTAATTTAAACCATGATGTTTCTATATAAATTGTTGCAGGAAGCAATAGCAAGCCGACTGCTGAATTAAGAGCCAAGAATAGGCATGAAGCGAACGTGGATGGTGAATAAAGTAGAATCAGTATGCATGATGTGAACGTGGCTAGCGAAATGGATGTAAAAAAGTTGGAGAAAAAGGAAAATAAATGAAGTTTATAACGTATGCAATTGCTGGAAGTTGAATGATAACTAAAATCGTTGATGTCATTAGGTTGTTTAGCAAATAGGTCTCTACAAAAGCCTATTGATGTAGCTTAAACTTAAGTTTTTTGCTTGTAAAACTTTCTTTGCATAGATTTATAAATCAAGATTTGTCTATGGATGCATGTATCTTAATTGCAAGTCAATTATATATGAAATGTTGTTACTTAAACTAGCATATATTTCCAGTTGTCAATAATTTCAAATGATCTTGTCTCAGAATATGTAGGTATTTTCTTTCCAGAATATACATGATGAAACTGGTTGCATCTTGGCAAAAAAGTTTTTCTGAGTTTGTGCAGGATGGGTATTTTTTTTCTTCAGAATATGCAGGATGCAACCAGTTTCACCCTGGCCAAAAAATCTATTTTTTTTCAGAATATGCAGGATGAAACCAATTTCATCCTTGTTTAATCTGTGTTGTTCCTGAACTCATTCAAGTTTTAGCATAAAAAAATGAAGAGTATCTGCAATTGAACATGAGTCAGTAGAATGAATAACCATAGAAAGAATTTGAAAATTCAAAGCATCTGCAAGAAGTATATGAATAGAGTTAATGTTATTATTCAGTTGAATACATAAAGAAAATTGATCCATATGCCGACGCTTACAACTTCAGTACAACTGTTCAATAATAACAACATTCAAAACATATGTTCATTTCACGTTCAATCATCACCTGCACCTCAACCTTTGCCAGAAAACCCTTGCGCATAGCTATTGAAACATGAACCATTTCTGCGAACCACTATGTATCCATTAATCCATGCCATCTCCAGCTTCCACATTGAGTCCTGAATCTCCAAGACCTGGACAAAATCCATAACAGTAAGCGCACATATTAAACTTTCATCAAACCATCAATTCCGCATTCTCGACCAAAACCCCACGTTCTCAAGCCATACTGTTGTGAATACGCATTCAGTTCACATCCCTTATCAGCTGTAGACTTGCACCATCTTTTATTCCTCCTGGTTGATTTATAATCCACCAATCACTACCATTTAGCTACAAAATTCAGTGGTAGCACCTGTGTTTATCTTCCTTTTCCCTGACCACGGTGAACTCCAAATGCACATAAATTTCATCTCCTTTTCCTGCACACAGTCTCCAAAAGCCACAACATCACAAATCAACTTCCATCTGATTTTTGGCTCAACTTCTTGTTCTAACAGCAACTCAGAACTCCACTTTGCACATATGCCAGAAGCCCGGAACTCGAGTCTCTTCTCAAAAATCTCACATAAGTGCATTGCAAAATCATCTTCAAATCGAACTCAATTCAGATACAACAACATCTTGTTCTCAGCCCCAAATCCAACGTTATACAACCACCAGAATTCATCATCTCAGCAACACAAATCTGTAGACAACACCAACTCAGCTGCAATGTCCTGACTTATCTACAACTTACAACCACACACATAATCCATTCATTCAGTATGAACAACCAAAAACCAACACAACTCAGAGTCAGATTCAATCCCTTTCATGCTTTAACCAATTCTTGCAATTCTGCATCTCCACACTCGGACCAAAACCAAATCTGACTACAACCCAATCTCTTAATCTTTCTCAGAATCAGATCCCCTCATTCTCAACTCCATGATCTCGGCATCAGAGTACAGCTTCACTACAAGCTCATGCCATTTCAGCTGCATACCATCTTCTTTACTAGCCATTTTCTCAGTTTCAGTTAAACTTTAACTTCATCTCAGCCAGGCCACTTGAAGCACTATCAATACTAACATCATAGCTCCCTCTCCATGGCACCAGCATGTCAACCCTGCATTCTTCATAACTCATCTCAGCTGCAACAGTATCAATCAGCAACAACACTTCTGCCTTATCCATTTCCATGCTATCCACCACATTCAGTCTTGCATGCGACCACCAAAACCCATTAGCTCAAACCTCCACTTCGACATCCATTTGTACATGCTACTCAGTTAAAAAAAAAAAGACAAAACCAAACTAAACAAACATGTTGACTAAAAATACAGGATGAAGCTAGTTTCATCCTTATTTAAAAAACTGGAAAATAACTCAATTCCAATCCTAGTTACTGCAAACATCTGAACAGTTTACAAACAACACAAAGATGTTCAATGTTGATCAAATTGAATACAAAAACATTAGAATAACACAAACATGATGATGTTATGCTAAATCAGTTCACATACAACAATAAAAAACCTAAAAATCAATTCCATCAACAATCAAATCAATTGAATTGAAAAGTAAGGTTATCAACTAAACCCTAATAGGTAAAATAGATCAAGGTTTGAAGCACAAAAGAAAGATTATTAGTAAAACCCTGGATAATAATCACAAACAAAACCCAAAAATTAACAAAAATCCATCATAAAAATTGCTAACTAATAAACTTCAAAACATGATGAATCAAAACACAGAAACGAGTAACAACTTTATGTTTCTTCTTATTACAATTAAACCAAAACCAAAATCAATATGAGATCTAACAATCATAATCAGTTACAATACGTATGAAATTGAAACTTAAACTCACCCGTTTAAACTGGGATTGTGTTCATCACCATCACAGATCTGTAGAAGAAAAACTCTGTAGAAGAAAAAATTGAAGAAGAAGAAAATACGAAGTGTTTGTGTCGACTGAAAAGAAGTTTCTTCTGTAGAAAGACCAAAAATTCTGTTTAAAAACGTTGTTTAAAAGGTGGAGGGATATTTTAGGTAGAACATGTTTTTTTTATCATTTTCGTGGGTGAAATATCCAAAATGGATAAATGAACAATATTTTTCTGATTTATGTCCATATAAACAGTATCAAAATCTACAAGTCTGTTTCACCCAGGAATTGTTGATTATGGTCTTTTTAACCAATTTTGTGAAAGAAAAAAGAGAACTCTTTACATAAAGAGATCAAATTACATAAAGATGGTCTCCCAAGTGTTATGAACTGAACTAGCAAAATTCAGATGAACTCTTTTACACGCCGCATCAGCCCAACTTAGCACCGGAGATTTGATATCAATAATCAAGTCAAAGTCAGCTTTGGATGTGTAATCAACTTCAAATGTTCTGCAATTCCTTTCACGCCAGAGAACCCATATGATTGCAGATGGAATCATCCCCCAGATCAGGTTGCCAGAGTTAGAGAAGAAATTGATTTCCCATCCATGTGCTAAAGCTAACATAGAATTAGGAAAAACCCATACCCAATCTCCACCAGGTGATAGAGAATTCCAAATTTTGCTAACAATTTTAAAATGAATGAACATATGCTCATGGGATTCTTCAGAGTTACCACATGGAATACAAGAATTATAGATTGAAATTCCTTTATTATTCAACCTGTCGATTGTATTCAACTTTCCATGCACTAAACACCACTCTAGAAACTTGGCTTTAGGTGGAATTTCAGGTTTCCATACGAAAGCAGCAGGGAAGCCATCTAAACCATCAACTGCAACCAACTGAGCATAAAGAGACTTAACACTAAAAGTACTGAAATTTGCAGAGACCAATGTCTAGTGTCTGGTAATGCATCTAGAACCGGAGGATTTCACCAACAAGCAAGAGAAGATTAGCAAAATCCGACGCTTCTCTGTCATATAAAACTCTTTTGAAATCGAAACTCCATCTCCCATCTTCTGTAATCATGTCAGCGACTCTAACATGTTTATCTCTACAAATTTTGTAGAGACAAGGAAAAGAAGAACCCGGTGAAGTAGGACCAATCCATAAATCATTCCAAAAATCAACTTGCCTGCCAGAGTGAATAATCAATGTAGAGTTTGTTGATATAAGCTCATTAGTATCTGCAATATCTTTCCAACATGATACGCCATAAGATGAATTAACTTTATCTAGAATCCAAACAAAAAAAGCATTGCCATACTTATCTGAAATGATTTTGTACCACAATCTATTCTTCTCTACTCCATATCTCCAACACCATTTACCTAGCATAACAAGGTTCATGATTTTAAGATTGCAGACACCTAGGCCTCCTCTTGACATAGGTGCAAGAACCAAATCACACTAAATAAGATGAGATATCTTTGAACCAGAATCATGCTACCATAAGAAATTTCTCATTTTTGTATTTAAGATTTTAAGCACAGAAGCAGGTGCCTTAAACAGAGAGAAGTAGTAAATAATAAGAGAAAATAAAATGCATTTGAGAAGTGTACACTTTCCACCTTTTGATAAATTACATCTTTTTCATTGAGAGACTCTAGCATCAAACTTCTCAATTATGGAATTCCATAAGTGCTTGGAGTTTTCTGTTCCCCCAAGAGGCATACCAAGGTACATGAAGGGCAGTGAATCAGTTGCACATCCAAACTCAGTAGCCCAAGTATGGATTTCAGGAACATTTCCAATGGCGACGAATCTTGTCTTTGAATTATTCACCTTGAGACCAACAATGTATTCAAAACAATGTAAAGCTGAGAAGAGACTATGAAGATCTTCTTTACTATGATCAATGAAAAAAATAGTGTCATCTGCATAGTGCAAGTGATTAACCACCACACTAGATGGGGAAACAGAGAAACCACTGAATAGATTGAGGTTTGAAGCTCTATCCATATACCTGGAGAAACCTTCCATAGCTATGCTGAATAAAAGAGGAGAAACATGACATCCTTTTCTGACTCCTCTTGTATTCTTGAAATAACCAAAAGAACTTCCATTGATAAGAACTGAAAAGGAAGATGTTGAATAACATAATTTGAGCCATTTACACCATTTGCTGCCAAAACCCATCTTTCCCAACACAAATTCAAGATATCTCCAATTTATCCTATCAACAGCTTTTTCAAGATCAATCTTACAGATAATACCATCCTTGTTCGACCTCAATCTAGAGTCGACAAGCTCATTAGCAATGAGGATCCCATCGATAATTTGTCTCCCTTCAATGTAGGCACACTGAACTGGAGAAATCAATTTTTCCATGACAAGCTTTAATCTAGAAGCAAGCACTTTAGCAATGATTTTGTAGACACTTGTTAACAAACAGATAGGTCTACAATACTTAATAGTTTCAATATGATCCTTCTTAGGCACCAAAGTGATAAAGGTGGAATTGCGTTTAGAATCAATATTACATGTTCAGCAAAATTCAGCAACTGTATCCATGATGTCTTTTTTGATGAAACTCCAACAC
The DNA here is from genome assembly GCF_003573695.1 of Papaver somniferum. Classification (NCBI taxonomy): domain Eukaryota; kingdom Viridiplantae; phylum Streptophyta; class Magnoliopsida; order Ranunculales; family Papaveraceae; genus Papaver; species Papaver somniferum. The sequence goes on from NC_039367.1 coordinate 140,427,669, forward strand.
TTTTGAAGTAATTAATAATTTCAATTTCAGCCATAAAATTGTGCTAGTTGTACCTGCAAAACAAAAATAAAGCCACCACTCCTCTAATAATTTAAGGAAACCATTCTCCAAGAACCACATAACTACAAACCTAAAAGGACTAGGGCCCCACATCTCGTTCAATACCCACTAAAACATGCAAAAAACTGCTATACTTCGTTGGTTTTCTGTTTGAGGTAAATATGTAAAATAATACTCCAAATGGTAAGATGCACAAAGCCAAAGAGAAAGTTACCCTCTTTTTGGGCCAGGCCTCATGTATTTCATCTGCCTCGTACAACAAAAAAAGAAGAAGATTACAGTACATTTTTCACGCTACCACGAAATTTGAGTGAAATCTGAGCTGGATTAAAGCTTCAGGAATTAGCAACATTAAAGTAATAGCTGATGCAGAGACCGTAGTAAACTCTATCTTGTTTGATAATACCGTTGTTCGATGGGAGAGTAGGAAGATAGTTAGGAATATCAAATATCTTTTGAATTCTTTTAATAGTTGTCGAGTGACTCATGTTAAAAGATATGGTAATAACTTGGCAGATGCTATTGCCAAGAGAGTAAGAAGAGAGAAATCTTCTATTGAAGTCCTTAAAAGGTATGGTAATAACTTGGAAGATGCTATTGCCCAATTTGACAAAAATAATGGAAACTTTTAGTGTTCATGGTTTTTTTTTTTTCTACACAGGCACTAGGCCAGAAACTAACTAACACTTCTCATTACTCTAGTGTTTGCTCTTCCAATTAAGTCATCACCGAGTACTTGAATAATTTCTTTAGGTGGTTGGGATATCCACACGTCCTCCATTAACCTAGCAACACTGTCTTTAGCCAGCAGATCCGTCAAAGAGTTGGTTTCTCTGAATCTGTGTTCAAACACAACATCTTCAAAGCTCCCCGTTTATGGTTACTTTTTCACTATACAAAATTGTCTCTTTTTTTTACTCCGATCACTATAACTCTTTATGTGTGATATCTTTACGCGGGTATAATTGGCAAGAAAGCTAGAACATAATATATCTAAAAATCCGTTGGAGAGATTTAAAGAGATCTACACAATGAGAACAAACAACAATATCAAATTTAAAATTTTTATGAAAACTTCGGAGGTACTTATCCTTTTAGGCACAATTTCAAAAAATTGAATACATATCCATTATGGAAACCACCGTGAAGGATGTACAACACCTTACACAACCATATTTTGATTTATGCATCAACTAATTTTCCGTTGCACCTAATAAAACGATATACTCCTCAGTTTCAAGAAAAATGATATTTTTACTTTTTCAATTTGGCCAATTTATTTTCTGTTCGGTCGGCCTCATGGCAGCTGTGTTCTAGTGTAAGTGTAAGGATGGTCAACAATTTTTTTGGTAACCAAGTCCTCATGTGTTTCATCTATACAATAACAAAGTTACGATACCTTTTACATGCTACATGCTAGTATGGAAGTAAACGTGCCACGAAATTTGAGTGAATATCTTTTGCAAAGGATATAAAGGTTTAGTAGTGATTTGTCTGCTTATGATTTAAGTTAAGAGCCAAAGAGACGAGATTATACCAAAGGGAGAAGGATGCTTGTGTAAGGCGGGTCAACACCATTTCCCTGTGATATTGGAGTAAATTAAACTACAAATAATAAAATATTTTAGAACTAGATTGTAATGATAGACTCCGTATATTCAGTACTAATGGATGTATCCAGTTAAAAGATTTAACACAAATGTACCTATTAGTTTATAAAATGAAAAAATGAAAAAAAAAGAAAAAACTACGCTTCCCCATTGATGAATTATCTTTCATCAATTTTGTTAGCTGCACCGACGGACCTACAGCTGGGTTAACTCGGGCTTTATCCCAGGTAGTCGTCACAGCCCAACAACCTAAAAATAACCTAAAAATTAAAATGCTATACTGGGCCAAGAATATTAGTCCAGGTTGAGAAAACCTTTTGGGTCCGTCCCTGGTTAGCTGCACTCTAGAATCGAAACTTGTACCAATAAATTGGGAATGCACCCATTTGTGGACTATGAAAACAAACGATCAACTTCACCTGATGCAGATAATTCCGGACCACCTAGCTTTTCTTTGACTCACCTAGCTGGATTTGGTTCTAGAAGGAAAAAGCGTTCCCCTAGGCTTTTTTTTTTTCTTTTTTTTTTTTAATAAGGAATTTTATTATGAGAAGACATACAAGCTGCCCAAAAAATATACATGTTACAATTTCCGATCAGGGAAGGACAGTGTATCCACCCAAAGAAAAACAACCTGAGAATTACCGGTACAAGAAACTACAGCAAAAATAAAATCCCAAAACAAGCCAAAACAATCAGATTAGGTACGTTTCAGGGTGGTTCGAAGACCACAATCTTCCAATTAAGCATGAAATTTTTAAGAGTAATGTTTTGGAACTCAGATCATAGATGCAGCCAATAAGCTAAGGTGTGTTTTATTTTCTGAATGATCTTGTCGATAGTATGAGACTTGTTGTCGAAAGCTCTCTTATTCTGCTCTTTCCACAAGGAACATAGTATAGCAGCTGGTAAAGCTTTGATGACAGAGGATTTGCTGGAAACATTACTAGGACTAGGCCATGTGGTCAGCGCTATGGAAACCGTAGGAGGAAGCATCCAAACAAGATTGAATTCAGCGCGAAAGAAATTCCAAATGTAACTTGCAGTATGGCAATGAAGGAGCATGTGCACATTTGTTTCTTCATACCTTGTGCACAGGTAGCAATGATTGACCCATGTGCGCCATCTTTTCTTGATAAACTAGTCTTGCGTTAAGGCTTTGTGTCTAGCTGCCAACCATAAGAAGAAACTAACTTTAGAAGGCCATAACTTCGACCAAATTCTCTTAGGATGAACATGCTCTTGAGAGTCATCATCTACACCACTAGTCTTCACTAGCCAAAGATAACATTTTTTAACAGTAAACTCTCCAACTTTTGGATCATCTTTCCATAATATTATGTCGTCATTATTGGATGGAACTAGTCCATTAGATTCCAGCAGGTGAAGTAGTGCAGCTATATCACTTATGACGTTATCGTGGGATCTTCTAGTGATGCCAAAATTCCATGTTTCAGAGATGCTCGAGTATACTTCACTCACAGTAAGCGTCTTCGATGTAGAGGCATTGTAAGCTGCAGGAAATTGGTTAGCTAAGGGATGCTCTCCAATCCAAATACCGCACCAGAAACTTATTCTACTACCATCACCCAATTTAAAAAACAGTTATCTTTGAAAGCTTCGTAGTGCTTGTGTATGCCTCTCCATATGCTACAACCATAAGGATGTTTGGTATTCTTGGTGGACCACTCTGCTTGCATCATGCCGTACTTTTTTGAAATAATTTTCTTCCATAAAGGATTCTCTTTTAAACCAAACTTCCACAACCACTTCATTAACAAGGCTATATTCATCAAATGCAGTTGTTTGATGCCTATTCCTCCTTGCTTTTTAGGCTTTAAGAGACGTTGCCACTTCACAGGGTGATATTTCTTGTCTCCATCACCATCATCCCATAAGAAGTTAAGGACTATAGTTTCAAGATTATGTATGAAATTCATGGGAGATTCAAAGATAGAGAAATAATAAATGGGAAGGGATGAAAGTACATAATTTATCATGGTGAGTTTACCTCCTTTAGATAGATCTATAGCTTTCCATGTTGATAGGAGAGACTTCATCAGTTCTTCTAGTTTGTTCCACTTAAGATTGGATCTATAATTGTCCCCTAAAGGCAAACCAAGATAAGAAGTAGGTAAAAATTGCATATTGCACCCCAAAAAAACAGCAAAAGAATTGATGTTATGGACTTCCCCAACTAGCATAAGCGACGTCTTGTGGAAATTCACCTTAAGGCCTGAAATTATTTCAAACCAGATCAAGATATTGTGCAGATTGGAAATGCATTGCTGATCATTTTGGAGGAAAACAAGGGTATCATCGGCGAACTGGAGATGTGTTATTTTAGCTCCACCTGGAACAATCTCGAAGCCTTTGAGCCAACCAACTTGCGCTGCCTTTTCGAAGAGTAAATTTAGAGCTTCTGCAATGATCAAAAATAAAAATGGGGAGAGAGGGTCTCCCTGATGAAGACCTTTCGAGATTTTAAAATAACCATTGGGGGAACCATTGATGAGCACAGAAAAATTCACATTGGAGATAATTGCTTTTATCCACCGTTTCCATTTGACTCCAAAGCCCATTCTCTTCAACACATAGTCCAAAAAAGACCAAGCTACATTATCGTAAGCTTTTTGAAAATCGATTTTACAGATAATACCTGCTTGTTGAAACCTTTGAGAGGAATTTATGCATTCGTTCGCAATAATAGCTCCATCCATTATTTATCTACCCTCTACATAAGCTGATTGTTGATGACTGATGATTATAGGAAGAACTTTTTGAGTCTTGTGGAAATGACCTTTGATATAATCTTGTTTACGCTGCTCATTAAGCTAATTGGGCGAAAATCAGTGATGAACTCTAGGTCTTGCACTTTCGGATTGAGAAAAAGAAAAGTTGACTTGAGTCTCCAATCTATCGATTTGTTGTAATAGAGCTCGTCCATGACCAGGAGAATATCATGCTTCATGAAATCCCAAGACTTAATGATGACAAAGATGGGCATTCCATGAGGACTTGGAGCTTTCTCTTGGGCTAACTCAGCTAAATCCATTTGAACTTCTTCAGTGAACTTGATTTCAAGCTTGCTGGCGTCGTCGTGTGAGATGGAAGGGAAAGTGAGTCCATCTATATGAGGTATAGAAAAAGAGTCTTGTTCGAATAATCCTTGATAGTAAGAAACAATTTCCTCTTAATAATAGTTTTGTTGCTTGTCAAAGCCCCATTTATGTTCAACTGCGAATTTTTTTTTTACCTCTTTGTTTTGATGATGCATACTTGTGTAAAAAGAGGTTATTATTTTCATGTTCCTCAACCCAATTGATTGTAGCTCTTTGTGTCCAAAAATCATTATGCATCTTCGCTAATCTCTTGAAATCAGCCTTTGCTTCAATTTTTTCCATCGCTAGTTGAGCATTATCAGGATGCAACAACAATTTAGACTCCACAAGTTGACCTGCAATGAGATTATTTTGGATTAAGGTGTCAATTTTTCCAAAAACCTCACGGTTCCATTCACTCAACTTTCTTTTTAGAGCCTGCATTTTCTTTGCGAGAATAAAGCCAGGAGATCCAATGAAGCTAAAGGATTGCCACCAATTTCGCATGAGCTCCAAGATTGTGGGATCTTGCAACCACATCTTTTCGAATCTGCACGGATTTGGACCCCAACCTTCATTCTGTGTGGACAACAAAATGGGACAATGATCTGAAAATGGCTTGGGTAAGATTGTTTGCTTAATCCTTGAGTAATTGTCTTCCCAAGAGGAAGAAATAACAAAACGGTCAAGCTTGCTCCAAGAAGATTTTTTGCTCCATGTGAAGTGACTGCCAATTAAAGGCAAATCCATGAGGTGATGCTGCTGAACAAGAGATGCAAATTTCTTCATGGATTTAGAATTGCGGTTTCAACCGGATTTTTCGTGCAGGAATCTAATGATATTGAAATCACCACACAACACCCAAGGTTCCTCCCAAATGGTTCTAATGTATCTTAATTCAGCCCAAAATTGATTTTTTTCATTGTTAAGCACAGGACCATACACAATAGTAAGTAACCAATTGAAAGTTTCAGAAATAAAAGGACACCTGATTGAAACGGAGAACACACCTAAGAGGGATTCAGTTACAACAACCTTGTTGGTATTCCACACTACTATAATCCCGCCTGAGTTACCATTAGAATCGAGATCCACCCATTCAAAGTTATTTCCTCCCCAAAATTGCTTCACTTGATACCTTTGCCAATTTGAAACATGAGTTTCCTGTAAACATAAAATGTTAGGTTTCCAAATACGTAACAACACTTTGAGTTCATCCCTTCTGCTTCTATCACAAAGACCCCTGATGTTCCAAGTAATAATTTTTGTATTCATGGATCAACCAAGTGAACGGATGTTGCTGCTTCGTTGAATTCATTCTCCTTGTCTTCTTATGATTGTTCAAATAATTCGAGAAGATTGAACTCGTTCCTAGAAGTTGATTTATGCATAAGGGCACTGAGTTGATATTATGTTTGTTGGAAAGAGAGGCTAATTACGGGGCCAAATCTTTGAAACTGATTAACCAATAATTGAAGCTCTTGTAAATTTTCTACTGCGACTTGAGGATTTTGGGTAAGGGTGTTATCTGGAGAGCGAGTTGAATCATCTGCTGAAAAATTTCCTGGTTTCTGAGTGGATTCACTTGATAACAAAGAGTCGAAAGAGTTGGGTTGTGTGGACTGATTGGGCTTGTCCACTAGGAGAGAATCAATTGTCGTAACATGGTGTAGTACTGCATGGGCTTCTAAATTTCTGTTGGTGCGGGTGTTGATCCATTCATGTTCTGGGACGATGGGAGCAGAAAAGAAATCAAATTCAAAATTTGAATTTGCATTTAATGTTGGTAGTTGCGGTTGCAGGTCTAGCTCTGATAAAAGTACTTGGTCAACAGCTTGAACAGTACTAAAATCTCTGAAATTTTCAGGTGCAATAACTTCTCTTGATGGGAAAAGAACCATTTTCTCTTTTATCCCTGTGTTTCCATTTTTATTACTAGTACCGCCATTCATTGAAGAAACTGAGGGTGTGGGATCTGACTGATGTAGATTCACATGTTGATGAACATCATGATTTTGAATAGGTTCCGCAAAGTTCCCTGATTCAACAGTATGATACTCCTGGTTATGAACTAGTTCCACGTTGTCTAGAATTTCACCTGCAACTGGGAAGGATAATCCTTCTATATGCATCATTTTGTATTCAACATGAGAGTTCACTGGACATGCAACTTGTAAGTAGATAGCAGAATAATCAACACCATTCAAAGAGTTTGCATGAGAAGAAATGAGACCACCTCATATTTTGCCTATTTTCCGGTAAGTTTTTAGATTCCATATGTGGAGTGGAACTCCATGATTCATAAGCCAAACTGGTTTTGGAATATTAGCTCCTTGTGATTTGATACTATTGGCATCAGGTGACCATTCAATAATTCTCATCTTAACATCATTCATAACCCATTCTTATTTGGATAAGATTTCCTTCTTTTCTGCTATGAATCAACAAAGAATATAGCACGAGTTTTGGCTGTTGTGATGGGAGATAAAGACACAGACCCTTGCAGCTTGAAGGTTGATTTCATTAGTTGAGCTACTCTGGTCCATGGGATGGACTTATCTTGAATCTCGCATATTAAGGCACCCTTCCACCTGTTGTTAAAACGTACTAGATGTTGAACATTGAGTGTTGAAGTATTAGATGGCGCTGGAGGATGTAAGGGAAAAATATCGCACTACGTATCAAGTGTGCATCATTTATACAAGGTTGTGCGTCATTATCAACATCAAGAGCATGAGAGAACGTAGCACGAGCGTGAGGCAATAGTAGCACGAGCATGAGACAATATTAGCTGTCATCCATTATGTATTAGATGTCATCCACTATGTAAACACCTATATAAACAGAAAGTCAAAGAGAGAGAAAACAATTTTAGGATTATTATTATTATCTCCTTCTTCTTCCTCCAACCTAGATCTAGAGCTCTACCAAGAACCCATTAATGGATATTCTAAATGTAATACTAATGTAACCTCAACAATCATAGTGAAGAACCATGGTCGTAGATCACATTGATCGAACCATGTAAAAAATCCTTGTGTCTATTTATATTTCTAGCATTTATATTGATAATTAGGTGACAAAGATGATTAGATATAGAAATTGGTATCAAGAAATCATAAGGGGTGTGTTGTAGGATTTCCTGCAACTACATTTTGGCGCTAGAAACACTACCTGCTACTTGTTGGTATGAAGGAGAATCAAAGAAATTAGCTATTGTTAGAGATGAATTCAATTGGATCTATAAACTTCAAGGGAAAAAAGGGAAGTTTGAACGAAAGATTTTTATCTCCAGCAACAAACATCATCAGCCATTTAGAAACACAGATGCGAAGATATTCAAGTTGCATCAACGGATCGACAGGGGAATATACGAATTTGGAGATCAAAGAAAGATTTGAGATGAGGAATCCCAAAAACAAAAGAGACGACATTTTCTCCCTATCTCATTTATTTTGTTCTTAGCTCTTAGATATGACGATTCCGAAACTAAAATTTAAGAAAAAATTTTGTAGGGGTTAAATATCGCACCCATAGGTATCATGCGAAGCGGTACTATCTTAAGGGGGCGAACGTAATCCCACGTATTATATTCAGATGACGGAATCAATGACTTCACAAGGTCACGAGTAAAGTGTGAAGCCAGTGCGAAGTTCAAGAGCACATGCGAGAAGATCCAATACACGGGTGCGAACACATCGCACGTCGGATCCGAAAATATGGGCTTTATTAGCTGTCCTCCACTATGTAAAACTCCTATATATATCACCAACCACCCCTGTGTTGAGAGAGATCTTTTGGAGAGTTGAGGTAGAAGTATAGGTGAGATAAAGTTATTTGCTCCCCAAGTTAGGGTTTTATCTTCTTCTTTCCTTATATTGATTTCTAAGCTTAATAAAATTCTTATAAGTGTTCGTCATGATGATTTTCAAGTTTGTTATATAGATTATCTAAGGGGTGTAGTAGTGAGATTTTTCACTACTACATTTTGGCGCTAGAATACAGCTCGGGGAAGAGATTACACCTGTTTGTGAAAGTCTTAAATTGATTTTTCGAAGATTTCTTATATTCTTGTTTTTGTGAAAGATTTTTGATTGTTTTCGCTGAGTTTCGGTCTACAAAACAAATAAGTTCATAAGTTTGTTCTTGAGCATTTGCTGATTTCAAACCTTTGGATAATCATAAGGACGATATACCACAATGAAGCTGAGGACGAACAGATCCATTGGTAGTAACCATAGCCGCGCGAAGGATGGAGAAGGATAAAGATGCGAAAGCTTCAGAGGAATGGGCAATTGAAGGAACTTTGACAGATGCCGGGAGCTCGGCCGACATATTGTTTTATCGCACGTTCAAGAACATGGGATATAACGATGCGACTTAAAGCCTTCTGCATAGAACATCCATGGTTTCAACAAACCAATAACAAACCCAAAAGGGGAGGTAATTATAAATATGCCACTATGAGAGACAGAAGTGCAGGTTATATTATGTGTAGTAGATGTGGAGTCACTGTACAACATGCTCTTGGGAAGACCGTGGCTGCATGGTATAAAAGGTGTGGGATCAACCTTACATCAATGCATATGTTTCCCGATGCCGAGCGGAGTAGGAGAAATTGTAGGTGACACAGAAAGAGCGAAAGCCTATAGCCAGTTAGATGTCAAGAAATACGAAGGAAGCACAAAAAAGCGAAAAGATAGATGGAGAAAGGAAAAGCAGTTAAAGAAAGAAGAATAACTCAGGGTATACATGGTGCGAGTGAAAGAAGGCCGAGGAATACCAAGCGAAATAGATGAAGAAGGAGCACCAGCGAAAGAGATCAAAGAGCCATCCCCGCTAGGTGAACCAAAGGAGAAATTTATTGCAGCTGAGCCAGCTAAAGAAGTCGACATAGGTACAGAAGAGGATCCCAAGATGATAAGGATAGGAACTGGAATGGGGGCAGAAGAGGAAGAAAAAACAGTCAAGCTTCTGAAAGAATATAGCGATATCTTCGCATGGGACATGGACGAAACGCCAGGTATAGATCCTGATGTTGCATGTTACAGGTTAGATGTCAGGAAGGATGTACGGCCATTAAATCCAAGAATAAGGAAAATAGCAACCACATATCACCCGCAAATAGAAGCTGAGTTGCAGAATATGCTAGACGCAGGAATAATCCGACCATCAAAATATCCAGAGTGGATAGCGAATATGGTGGTGGTGCCAAAAAAGAACAATGGGATAAGAATATGCATCGATTTCAGCGACTTGAACAAAGCATGTCCAAAAGACAGTTTTCCACTACCAGATATACCACAGCTGGTAGAAGCTGCATCAGGAAATGACAGATTACCACTAATGGACGGATAGAAAGGCTATAATCAAATCCCATTGGCAAAAGAGGATCAGAAACACACAGCTTTTTTTGCACCAAGAGGATTATACTGTTACACCAGAATGCCGTTTGGTTTAAAAAATGCAGGTGCTACATATCAGAGGATGGTGGAAAAGATATTCGAGAAATGGATTCACGGACGACATGCTAGTGAAAAGCAAGAAGGCTGAAGATCATGTTGACCATATGGAAGAAATATTCGAGCAAATGCAACAATACAAAATGAAGATCAATCCTGCGAAATGCATTTTTGGGCGTCAGGAAAATTCTTAGGATATAGTGTATCAAAGGAAGGAATACAGGTGGATCCGGAGAAGGTGCAAGCAGTTTGTGACATGCCAACACCAGCAACATTAAAGGATGTGCAGAAGTTGAATGGATTGTTAGCTTCATTGGGGCGATTTATCTCGCTCTCATCAGACAAATGCAAGAATTTTTTCAACATTCTAAAGAAGGGAGCCAAATTCGAATGGACAGCTGAATGTGAGAAGGCGCTACAAAGCATAAAAGATTACTTAATGAATGTGTCTATTTTGCATAAAGATGAACAAGGGGAGGAATTATTATTATACTTGGCTTCGATACCACATACATTAAGTGCCGTACTACTTCGCTTAGATGAAGGAGTCGAAAAACCAATTTATTACATCAGCAAAACCTATAATGCGGCTGTAGTTGCAGGAAATCCTACAACACACCCCTTGTACTATCATGAATATGATTTTTAGATCTAAACTTATTTGATATGAAAATAAAGATAAAGATAATAAAAATAAAAAATAAGACACAATATTTACGTGGTTCGATCAATGTGATCTACATCCACGGGGTTAGGGATCTTCACTATGATTGTTTGTAATTACATATGGATTACAATTGAGATTCCATTAATGAATATTTGGAGCTCTAGGTTGATGATGGAAGAAGAAGGAGATAATAATAATAATACAAATTCTGTTTTCTCTCTCTCTACAAATGTGTCTCCCTCTCTGATCCTAAAATGTGTATCCCTTTCTGATTATTATTCTTTCTCTCTCTTTCCTTTCTCTTTATATAGGATATTACATAGTGGATGACAGCTCATATGTAGTGGATTACAACTCATATTATCTCAGGCTCTCGCTATGTTCTCTCAGGCTCTTGCTACATTCTCGCGAGATCTTACTATTGTGCGATATTTGGATCCTACATGTTGCCTCTTTTTCCTTGAATATTTCTTGAAGAGCGATCTTTAAGGAAAAATCCACCTTGTTGTAGTTGTTGGAGGAACGAGCGAAAGAATATTGGACTTGAAAAGTACGTACTTGCCTCTATTCTTTTGTGAAGTTCCGGAGCGTTGCGAAGTAAATAAGAAGTATGAAGTATCCTTGAAGAAGTATGCGAAGTATGAAGTATCCTTGAAGAAGTATAATTTGTACTCAATCCTCGAAATATAAGAAGTATCCATCCTTGACTGCGAATAAAATGTATTGCGAAATTATTACCCCGCGTTCTCTACCTCATGTTGTGCTGTAATGCAAATAAGAATTTAGATTAGTATTCAACATTTCTTTTATCAAAAATTTTCATTTAATTGCAAGTTCAAATCGTTTTTCTTTGTTTTGATTTCCTTTGTATAACTTGTTTCGTCTCATCCGATAAACATCTTTCATGGAAATGATCCTAATGATGTCTTATGTAGCCTGTTGATGGAAGGTCTTACTAGCCTGTTGATGGAAGGTCTTATTTTGACTCCTACTACTCTCCATGTTAGATATCATTCTCATTTGAAACAAAGCAAATTTTCAAGAGAAATATATAAATTGATCTGTGCGAGATTTTTCTCGGTTTCTTTTGTAATTGTGGAATCTTTGTAATTCTGAAATTTCTATAATTCTGCGATTATATCGCCTTTTGTAAATCAAATCAAAAATCTTTTATTTTCTGTAAAAGTAAAATGTTCAAGGAAAGTAGTACTTAGCTTTTATGTGATTCGCTGTTGTTGTCAATCTCGCGCGAAAAATACGTTGCATGAAGTATAAATGTAGCTTAGAAAAAATAGATGCAAGAGGCAAGAATTGAACCCGTGACCTGCTACTTGCATATTCTCACACCATACCAACTGTGCTAAGCCTCTCTTGCGAAATAATCAAAGTTCTTGCGAAGTAATCAAATTCCAACTGTGTGAGAGACAATTCTGTATAAATTTCGCGTAACAAAAATAAACATGCGAGAAGCAAGAACTGATCCCGCGACCTGCTGCTTGCATTCATGCCTCCTGACCAACTGTGCAAGCTTCTTCTTTGCGAAATATCTCTGCGAAATTATCATCAACTCTCTTCTGTGCGAAATAATCAAAGAAATATCTGTGCGAAAAAATACGCATGTGTTGGGACTTGATCACACGACCATGAACTCATTAACTTCGCATATGACCAATTGTGGTGCCTCTTGTTTGCGAAATAATGAAACAGTATTGCGAAATTATTCATTTTGTCACTTTCTGTAAAAAAGAAGAAAACTATGTTCGCAGGCGAATTCGAACTTGCGACCACGAACACACATACTGCTCTCTGGACCAATTGTGCAAGAACCTCTCCGCATAACTTTTTTCCTTATTCTTTTATTCTCCCATGCAAATGAGAAGAAAATGAAAAATAAGTGTCTCTGCGAATTCGAACCCGTGACCTATTTGTTGTTCGGTCAACCTTAAACTATCTGTGAGAATTTCTGTTTGTGACAGAAATTACAGCGCCTGCCTCTTATCTTATCTTCGTCTTTCCCTTGTTTCTTCTCCTGAACATGAAAATCTTCCACTGAAACTTCCATTTTTTCCTTAAATTTCACCACAACAACTAATTTTTTCTCACTCTTTTCATGTAGTGGATTACTGATAGACGCATTTATGTTTCTAATTTGTCCTCAATGTTTCGTATTGTTAGTACTTGTTTTTGTCCTTATTATGGTGTTTTGTGTGTTTGTAGGTATTTTTTGGAAATAAATATTGATGGAAAATTCGGCTCAAAAAGTTGTTAAAGGCACCCCGGAGGACATATGTTATTCGGACCACTGGATAAGGGGCGACCGCTGGATAAGGGGTGATCTTCTTTGACAAATTTAAAATTTTGTTTTGGCGGGAAAATGGTGAAGAGAACTGGCAGATTTTCAGTCGGATGTTTGGACGTGATTTAGTGAGATTCAATCCCTGAAACTTCATGGGTAGATGTGATTTCTCATAAAAAAGCTGGTATGGGTGTTTTTTCGATCAAATTTGGATAGATAACCCAAGATATGAAATCAGAGCATCACGGGTTGGTTTTCCATTCCGAGTCCTGATTGAGTGACCAAGAGATTTTCGCGTGGCTGCTGCATGTTGGAAAACTTCTGGACAATGACTGGATGCGTTGAGAGTAATTTGGCGTGGGGAAACAGCGTGAGAAGCTAAATCAAGGAAGAAAATATTCCCAGAATATTTTTCATCAAGGCCGAGTTAAGAGAGAATTATCTTGAGTTATAGCGAGATTTCTTGGTGCTACTTGCTATATAAAGGGTGCTGGTGTTTCATAAATGAGGATAGTTTGGGAGAATTACAGAGCACCAGAGAGAGCGGTCGAGAAGATCAAATTGCAGAAACTCCATTTCTGCTGCTGCAAAGCTGAAGAACACGAAGAACAGACTTACCAGTACAGTCGTTTTCGAACAGCGACAACGACACTTAGCCGTGGGTCGTATAGCTACAGTGACAGCGACTGTTCTTATTTATCGTTCTCTGTAACAGCTGGTTTATAACAGAAATAAGTGTTACAAACCCGATTTTTAATATTTTCTCTTCATTCCATCATTTGTACACCACCTTTGAGAAATAATAATGATTTTTGAGCGTGTTTCCAACATGATGAGCGGCTAGTTCTCTCACAACCAAGGCAATGAGGAAGCTATTTACGCATGAATAATTGGTAATTATTTATTTTCTCTAATTTATAATTTATAATTCACTCAATCACTGCTTTTGCAAAGTTTTTGATTGTTTGCAAAATTTTCTTCATTAGTTGTGATTCAATTAGATAGGTTATGCTTTGTTTAGATAATCTATGCTTAGGGGATACAATTAATTTTTGAGAATTTGCCTGATTATTTGTGAATTAAGAAATAAGAGACTTAAAAGATAATTAGAGTTTTGGGTTATTTACCATCATTCATTCATGTGTAATAGTGGAATCAGTGTCTTGGTTATTTTATCATATCTTGAAATCAAATTTTGAGTTAAGTTTTCTTTAATTTTTAAGTCTAAATTCTTTTGCTTTCACAAGTCTCAACGAACCTTTTTACTACAACTCAATTGAAAATCACATCAATTTTTGGCGCCGCTGCTGGGGATTTGTTTATAAATTTGTTTTTATTTTTTTTTTATTTGTTCCCTTTTACGCCTTTTGGTATTTCTTGTTTGCTTTCAGATTTGGAACTGAGTTAAAGAAAAGGGGAGAAAGTGCTGAAAACAAAAGCGAAGCCAAAGAACAAAAGAAAGGAGGAATCCAAAAGGAGTGAAGAAGAAAATTTTTGTATATAGATATTCTATTTTATTTTATTTTTTTTTTAGAAACTGTAATTAAGGTTTTTACTTTTGTAATCTTTTATTTTTGGAATTTTTTTTTTATTTTCGGACATTGAACTTTGGGACTTTATTTTTTTTAAACCCTACGGAAGGGTAGTTTTAAATATAAATTATGTGCAGAGAAGGACGACGATTACGATATCGTCTCGGCCCCTCGGGTTCGTACACGACATTGGAGTTGTGTCCCGAGTCGACTTCAACGGTTCATCCCCCGTCTGGAACGGGAGGTAAGAATTCTAAACACCCGCGAATCCCCTGTCAGCGGGTTTACTGGATGATTTTGTATGCATATATGTTGAGGACCTGAAATCGGATTTAATTTTCTAATAAAGGGCAAGGCCTGGCCTAATCAAGATAAGGACTCGGATTTCATCACCGTTTCCTTCTTGCCCGTCTTAGGAACACGTAACCTACGCGAACCTAAGCTTAAAATACTGACTAGAACGAGACCGATAGGGTAAAGAACTTAATAGGAAAGTCATTCGAAAAATATTGGTTACTCTTTTAAGCATACTTCAAAGTTCATGATGGTTTCTGTGAGTTGAATGCGTGACTGCGCCGCCTTGTAATGCGGTGAGGCCTTGGGTACCAAAGCTCCACGCAGCTTCCCTTGCCTCTATTCAACTTACTTTGACTCGGATTAATTCCAGAGGGGTTTGCTTAAATTGTAACGAATTCCCTTTCGAATGATTAGAAGCTGGTCTAGAAACAATCCAAATGGAGCCATCATGCTTTTTATTTTCTAGATAAATTAGGCTTGTTGTGGTCGAGTCATCCTTCTTTGTATTGTTTAGAATTCCCTTGCAGTTAGGATGTCAAACTGGTATAAAAATAGCCATCACAATTAATATGATTATCCAACTGAACAATATGGACATTACTCTTACCATAGTGTGAATAGTGGTTGGGAACGCCAAACTTTGGAAGGATATGGGTCATACCCTGGTGAGCCCAATCACTATCCACACGTGCATCAGTATTACGAGCAAGAAGATTATAGTACTAGTTCTTCGTCTCTAGAGGATACAATCAAACTATTGAAAAGTAGTCCTTTTTATGATCCCTCTGTTCCTATTCCTCCTTTAGAAGAGTCCCTCTGGAAGTTAGCTTAGTCGACGCGTAAGTTAGCTCAGATGAATAGTATAATTATAGACGAAAGAACTACAATAATGAGTGAACCTTCTTTAGAAGACCACCTCAAGCGGATAGCTGAGACGAACGAAAGAATTACTCGAAATTATATGAATTTCCAACACAGTGTTCCCAGTTTTACCCTCGAAAATAAGGATAGTTACTATTCACCTAATCAAGATGACGAGGATAGAATTGGAGACACTATTTTATATGAGGTTTGATCTCTTTCATGTTCTTATGATGAGTATAGTGTTGATGGAGAATCATACTTATGTAGGAATAGTGATCAGGAAATGGTTACTCCAATTGAGCTTTATAATGATAATATTATTTCTAGTTCAAATCCAAATAATTTTAATGATTATTCACCTATTCAAAAGGACGAGGATTTGACTAGAGAACCCTCGTTTTAGACGATGTAGTATTTCCTGTTTACAAAGCCGATAATGATTTAGAGGAACGAGTTTATTTTGAGAATAATGTTTTAGAGTCTAGCGATTTAGAAACAATAATCTTAGACAAAGAAGATGAACTCGTAGAGCTTTTAAATATGAGTGAGGATGCATCACTTGAGTATAACCTAAAAGAAGCAATTGACCATTTTCAGGATTCCGATGATCTAGAAATTGTAGTTAGTCTATCTAGAGACACCCAAAACTCTAAGTTTGGGGGTGATTATCATTCTCCCTGTGCTTTACCTTTAACTCTTAGAAAGTTCCCTCGTGTAGGACTTGACATTTGTGCCTCAACCATCTTACAAGATTATATCCATACACGTTTTCCCGAACCTAGTAATGTCCAAAAAGAAGCTCAGTTGTTAGAAACCCATCTTCTGGTTGATGTGGATAACCCAGGCTATGATACCAAGATTGACTTTGTTTTCCCACAAAAAACTTTTCTTCTAATTGTGGGAACATATGATTTTCCCACAAAAAACTTTTCTTCTAATTGTGGGAACATATGATTTTCAGATGTGTCGGTTATTAAGTTTTGAGACTAAACCTAATTACTTTAGGATATTAGGGTCGACACATTTTCTTAGGGAAGACCACCTCTTTCATTGTGATCAGCTGTGTGAGTCAAATCTGATTGACTTAGAGGATCCCCAGTTATTCAGGCTTTTGTTATGCGCTTCTAAGTTCTTACTTGAGTATTTCCAGACTCTTCAGCCTGATATTCAGAATGCCTTTGAGGAAATCCAACCAATGAAAGCTTTTTATCTAGACCCTGTTATAGAACCTGAACCTGAACCACAACTAGATGTAGTTGTCTTAAACAGGAAACTAGACAAGGATGTGCTTTATTTGCTAATTTTCTTGGGATGTTGCGGATTACTTTTAGTTGTGATAGCCTATTTGGTTTTGGTGATCCACAATTATTCCGGCTATTACTTTATGATTCTAAGAGGTGACTAATTCCTTTTGATGTCTGGCTGAAGACTTTAAGCTTAGCACTTCTTGGGAGGTAACCCATGCTCATGCATCACGGTAATATCTTTCCTTAACTCTTTTGCTTCAAGTGGTAACAGTTTCTCCTTGTTCATGCTTTTAATTTTATCTTTAGAACATTGAGGACAATGTTAGATTTAAGTTTGGGGGTATGGGAGAAACTTTTTAGTTGCAGTATAAATAAACTCCAGAGCTTAGAAATTTATGCTTATTAAGGTTGGCACTAACCAATCTAAGTGGATGGGAACATCTTGGTTGTAGGAGTTGAGGAACCAATCTGATTAGATGGAAACATCTAAAGAGTCTATTTATAAAAGCACAGAGCTCAGTTTTTAGAATTTTAAAAAAAAACATGGTAGTTTCGCCATATCTCGTTGAATCTTAATCCTTATGTTTTTATTTTTAAGTGATTTGGTGGGGCACACGATTCAAGTTGTTACCTTTGCTAGGGTGAAATAGGGTGATTGAGATACCAAAAAAAAAAAGAATTAAGACCAGACCATCAGACAAACCGGAATAAATTCAATAAAGTCGACCACTGGTGCCCTTGTATATGCCAGTTGTGTTGACCTAGAGTTAGGATTATCGACCGCTGGTCCCCTTGTATATGCCAGTTGTGTTGATATTAGTCTGACTGGTATCTCAGTCCATTAGGATAGGTTCATCCTGGCAGAGGCCTTCAGACAGATACGGGAAACACCATTCACTTTAAACCATTTTTTTTATCCATCTTCTTAATCTTTCCATGTGATTGGTTGACTCCGGTTATGATGTCCAGAAACTATCTGGGTAGAGATTTGTCACTTTATATGGATTTTAGTATGCTTGAGTGCAAACTCGTGTACATCAATTGGAATTTCGCATCAAGGTACTTCCTCCTGTAGTCAGTGATTGTATGCCAACCAATGAGATTCTTTAGTGCCTTCCAAGGTTCTGCGTAGATATCTAGGGTCTGGAGTAATGGTTTTGTGGCTACACCTCTGGTAAACCCTCCCGAGATTAACTCGGTTTTATTTTTTTAGTTTTGCTCGAGGACTAGCAAATAATAAGCTTGGGGGTATTTGATAGACGCATTTATGTGTCTAATTTGTCCTCAATGTTTCGTGTTGTTAGTACTTGTTTTCGTCCTTATTATGGTGTTTTGTGTGTTTGTAGGTATTTTTGGAAATAAATATTGATGGAAAATTCGGCTCAAGAAGTTTTTAGAGGCACCCCAGAGGACATATGTTATTCGGACCACTGGATAAGGGGCGACCACTGGATAAGGGGTAACCTTCTTTAACAAATTCAAAATTTTGTTTTGGCGGAAAATGGTGAAGAGAACTGGCAGATTTTCAATCGGATGTTTGGACGTGATTTAGTGAGATTCAATCCCTGAAACTTCATGGGTAGATGTGATTTGTCATGACAAAGCTGGTATGGGTGTTTTTTTCGATCAAATTTGGCTAGATAACCCAAGATATGAAATCAGAGCATAACGGATTGGTTTTCCATTCCGAGTCCTGATTGAGTGACCAAGAGATTTTCGCGTGGCTTCTGCATGTTGGAACACTTCTGGACAATGACTGGATGCGTTGAGAGTAATTTGGCGTGGGGAAACAGCGTGAGAAGCTAAATCAGGGAAGAAAATATTCCCAGAATATTTTTCATCAAGGCCGAGTTAAGAGAGAATTATCTTGAGTTATAGCGAGATTTCTTGGTGCTACTGGCTATATAAAGGGTGCTGGTGTTTCATAAATGAGGATAGTTTGGGAGAATTACAGAGCACCAGAGAGAGCGGTCGAGAAGATCAAATTGCAGAAACTCCATTTCTGCTGCTGCAAAGCTGAAGAACAGACTTCCCAGGACAGTCGTTTTCCAACAGCGACAACGACACTTAGCCGTGGGTCGTATAGCTACAGTGACAGCGACTGTTCTCATTTATCGTTCTCTGTAACAGCTGTTTTGTAACAGAAATAAGTGTTACAAACCCGATTTTTAATATTTTCTCTCCATTCCATCATTTGTACACCACCTTTGAGCAATAATAATGATTTTTGAGCGTGTTTCCAACATGATGAGCGGCTAGTTCTCTCACAACCAAGGAAATGAGGAAGCTATTTACGCATGAATAATTGGTAATTATTTATTTTCTCTAATTTATAATTTATAATTCACTCAATCACTGCTTTTGCAAAGTTTTTGATTGTTTGCAAAATTTTCTTCATTAGTTGTGATTCAATTAGATAGGTTATGCTTTGTTTAGATAATCTATGCTTAGGGGATACAATTAATTTTTGAGAATTTGCCTGATTATTTGTGAATTAAGAAATAAGAGACTTAAAAGATAATTAGAGTATTGGGTTATTTACCATCATTCATTCATGTGTAATAGTGGAATCAGTGTCTTGGTTATTTTATCATATCTTGAAATCAAATTTTGAGTTAAGTTTTCTTTAATTTTTAATTCTAAATTCTTTTGCTTTCACAAGTCTCAACGAACCTTTTTACTACAACTCAATTGAAAATCACATCAATTACAGCTCATATTATCTCAGGCTCTCGCTACGTTCTCTCAGGCTCTTGCTACATTCTCGCGAGATCTTACTATTGTGCGATATTTGGATCCTACAACGGCAGAAAAAAATTATGCGAAGATTGAAAAGCTAATCCTCGCACTGGTGTACGCATCTCAAAAGCTTCGCACGTATTTTCAGGCTCATAAGATCAGAGTTCCTACCAAAGTACCAATTGAATCTGTAATGAAGAACTCGAAAAGATCTGGAAGAATAGAAAGATGGAATGCACAAGTGGGGCACTTTGAAATCAAGTATGAAATATTAGCCTCACCAAAGTCACAAGTCATTGCAGATTTTTTAATCAGAGTTCCAAATGGAGGAAGATGAAAGTGTAGATGAGATGATGGAAGTAGACGAAGACCAGGGAAATCATCAACATCTCTTAAGCGAGCGAAATTCAAAAAGGTGGGAGATACTAGTTGACGGATCTGTAAATGGAGAAGGAAATGGTATAGGAATAGTGATTATCTCACCACTAGGAGCGAGAATGGCATATTCATTCAGACTGGAATTCGCATACACCAGTAATGAAACAGAGTATGAATGAGTAATACATGTGTTGCGATTGGCAATTCAAATGGAGCTAGATGACATCAGAATAACTAGTGACTCACAGTTGGTGATCCGCTAAATATTGGGGATATATAGTGCGAATGAACCGTCATTACAGAGGTACAAGCTACTCGCAGAAGAGCTATCAGCAAAAATAAAGAATGTACAATGGAGACACATTGGTAGGAAAGACAATAGATTCACAGACGTTGTGGCATTCCTCGCATCAATGCTGGTGTATCCAACTGCCCGATATTTAAAGATCACGATACTCTGTTTCCCGTCAGTTAAAAAGGAAGAGGAGGCATACGTAATGCTGATAGAAAACGAAGAAGGAGAAAAGAGTGATAACAAAGAGGATTGGAGATCGCAACTTCATTCATGCTTGGAGAAGGGAGGAGTACCAAGAAACATATTGGAAGCACACAAATTAAAAAGCCGTGCAACAAACTACGAATTAAGAGAAGGTGTACTCTACCGCAGATCATTCCTTGGGCCTTCTCTCAGATGCTTGACACGAGAAGAAGGAATGTAGATTCTAAATGCAATACATTATGGGGATGCAGGAAACCATAGCGGGGGAAAGTCATTCGCATTCAAAACAAGGATGCAAGTATATTATTGGCCTTACATGCATGAGGACGCGAAAGAAGTATCTAGGCGATGTGAAGAATGTCAAAGACATGGGAACAAAATACATGCACCAGGAGCGAACTTAAGTTCATCAACCAGTGTATGGCCGTTCGCAAGATGGGGCTTAGACATCGTGGGACCATTCATACCAGGGTCAGGCCAAAGGAGATATCTGATCGCTGCAACAGATTATTTCACAAAATGGTCAGAAGCGAAATCCGTCCAGCACATACGCGATAAGGACATCTTCACCTTCATATTTAAGAATATCATTTGCAGATTTGGAATCCCTATACAACTGGTGTCAGACAACGGAAAATAGTTCGAGGGCGAGAACATAGAAATGATGTTAAATGCCGTCAAAATCCAGATTGGAAAATCAACTCCATTATACCACAGAGTAATGGGCAGGCAGAGGAAACTAACAATACACTTGCGAATACGCTGAAGAAGAAGTTGGAAGGACAAAACAAAGGATGGTGCGAACAGATACACAATGTCTTATGGGCATATCGAACAACACGAGCAACGGGAATGTCACCATTCTGTTTAACATACGGGGTGGAAGTTGTATTACCAACTGAAGTCATCATACCAACAACGAAGAAAGAGGCTTGGGAGAAGAATCTAAGTACCAACTTGATGCTGGAAAAATTAGATGACATGGAGGAAAACAGAGAGATTGCCTTACAACAAATGAAAAACTATCACAAAAGACTGGCGAGGGAGTACAACAAGGGTATCAAACTAAGGGAATTTCAACCAGGGGAGTTGGTATCAAGAGAGATACCATCTTATCAAAAAGGAGGAGATGGAAAACTGGAGAAGAAATGGGATAGACCATATATAATCAAGCGAATTGTAGGGACTGGAGCATACGAGTTAATGAACAAGGATGGAAAGAATGTTGGGAGAAAACTTGATCACCCATGGAACAGAATGTACCTTAAAAAGTATTATCCATAGGACATTTAGTAGATTGATGTATGCGAGAGAAGAAAAAGCAAATTCATAAAGTACACGCGAAGATATGAATGGAAAGAAACTATTCTTAATAATGATCCATAAAAATACACAAGCAGAAGAAAGAGGCAAAAATAAGACCTCAAAAATAAGACCTCACTAGGGGGCTATAAAATCTAAAACCTCTAACTAGGGAGGCTAGGTATCCAATTGTGGCGTGCACCCTAGTTCGCACTTGTACAAAAGGCAATATAAATAAGCCCTAGCGCGCGTCATAATTGGGGAAAACATAATAATGCATGGCTCGGGCGAAAGCCATACCATCCCTGGAACCTGAGTCATGGATATTGGGGGCGAAATAAAATCCTATCCGTTAGGGAATCCTTATGAATGACTAAGGTACTAAGTTCTCTATCATGGAGTGTAGAAACTCGACTAGGGCGCCGCGGTACACGGTTGAGCCAAGGGTGTCGGGGGCGTCTGGAGCGTACCTCACCGCTCTTGGTAAGTCCTGGATATGATACACTCGGTCCTCAAGAAACCCCACTTAGGGTGTAGTCTCGTTCCATAAGCCACATAGGCTGAGAGACATGAGGATTCGAAAAAAACTGGTTGTTGCATCACCGGATGTGAAGGGCCCACCCCAACCCGGCAGGGGTACGCTTCCTTGAAAGGGAAATCAGGGGGAAGATAAGGACGAGACCCTCCACTAGGGAGCTGGATTGTGTCAAAGACGTTAATATCACAAGGATTTTACTCACGGGGGTAATTAGCCTTGTCGTATTGACGCACATTTATATATCCTGCAGAGGCAATAATACGAAAGATGATAAGATATGGTCAATGGGTCAATGCGCGAAAACGTAAAGACGTCCTGCGACTCTATCGCATGGCCAAAATAATATCTTGAGGCAAAAATAAGTCATATTAACATGAAAGGCTGATTAATACCTCTACTTAGGGAGGCTCAATAAGACCTCACTAACAAACACCAAGAGACCTAA
Source organism: Papaver somniferum (assembly GCF_003573695.1). Classification (NCBI taxonomy): domain Eukaryota; kingdom Viridiplantae; phylum Streptophyta; class Magnoliopsida; order Ranunculales; family Papaveraceae; genus Papaver; species Papaver somniferum. The sequence goes on from NC_039367.1 coordinate 140,450,706, forward strand.
GTAAATGTACATGTGATTTTATCTCTTGAAAATTCATATTCTCATAAAAACATTTTCTTTCTGAAGTAGACTGTATTCGCACGACTGACAAGGTACATAGATTCGCATACACACTGTTTTCATATTTATAAACCTTGTTTTATATTCGCATAAGCCATTTTTGTAATCACATATAACTTACCTTTCTTAAATGATCTTTTCTCTTTTGATAAATGTTTCATGAAAACGTTATTATCTAGCATGCTAATAATAGAGGCAAGTATGGGAAGTCCAAAAAGAAAATATTTATTCGCATATCTAGAAAATAACTTTGCACAGAAACAAAATTTGTTTTTCTTTAAATGTGCAGATAAAAAGAAATCTAAAGACAAAAAGAAACTAAGGATCATTCTGGGGAACTTCATCATGCGAACCAACAACTCCAGTGTCAGCCTCAATATGAGGAGTTGTACTTGGAATAGAGGTCTCCACATGAACTTCAACATGAAAAATAGCTTGAGCTTCAACAAAGGGAGTTGCTGCAGAATTTGACGCATTAGGAAGATCATTACCAGCTTCATCATCCTTGGACTGATCTCCAAGAATAAGGATTTCTTCATCACAACTATCATAATCATAATCACTATCAGGTTCAAGAATGGCCTCATTATCATAGATATCAAGGGGATGCAGAAAGCAAGTTGGCAATACGTATATCATCCGCGAAAGCCTTATCCTTGAGGTGAGCTTCACGTGCGACATCCTTTTGAGCGTTCTTGACGTAAATCCTCATCAAATGCTCAAGGTATATGCATCTTCTTTCCGCCCTATTACGCGAGGCTGAAAGTGTGGAGGAGAGGTTCCTAAGATCCTTGTGAGATTTATCCAAATCATACCTTAACTTCTGAATAGTAAGTTGGTTGGATTTCTCAGAAACTGCAAACACAAAGAATACCAAAACCAGTTCAGAGATAATAAAGTCGCTCGAAACTTACAGTATTCAAAGGAAGCTAAAAGATTAAGTGAGGCAGTCAGCTTGACATGACTACCTTCCATCTGAGAAAGGAAATATTGAAACAAGGCGAGACCACTATTTTTTCATACTCTCCAAATGTTTATCAAAATCATCACCTATCATGCCTTCAAGACGGGAGCGAATTTTCTTCTCATCTAGAGATACAAAGGCATTTTTCTTCTTTAAAATATCATGCGAACTTCCCAATCGAGTGTGTTGTTCGCGAAGGTTGTTCATTTCTACAGTCATCTTTATCTTTCTATTGACAATCTTCTCATTTTCCAAGGACACTTTCTTCACATCTCTGTCATATTGGTTTCGTAGAACACGAAGGGAATCCTCTTGCTCAGTACAGGTTCGCTGAAGAGCAAGATATTACTGAGTAAAATTCACCTTCTCAGTCAAGAAGGTTTGTTTTTCTTCCGTAAGGGTGCGATTTTCCTCTGATAGAGTTTGATTCCTTAAGTCAGCACTATACAACAATCCAGAAAGATTGGATACTTAGGAATTTAGGAAGTCATTCTGGGTACTAAGGCCATGGTTCTCATTTTCCAAATTATCAATTTGATCAAGCAAGTATGAGTGGTTATTAATCAATTGATTTAATTGATGTAGCATCTTTATTCTTCGCACAAGCATCCTCATCAGAATGCTGATACTCAAATCTTTCCATGACTCGCCTTTGGTTTAAATCTTTATATTCGCGCAAGCAAAGGCATAGAAGGGAAAATACATGCGAAGAGATACATATGAGAAAACTCAAAGGAGGAACTAAAAGGGGTAAAATCACAAAGCAAGTGAGAAATATAAGGGGCATAACTCTGAGCTCTTGGTTCTTGTTGCGAAGTTTCTCAGCTAGGATGTTCCCGGCATGTACGTCGGCTTTTAGTTTGGCGTTCTGGAAAGTAAGCTCTTGAATAATGGAACTAGATACAGAAAAAGCCTCAGCTTGAATGAAATTGCGCCGAGATTCCAAGCAATCAAAAGAAGCATTGACTGATGGGTTCAGTTGAGTGAAGATCTCGTTCCTAGTTGACGTATCTGGAAGAGAATAACTCAGTAGCTTGACAAGAGACTCGCACAGGCGAAGTTGAGAAGGATCATTGGAAGCTGAGCGCGCGAGCTGAATAACATAAATGAGAGGTCTCGTACCAGAACCAGCAACAGCAGAGGCACCTGCCTCAGAAGTAGTAATATTCGCTTGAGAAGAAACAACTGTGCGAAGAGGGGAAGTAGTCAATACTGTACTCATGAAAGGAACAGCTGAAGCAATTCTCAAAGGAGAAGAGATAGAATGCTCCATAGAGGTGGGCATGGTCGAAAGGACCAAGATGGGAATGTCTTGCAATGATGCAATAACTTCCTCGGTAGAAAAAGTGATAGCTTGAGTGGTAGCACCCAATTCCTGGGGGTGGAAGTCATTCTTGGAAAAAAAAGAGGTTCGGAGAAGTTGAAAGGATAAGGTCCTTACAGGGATTCTGGGCGAAATCATCAGTGTAGTTACAGGAAATCCTACAACACACCCCTTGTATTATCATGACTATAATTTCTAGATCTAAGCTTATTTGATATGAAAATAAAGATAAAGATAATGAAAATAGAAAATAAGACACAAAATTTACGTGGTTCTATCAATTTGATCTACATCCACGGGGTTAGGATTCACTACGATCATTGAATTACATATGAATTACATTGAGACTCCATTAATGAGTATTTGGAGCTCTCTCTCTCTCTCTGATTTTTGGGAAAGAATAAGAAGATAATAATAATACAAGTTACCTTTCTCTCTCCTACCTTTCTCTTTATATAGGATGCTACCTAGTGGATGACAGCTCATATTTCCTTTTATTTCATATTTCCTTTTATTTCCTATTTCCTTTTATTTCCTATCCTCCGTACGACATTATCGCACAACCTTTTATGAATCGCGCACACTTACAAATACTTGAGTGATATTTGGATCCTACATCTTGCCTCTTTTTTCTTGAATATTGCTTGAAGAGCGATCTTCAGGAAAAAATCCGTTGTTGTAGTTGTTGGAGCGAGATACGTGTTGTTGGAGTAGTCTTTGATTTTTGTTGATGAAGGAACGAGCGAAATAATACTGGACTTGAAAAGTACGTACTTGCCTCTATTCTTTTATGAAGTTCCGGAGCGTTGAGAAGTAAATAAGAAGTATCAACCCTTGAAGTATCCGAAGTATGAAGTATCCTTGAATAAGTATAAGAAGTACTCAACCCTCGAAATATAAGAAGTATCTGTCCTTGAATGAGAATAATAAGTATTGCCTCTATTCGTGCAAAATTATTATTCCATTTTTGGTGAGGATTCTTGTTGTTCATTAGTGAACGTCCACTTTGGAAATTATTCTTTCCGAGGAGATAAAGAACATAAAATGTTTTCTTGGTAATCCATAGTTGCCTCTGTTCTTTATCTATGAGGGTAGAATCTTTGAGAAAATGTTGAATGTGAGAATTGTTTCTTCATTCTCATCTTGCCTCTGTCTCATGTTTTGTGCTCATGCGATAGTATAATCTCTTCAAGTTGCTTATAATTGTGCGAAATAATTGAGCGAAATAATCATATCGTTCGGAATAATCACATTCTGCAAAATTCGGACACACTCTGCGAAATTCTGAATAATCCTGCGAAATTCTGAATAATCCTGCGAAATTCTGAATAATCCTGTGAAATTCTGAATACTCCTGCGAAATTCTGAATAGTTCTGCGAAATTCTGAATAATCCTGCGAAATTCTGAATACTCCTGCGAAATTATGAATAGTTCTGTTAAATTCTGCGATATTATTGCGAAGTTCTGCAATATTATTCCGTACAGTTTTGTAAAGTACTTGTGCGAATATAATGCTTATGTGATGATTATCTTATGAAATGTGTAAGCAATGTTTATGCCATGAAATGCTTATGCAATGCTTTTATGATGCGAGTATGATGCTTGTATGATGAGAATGCTTATCTATTGCAATTTATACCTAATGTTTGTTTTACTTATCTCATTTTGCATGCTAAAATTGATGTAGCTTTAAATTTCCTCCATTCTTCATTTCTCTGGCTTTTTCTTTAGCGTATGCATTCCTCTTCGTGTAGTTATTGTTCCTCACAAGTTCTTACTTGTGTTTCATCTTTCCTCTTTCCTGCACTATTAATATCTCATAACAATATGATCATAGTATCAAGTCTGCGGCATTTTCACTGCCTCAGTTTCATTTACATGTACATACTCGCAAGCTTGTTCGCTTACATATAATCATTCTTGCAAGCTTACTTTCTTACTCATTTTCTTATGTGGTCTTATTTTCCCTTCCTAGTTAAAGGTCTGATTTTGCCACCTCTTGTCATTGCGACAAAATCGCAGGACGTCTTTGCACTTTCATGCAAAAACCCATTGATCTTTCCTTAATTTTTTCTTTTGTATTATTTCCTCTTCAGGAATATTGCGACAATATGACATGCCTAAATATTCTTGCGAAAATAAAGCCCCATGAGTGGGGTTTTCTTCGGGCCGAGTGCAGTATAAGCCAATAATTGTCAAGAATGCCAAGGTACGCTTCAAACGCCCCCGGCATTTTTGACTCGTGTACCTCGGCGCCTTGATCATATTATGCACTCCTTGGGAGAGTCCTTATTACCTTAGTCGCCCAACCTAAGTCATATGCTTAAGCTGAGAATCCAAGGTGCCTCTCCCGGATGGGTTTTATTGACCCCAAATCTCCATGACTCAGGTTCCGGGGCGGTGTAACCTTTCCCTGAGCCATGCAACGGGTACCTCCTTATATGACGTACTTTAGGTCTTACATTTGCCTCTTGCGAAATTGTATTCGCGAACTAGGGTGTACGCCATAAAGGTTCTCCCCTATCTGCGAAATTTTATTCGCGTTTCTGCGAAATTTTCGTGTTTCTTTGTTACCTCATTTATCTTTTCATTTATGTCATTTCTTTCATCCATACTTTCATTCTCATCATATCATATCATTTCAAGCAAAGTAAATATTCAAGAGAAATTCTAATACATGGTAACTCTAAAATCTTTGTAATTCTGCGATTCTTTCGCGTTTTGTAAATCAAATCAAAAACCTTTTTATTCTTTGCAAAAGAAATATTCTAGAGAAACATATAAATTGAATTTTCTCAGTTTTCTGTAATTTTGAAATCTCGAAATCTCTGTAATTTTGAAGTCTTTGTAATCTTGAAATTTTAGTAATCTTTATAATCTTTGAAATCTTGAAATCTTTGTAATCGTGCGATTGAATCGCTTTTTGTCAATCAAATCAAAAATCATTTTATTCGTTCTTAGTATAAAGTAAAATGTTCAAGGAAGTGGTACTTATCTTTCATGTGAGTCGTTGTTGTTGTCAAAGAATTTAATAAATGCCTTGAAATGTATGAATTTCGCGCAGCAAAAAGAAGTGTGAGAAGTGAGACTTGAATCCTTGACCTGCTTCTTGGATTTACTCGCACCATACCAATTGTGCTAATCCTCTCTTGCGAAATAATCAAAGTTCTTGCGAAGTAATCAAATTCCAACTGTGTGAGAGGCACTTCTGTATAAACTTCGCGTATCAAAAATAAACATGCGAGAAGCAAGAATTGATCTCGCGACCTGTTGCTTGCATTCATTCCTCCTGACCAACTTTGCAAGCTTCTTCTTTGCGAAATATCTCTGCGAAATTATCATCAACTCTCTTCTGTGTGAAATAATCAAAGAAATATCTGTGCGAAAAAATACACATGTGTTGGGACTTGGTCACACGACCATGAACTCATTAACTTCGCATATGACCAATTGTGCTGCCGCTTGTTTGCAAAATAATGAAACAATATTGCGAAATTATTCATTTTTTCGCTATCTGTAAAAAAGAATAAAACTATGTTCGCAGGCGAATTCGAACTTGCGACCACGAACGCACATACTTCTCTCTGGACCAATTGTACAAGAACCTCTCTGCGAAATTAGCGCATAACTTTTTTTTTTCTTTATTCTTTTATTCTCCCATGCAAATGAGAAGAAAATGAGAAATATGTGTCTCTGCGAATTCGAACGTATAACTACAAACTTGTTGGCTTCCTTGTGAACCAATAATGCATAATGTCTTGTGCGAAATAAACTCACAATGCTGAATCTTTCATTGCCTCTGTAGGTTTGAGGAAGTATGTATAAAAATGAGAGTTTGGGGAGATTCGATCACGCGACATCTATACTCTTAGTCCGTGACCATATGTACCATTCCGTGTTTGTGTTTGTGCGATGAGATTCACACATCTTATTATTTTGTCCACGTCCTTTGTATTATGTTCATCTTCGTTTTTTCTTCTTCTTTTATTGTTTTCACTACGGAGTTCTCTGAGAGCTTGTCTTTCCTATGTTATTTTCAATATAATTACCTTCATTCATTGATGAAATATCATCTTCCTAATTTTTTATTTGTTTTAACCCTGAAATCGACCACTTTGTTCTTTCTTCACCGTTGGAATCTCTAGCTCTAACTATACTAGTGTTATTTGTTCGATTCCAGTTCTGTGTTGATGAGTTTGCATACTCCTTATCTGACCATCTGTGCTACTTGTTGCTTGCGAAAGAAACACACAATGTTGTACTTTATTCCATTTCTTCGCCTTTAGGATTTCAAAAATGTGCGAAAAATTAAGCTTGATGAGGGATTCGAACTCGAGTCTTACAACTCACTCTAGCGAAGCTTGACCAACTGTGCTACCTCTTTTTTGCGAACTAATGAAACAATATTGCAAAATTATTCATTTTTTCGCTATCTGTAAAAAGAAGAAAACTATGCTCGCAGGGAAGTTCGAACTTGCGACCACGAACGTACATATTATTCTCTTGACCAAGTTCAAGAATCTCTTTGCGAAATAAACGCACAATGTTTTCTCTTATTATTTTATTCTCCCATGCAAATGAGAAAAAAATGAAAAATATGTGTCTCTGAGAAATTTGAAACCGTGGCCTATCGCTTACTCGCTCCAGCTCAAACCTTCTGTGCGAATTTCTGTTTGTGATAGAAATTGCAGTATCTGCCTCTTATCTTTTCTTCGTCCTTCCTTAACTTCTTTCACATTTGCCTTCTTCTCCTAAACATGAAAATCTTTCACTGAAACTTCTATTTTCTCCTCAAATTTAACCACAACAACTAATTTTTTTCTCTCACTCTTTTCATGTCTTTGAATTGTTGATGATGTTTACTCCCTGAAAGTGTGATTTCTTCCATAAAATTTCCATTTTTGAACCTAAATTTTGTAGATCTAGAAAAATATGAACAGTAGCTAATCTTCATGAAAATTTCTTGAATCAACAAGTTACAGGAAGGATAAATTATTTACTCGTCCCTGTTTCTAGCGCCATAATGTAGTTGCAGGAAATCCTACAACACACCCCTTGTATTATCATGACTATGATTTCTAGATCTAAACTTATTTGATATGAAAATAAAGATAAAGATAAAGATAAAGATAATGAAAATAGAAAATAAGAAACAATATTTACGTGGTTCGATCAATTTGATATACATCCACGGGGTTAGGTTTCACTATGATCATTGAATCACATATGAATTACATTGAGACTCCATTAATGAGTATTTGGAGCTCTCTCCCTCTCTATGGTTTTTGGGTAAGAATAAGAAGATAATAATAATATCAGTTACTTTTCTCTCTCCTACCTTTCTCTTTATATAGGATGCTACCTAGTGGATGACAGCTCATATACAACTAAGATTTCCCTTAATTTCGAATCTGGCTTGCGATGATATCGCAAGCTTACAAATGTTAATTTTGCAGATCTTCTAATCTTCGCAAAGTTATTACATTTTTCTTATGTTTAAGCTAATATCACCTATTGTATCATTTCTCAAAGTGCTCTGCGACATTTTTGTAATGCGTTGTTAAGAATTTCGCTAGCGTATCGTTGTCGCGAAATTCTGATCCTACACTTGGGACCGTCTTCTTTCCCGATTTCTCAGGAAATAAGGTAATTGCTTGTTACTTGCAATGGTTGAAGACTCTCAGTCTCAATCCGGAAACAAACGAGCAACCCAAGTACTCGTGGGCCACCGCCCTACTTGCCAGTGTGATGGAAAGTCTTTGCAAAGCTACTAGGTGGAACAAAACACAAATTACGGGATGTGTTGCTCTTATCCAGGTATCGTTTTGTATTAATATAACATATGTTTATTTATTTTACTTTTATATATCTTATTTATAATCGATACTTTTTTCCGTAGTCATGGGTTTACGACCAGTTTAAATCCTTGAGGCCTACTCGGGATACAAAATGACCTCTAGAGAAACCTACAGGAGGAAGATACCCCTTTGGAGAGACCCAACACAAGGCTAAAGAGATGGAAATGGTCGAAATGAGGAAAAAGTTCGATGCTTTGACAATTGATGATGTGGCGTTTGATCCATATTTGAAGCTTGATGAGGATGGAGATGAGGAAGTTGGTGATTGACAATTTTCTAATGTGGCGACCTATGTGGGACCTTTGTTTCATTCAACTGGGTTCGTCATTTTGGATCCTCATAGAACGCTCCGCCAAATTGGTATTGTCCAGAAAATTGTACCTGAAGACTCTCGATTTAAACCGAGCATAGCCCACTCCCTGTTTAAGGACAAAGATGTCAAATTGAAGTATGAACCATCACCATTGATCGATCATTGGAATGCGCGTTCCGAAAGAGAAAACCAAATGAGCAGAAGATTGCTTGAAGCTTCTCATGGGACATCCGAAGCGGATGCGAATTATATGGAATGGTATCAAGAGTGGGCTCATCCTTATGTGGAAAATTTGGATTCAGAGGCGCAGAGATATTTGAAGAAGGAAGAGAAAGAGAGTTCAAAATCGAAGGAATCAATGAATGAAGAAGATGATTGGGAGAAGATGGTGGTACGTATACTATTAATTATGTTTTTATATGTTTGTTTTTGTTAATTATCTATGAATAATTACAGTATGTGTATTTGATAGGAAAAAATAGGTTGAACGAGTTAATTGGGTGGTCAAGGACATGGGCCATATGATTGATTTGGGTATGGATTTGGAGGTTTGCATGTATGAATGAATGTTAGTATTTTCATTTGTCTAATATAAGAAAAATGAGGAAAAAATCAACATTGTTGAGTTTTTTGTGCACTTTCGGATAGGTCGATGCTTCACAGAACCTAGCCGAAAATGCATATAATTGTTGTCAAATAAACTTTCACAGTCGTAAACAAGAAAACGGTTAAAAATTCCTGGCCGTAAATCTGGAAACGGTTGGGAAAAGCAGCCGTGGTTGCTTCACGGTTGGGAAAAACCTAGCCATTTTAAGCTCTGTTCACTCAAAATAAAATGAGTCCTATTTATGGCTATATATCCTGGTCGTGTTTCCTTCAACGGTTCAGAAAACCATCCGTAACCAACTTAAGGTTGGGAATGTCCTAGCCGTATATTACTCTGTAACCACAAAAAAAGGGCTCCTGGTTACGGCTACATATCCAGGCCGTAATCTTTTTTTACGGTTTGGAGTCCCAACCGTGATTCTGACAGAAAGTAATTAATCTAATTTACGGCCAGGAATCCCAGCCGTAAATCTGATAGACCACAAACTTTGCAGGTTATACAGAATTACGGCTTGGTCGACCTAGCCGTAACTACCTATAATTTCCTTTTGTACCACATCAAATCAGCTAATTTTTTGAATTTTGAAAAATAGATCCGTTTGAAGACTGATCTATAGAAGGTTCTAGCTCACTTATTTAAACTTGAAATAACTCCATCTCCATATAACCACCCATTCCAAATTAAATTCATACCTTGTATCTCAATAATCTCCACCAAAACCCCTACAAACTCAATGCAATGTACTCAAAGGATAAACCCAACTTTACTTTGGAAGAAGACATATCTCTTTGCAAAAATTTTGTACTATGCTATCCAAAGAAGGGAGAAGAACGAAGGAAGGGTGGTTTACCCAGCCAATCGCATTGGAGTAATATTTTTGACAATTTTTGTAGTGAAATAGGTAACACTAACAACCGCGATGGAGTTGAGTTGTATCTCCGATTTGCAGACATACGCAAAAAATGGAAGAATATATGGATTTACTTCGTATGTGCAAGCAACTTCGACTTAGAGGTGAGACTGATGAAGAGGTCATAGCTCAAGCTAACAAGGAATGGAGAAAATGGAAAGGTCATAATTTCAACTTCGAAGCTCAAATGGCTATCATCAAAGATTTCTTGATACATCGAAAGGGATGTTATTTAAATCAACTTTGTAATGGGGATATATTAAGCATATAATGAGTTTTATCGTGGTCTATTTAATGAAAGTATTAGTAATTTTAAATCGTATTAAGAATTCATGTTGAAACAAAAAATTTCTTAACTTTCAAATTTAATTACGGACGGGAATATTATGTAAACCCAGCCGTAATACAGAATCAGGTTATTTTGGGAAGCATAACGGCCAGAAGTTCTTAACCTCCGATCCATTATATATGTTCATATCTGGGAGTTCCTAATATCCCAACCGTGTAGTCGTATTTACGGCTGGGTCGACAAATTTACCCAGCCGTAACAGCAAAAAGTTCCATATTTTGTTTCAAATTTTTGTCGGATTTGAACTGATAAAACTGATGTTAGGAGTTGATTATAAGGTTATCTTGAGTTTTGTGATGTAGGGTTTCATCATTTTTCTTCAAATTTTTTCGAATAAATTTCACCAAAATCACCATTTTTCCTTCTTTAAAACTCAAAAAAATCAAGTATTGATTTGCAAAAGTTTAATGATTTCACTAAGACTGATTAGTTAGCTTAATCAATTTAATTAGCACTAATCAAATTAAGGGTAGATTAGACATTACAAAAAAGATTGATAAGGAATTCTATGGGTTGTTATTTCATGACCCCATTAAGTCCCAAAAAACCCACCCTTTTTAAACCCCAATAATAGAGTTCAAAAATTGAAGTATGTTCGTGGGAGTTGAGATATATTTTTTTCTCGGATGGTGGAGTAAACCATAAAGACAAAATGGAAAGCTAATTAACTGGAAGGAAACTCTTAAAAATCGTTTATATTATTTGAAAATGGATGCAGAACTTTCGGAATAAAGAATTTGTGATTTTGAGAGATGCGTTGTTATTAGGTGTCATGCTTCGCGGGACTACCTTATAAAGGATTTTGTTTCGAGAGAAATCAGGTTTATTGCCCAAGTATATCTAAAAGATGGTTCTAATGGACATGTAAACATTAGGAATGAATGAAATGGACAATAAAAATCATAGACAATAATTTCCCTAGTCTTAATATATTATTTTTTATATTATTTATTCTCTCTCCAATTTAAAAACAATCACACAAAAGATAATAACTTGCAAAATATAAGTCGGATTTTAACAATTACCAGGACCGGTTACATCAATTACAAGGATCGGTTACACATACTCATGATCGGTCACATCAATTATTAGGATCAGTCATACCAATTATAAGGATCGATCATACCAATACATGGTTGTGTTGGTTATGATAATGGTAGTGGAAGAGGAGGGCGGTGGACGAAGATGAAACTGAAGGAGGTCTGTAATGGTGGTGATGGTGTTTAGATGATATGGTAAAGGACGAAAAAAACATAATTTCGTTTTTAGAAAACATTGATCATGTTAATCCCGGGTTTGGTTGAAATCACCAGAATCCCGTGAATGCCTGGGCTAAAAATACAAAAAAGAAACACGGTTGGGTATACTTGTAACAACAAAACGACCACCAAATTTTAATTACCAACACCAAACAAATCAAGTCTTTTTTGTGTCAAATTGCAAAAAAGTCGTGCTTTACATTAACATGACTGAGTTCCGAACTCCAATATACTGGTAGCCGTTTTGCCTAAACTGACATGTGACAATTAGGCAAAATAAAAATAAAGAAGTCAAAGTATGTGGCCTATTTTCCTATTTTTTTTTTTTTTGGGTCAATCACATATTTCAATTCATTTAAATCAAAATACTGATTACATGATCGTTTACAAGAATAACAAAGACATCAAAATATAAGATAATTATGCCCCTAATACAATTAAAGATACCAATTACAAGTATATCGCAAAGAGAAAGAGTCATAAACCCTAAAGATATCCAATTTTTGTTTATGTAGTAGGGAAAAATAATGTTAATATCCGGAATCAATTCCGACCATTTAATCTGATTTTTTTCTTCTTTGATAAGAGATGCTCCTAAAAGAAAGGAATACTTTGCCCGTAATCTTGTATAATCAAACGAACACGGATGCCCTAAATCTCTTAGATTAAAGAAAGATTCAAAGCGATATCGTGTTGAATGATTGACGTTTTTGAATCGAAAATAGCAAGCCACGATCCAGCCATGAAGATTTGAAGAAATCGTCCGCAAAGCGAAGAAACAATCGCCCAAAATGATGAAGAAAAATCACCCCAAATGGCGAAGAAATATGCCAAAAGACATAAAAACATTAAAAAAAACATGTTTTATTCGATTAAAACTTAAAAAGAAAAAGTAATCTTGCTAAGATTTGGTCCTAAAAGGACCAAATCTGAGCAAGAGGGTGATGAAAACTAAAGTTTTTTTTTTCTTTTGGAGAGAGAAAATGAGAGGGAAGAAGAAGATAACCATGCCTATTTTCCCTTTTAATATAGGCCATATAATCTACGAATTAAGACTTTGAGATTTAGTTTTTATGATTTTTGTTTTAACATTTTTATTTAGTTGCTGTGTGGGTAAAATAAAAGAGACAAGCCTCATATTATCATATTATTACCTTTTTTTTATTCATAAAAGAGGCAAGCCTCAAAATTTGAGCCAATTCAAGATCAGAGCTGTTACTGGGTTAACAAAAATGAAAATACATCACTATTATTTTACCCACAGAAAAATAAAAGATCTCCATCAAAAATAACGGAAACAAGAATATGAGCCAATTCTTGTTTTCATGATCAAAACTTAAAAGTCAATTCAAGAATCGTCTCGAAACTCACATATGATAGTGCCTCCCAAAGTTAATGGCTTTACACAGATTTTTTTATTTTAGAATCTCTCTTTTTGTGAACGGCAGCTGAGCATCTGTAGCAATTGTATATGGAACGGTAACAAGTAACTTTCATAAGTCAGAAGGTTTAGAGATGAATTACCCATCTGCATGCCATTAACCACGGTAAATTCGATTGAAAACTAGTACTAAAATGCAACAACGAAATTGTTGGAAAAAATACAGTTTTATGTGAATAAAAATTAATAATAAAACGGTTTTTTCAAAAATAAAAACACCTATTAAATTTATCTCTTCGTTTTTTACAGGATAAGTTTACCTTATATATTTTGGATTTGGGTTAGGATTTTATGTGATGTGAACTTTTCTTCTCTTGTCGTGCGTGTAGAGAACTTCTTCTTCCTTCTATGTTTGATACGAGGTTTTAAGTGCTAACGATTTGTGAGTTTTCCGCTGCCAAGTTGTAGAAGGACAAGTTTGAATGTGCTATTCAAGCTTGTTAAGATTGTTGTATTTTGGAGGCAGATGTACCCGTAGGGCTATAGCATCATCTTTTTCAGAGTGTAGTCGGGCATTCTTGTCTTAAGGACAGTATGTTGAACATGCGCCTCAATCTACCATTACCGTTTTCTTGTTTCCATGGTGTTTAGCAGGATGTTCAAGACATAACAGTTGACTAAGGAGAAGACACAAAAAATCAGATAAGTGCCTCTTATATTATTTAGTTGTTTGATTAATTTTTAATTGTTATTCCCTGACAATCTTAAGACAAGAAATTTATCATAGTAACAATTAAAATTGTTGAATTGGGTTTAATAACTAGGACTAGTAAAGAGTAGTGTTGGAGTTTTTGAACCCTAAGAAGAAAAGATACTTTTCGGGTATCTATATACAGTGGATAATAACACCTTATTAATGATGGGATGTTTAATAGAGATCGAGCATTCTCCGGAATCTTTGTTTCGACAATTTTTTATCTAACATGTTGGTCTATGATAAGATTGAACTTTTATGTCACGTAGGTGTTTTGGCCTTACCCGTGAGAAGGTTTTTCCTCTTACAAATTTGAAAATTGAAACCATCAAAAAATTTCACGTTGTTTGGTTAAGCTCTTAAGTCAATTTATGATCAGTTTCATGATCTAACTATCAGGTGGGCGAATCTGATATTGTTCTTGCATCTATCAGTTGTGTTCTATTTTTTGGTCGGCAGAAAGCTACCTAAAATATGGTAGAAAGTGATGACGACAACAAGGGTATTGACGTTCAAGTTTGATACACATCTAAAGAGATGACAAGTTTTGCACAAGGAACAAAGAACCTTGTGTTTCTTCTATTGGTTGGATAATCTCCTTGCGGGTCTTGATATCAAATGGAGACGATTGGCAAGAAATAAGGAGAGTAAACGAAGAAAAGTTGTTGTGCTGCAGTTGTGTGTGGATTATCGTTGTCTCATATACCAGTTCTTGTGGTGTGATCAAAGAGCTCCTGCATCCCTCAAGTATTTTCTTAGTGATACCGATCTTATCTTTGTTGGATCTGGAATCGAAGTTGATGCCTACAAGCTAATGGTTGATTATGGTTTAAAGGTGTTCGAATTTTGGTCAGCCGAAAGCTACCACCACATGTCTGGTACCTTCACAAGTGAATCAACGTTTCAACTTGATACTTTGGAGAAAGATATGACAGCAGCAAGCATCATCTGGTCTAGTATCTACACGAGGGTTTCGATGTTCCGACTTGATATATACGCATGCTAAAGAGCGGAAAAGTGAATCCCGGAACCAATCGGCGTTTTCGAAAGGAGTAAGTCCTTGTGTTCATTCAACTGCCATAATCGAATGAAGCAACAAGTAGGGAGTAATCTGTACTAAACTTAGTAGATACCAGAGGTGATTATTACTTTAAAATTGGTTTGAATTTGAAGAGTTTATATGTCTGTATAAAGCCTTGCCAGACATACAAACAAGACGATCAGGTGGTCAAATGGTGGCCTAGTGTTCCTCATAGTGGAAATGCAATACGAGTTGAGGACGAGAAATTATGTGAGGTTGAATGTACTTAAGGGGTACAATTCTGTTTCAGTTTCTCATTATTGAATACCTTGCGAATTTACTTCAAAGGAAAATTATAGTATTGTTGATTCTAGTCTCTCACGCAAATAAGTGAAATGTTGCTCCAATACATCGGAAATAGTATTCTCAGTTTGGAAGGGGTAGGAGGGTGGAGAATGTATCTTCACCCATCATAGCAAACATATTCTCCAGACGGTGCAACACCAGCTGCTTTTGATGATGAGTACACGCAGCAACCACCTCATGTTTACGCTCAGCAAGGCGCCCATTCTGGTTATAGTCAACCTGCTGCTCATGAAGCACCTGGATATGCTCAAGGTGGTCAGGTTGGTGGTCATGTTCCATATGGGACTACTCAAGCAGGTTACGGTGAGCATCCAGTTCCCAGTAGTAGTGCGGGCTACCGGTATCCTGGGACTGTTGAAGCTGGAAACAAAAATTATCCTTATGAATTATTTGATGATTTTTCAGCTTAATCTCTGTGTTGAATCCCTGACTTGTGCTTGTATAAGCTATGCTAGGTGCCACACAGGAAACCACATAAGATCTTGTTAGTCAGGTAAATAAATTGCGTGCAAAGATGAGGCGATGGATGCGGGAACTGGAACACTAGAATGTGCCAATGAAAGTGAGTCCTCCATCATGCGAAAACATACCTGGCAGTACGAGTAAGTTAATTTACAATGCATCTCCTCATGCAAAGGTGCTAGGGAAATCACGTTAGGCTTAACAATTATGTGACTGTCTTTAAGAAGTTACTTAAGTTTGTACACCTTTAAAGTGATGTTTTGTGCTGAGAATTTCAACGAAAAGAGATGAGGATCATTTTGTGATGATTAGTTGTTGTACCCATTGCTGTTATGCACTATCTGAAAGCAAGAGGTAAGCATTAACTAATTTTAAATCATCTAAATGTGGGGGGCTGTTAGGCATAGGAATGCTTAACGTGTTCAAGGCCTTTTGGCCAGTTTGGTTGCAAACGTACATATAGAATTTTCTGGATATTGATGCATTTTTTGAACTTTGAATTTTTGTTAAAAATTATTGCTTGTGTGCGATTCAAGGGATGCTGAGTTTTGTTGAAAAACATATTGCTGGATTTTTCTTTTGTCAAAGAAATCAAGAAATCCCCTTGACTTGTTTAATTCGATGCACCGCAGTGCTGATAGCATACATAATGTTAATTAATTTGATTTGACCAAGCTTGTCAAGAATTCACTATAGGTGGAGGTGCTGACATCTATGATCCATATTCCTCAACTGTGAGAGTTCGCAGAGATATGACATTATGGACCATTTCAGGCAGCGGTGATCTAGAGAAAAGAGGTAATCAAAGATTACTTTGGCTTGTTTTTTACAATACAATAAGTTTCTTTATTGTATGCGTTAATTGGGTGTAACTGTGTAACGATACATAAGTAGTCGTAGTGGTGGTATCCTTAAAAGGTTGATCAAGATGTGAGACAAACTACTAGGTAAAGCAAACATGAAGTGTACCTTATACAACCGGATTGTATATATATGTTAGTGAATAATGCATATATTTCGGTATTCCATTATTATATATTTTACAACCACTAACAAATATCAGATGTTGAAGATTTGGCAGGAAACTAATGTGTTTTGACGTGGTCTAAAGGATCAGTAAGTAATCAAAAGAAATTTTGAGGAAATAGTTTCTGTCTAACATGTTTATGTGTTGTAAAACAGATGTGCATATCCGCGTTTACCCTGGGAAATCACAGGGATGCTCTGAATAGAGGTCGAGAGATTGGAATGCATGAGGTACATGTTTAATTACAAATATGTGATATATATTTCACTAACCTTAATTTTGAGGTAGCTATAAAGAATGTACTAGTGAATAGTACATGTGATATTTACAATTTGACTGAAAGACCAAGTTGATTGATATGATCTAAAGGGTCTAAGTGAACCAGAAGATATTCTGAAGGAAATGGTCTTTGTCAAACTCAATGCGGTTAATGTGTGTTATAAATGTGCAGTATAGCAGGTGTATACAAATACACTAGTATCTCAAAAGAATTACTAGGATGATCTGATCAGAGACTTGCAATACGACTTGCAATACTTGAGGTACATATTAAATTGTGTATGTGATACATATTATACTGACCTTGAGAGATGTTGTTTTACAGGCTATGAAAAATCTTATCCTATGTGTGTATCCTCTTAAGGAGTGTCTATCTAAGGAATTCCTTAAAACAGACATGATGAACTTGATTTTTAAGAAATCAAAGTTTGCGTGCTTTAATTCAAGCATGAGAGGAAGCCGAATGGCTATTAATATGCTTCTTAGAAGATATTCCTCTGTGACCGAAGCCTGTGGCCATCTTGCAGAAAATAAATTCACTATGTGAGTCTAAAGCAAATGAGCAATGACAAAGTATAGACATACTCATAAAAGGCTAATTCGGTAAGACAACTATACTCTCTAATGAAGTAATTTTAGTTGATTCGTGAAAGTCAGAAAGAGGGTCTCAGTAGACATGTAAAGTCAAAAGAGAACCTCATGAACTTAGTGAAGTCAACAGAAAAATTAGTGATCCTTTGACGGAAGGATAATCTAGAGAGATAGTTTGTAATTATACATCGAGGGGGATGGGACTTAAACTCATAAAATAAACTTGCCATGAAGGATACTCAACCTTGCTGACTGGAGACCCCAAGATCAAGGTTTCGAATGAGACAACTAATTTATGGTGGGTAAAGGTAAACACTATCAGAGAATTAATTCTATGTCCCTTCCATATGGTGTAGATGTGATAGTGTGACTGCATGTGAAGGATGACTTTTAATAAGTATTTATGAGTTATATAGTTTCAATTTAAGATTGATGTGGGGTCTAGCAGTGAACACTCTTGATAGAACTCACCTATCTGAATGAGGAAGTGGGTCGCTTCCTATGAGAATATGAGCTGATTCTCTAGAGCATTCTGAGAAACAAGACGTCCAGGGCCAAAATGGACACAACGGCGGAGCTTGGCAGCAACTTGGAGATATCATGCGTGGTTGTTATCGCGAATTACACCAAATCTTAGACAGTTCAAGACCTTATGGACACTGGCTAATAAGTAGTTCAGGTAACCTCTCACTAAGCAAAGGTTCAAGACCTTATGGACACCTATGCCTATTCGTGATATTTCCTAATTTTCCGTGTTTTTATCGTATTTTTATTCATTTGGGGGATTGTTGGAAAAAATACAGTTTTATGTAAATAAAAATTAATAATAAAACGGGTTTTCCAAAAATAAAAACACCTACCAAATTTATCTCTTCGTTTTTTACGGGATAAGTTTACCTTATATATTTTAGATTTGGGTTAGGGTTTTATGTGATGTGAACTTTTCTTCTCTTGCCGTGCGTGTAGAGAACTTCTTCTTCCTTCTATGTTTGATACGAGGTTTTAAGTGCTAACGATTTGTGAGTTTTCCGCTGCCAAGTTCTAGAAGGACAAGTTTGAATGTGCTATTCAAGCTTGTTAAGATTGTTGTATCTTGGAGGCAGATGTACCCGTAGGGCTATAACATCATCTTTTTCAGAGTGTAGCCGAACATTCTTGTCTTAAGGACAATATGTGGAACATGCGCCTCAATCTACCATTATCGTTTTCTTCTTTCTATGGTGTTTAGCAGGATGTTCAAGACATTAACGGTTGACTAAGGAGAAGACACAAAAAATCAGATAAGTGCCTCTTATATTATTTATTTGTTTGATTATTTTTTAATTGTTATTCCCCAACAATTTGAGTGAATATCTTTTACAAAACGAGGATATAAAAGCCAGTGTCACTGTCGGGTGAGCGATATCTTGACTTTATAGTTTTATCAAACTCATGCCATACTTTAATGTGGTTACACAATATGTCGAAGCACATTTACAGTGGTAATCCCATTTTTTTAAGACGTTGGAGTAAACTACAAAAAACATAGCCATACTACTGATAATTCGCAAGTCATAATCATAACAATTACAACTGACATGTTCAAAACGGGCTCATCCGTCCTATGATAACGTCAGCTGGGTGTATTCGATTGATCAAGAGTAAATTCACCGTGTAACACCAAGATAACAGATGTGCTTCAACATGATCCATGCCCGATTCTTCAAGAGAGAAGCTTTTCAAGCTAATGAATGCAATGTGGCACCAACATTGTGCACTCAATGAACCCAACCTTAGTTGGCCCTAATTAGACTTTTCCTTCAAAAACCGAGATCCATGTTAGGATCATAAGATTCCGAATAATACTAAATGTTGGAGAAAATGAGTTTTATTGTTTCGTTTTTATAGTCTTGGTGGGAATGGAACTTAGAACCTTTAAGTATCTAAGGGAACTTGCTCATTTCTTATGAGTGAATGAAATATGACCTTTAGTTCTACATAGGGTATAACTAAAGAGGAGTTCCACTATTTAACTATTCCATTATGGCTAGTTAGACAAACAATGTGGGTGGGACGGGTGGGGCAAACAATACTTGTTTTCACTAAGGCTTGGGCTCGTTCTTACGCCATGGACATTGGTCAACCAAGACTTATCTTTTTGACAAAAATTCTTTTGAATTATTTCCTTAAATATTTTAAAATCAAAATAAATTTTATCTTAAATGTGGGGGGAGTGTGACCTGGATGATTTTATTTTCTTACTAAAAATATTTCATAACGTTTTTATATGCATAAATGGCGACATTATTTCTTACTGTTTTTGATTGTTTTATGACCGATTTATGTCGACATCATGCAACATAATTTCGAAAATTAATGTGCATTGGTTCCACCCACTCCGTTTTCCAATAAAAAGAACTCGAATCCTTCATTCCAAATTGTGTCCAGAAGAAGCTACTATCCTTCTTCTATATATTCGTCTTTCTCCCTCTGTGTGGTCTTCTTATTCTGTGTCATTGCTGTTAAGTTCGTAAGAGCTTCTCCAATGGGATGTATGTGAAGATAAATTTTTAAGTCCACATAGGATAGACATTCATTTTTCCTAAAAATCTTCTCCAACCCAACTTTTTAAATCAATGTGAAGATGACATGGATTAATTTTTGTTAGACATTGTCAAGGTGAATGCCAAGTTTTAGACATTCACCTTGACAATGTCAAGCTATCCTAGTAATCTTTTGTTTCCTAAAATTAATTCCAAAATTATAAATAGCCCTCTTTAGTTGTAATAAAATCTAAAATTTAATAAAAATAAAAAATGCATTTAATCCATAAAAGATCACCAACAACACCATTGGAGATGAAATGTTTTTCCCCCTAAATTTAAGGAAAAATTGGAAAGAGGATGCCTTGTTTGTGTTTCCACCTAGGAAATACACACAACCACCATTGGAGAAGCTCTAAGAGTGGGCAAGTACTATAGTGCTTATAGTATTTGCAAGGGGAAGTTTTATCCTGAATACGACTTCACCACAGGGTATATAGGCATCACTCATTTTTGAGGCGTACCGGTGAACTATCGTGTTAAGGACAGCTTGATGATCAAGTGACTCTGTCATCTGTTTGATGATTCCTTCGAGTGTTTATTTAAGCTTTTCAGAAATTTATTTTTAACATCATTCTTTCAGTATTTTATTGTTGCAGTACCAACAATCTTAACAGGATAGCTCTTTTCTGTAACAATGGGTAAGAACGTTGTTGATAGGCCTGCAAAATTTTCTGGAGAGCTCGTCCGTTTCGTGAAATCGATCACTTACATTACAAAGGAGCTAAGTATCAATAATTTTTGTTTATTTGATAGTTCCTCCGTGCCACGTGCCATGTGTTGTGTTGTTCCAACGATTTAAACGTGCTGTGCCGTGTTGTGCTTTACTAGTCAAAAGCAAGGCACAACACAGCCCACGGGCACAAAACACAAATAAACGTGTTGTGCAGTGTTGTGCCATGCTAGCACACGTGTTATAAACAATTTGAAGTCACTTATATGGTATATATTAAGTCGGACATTATCACGAGAATCAAAATAAACAACATATCATTTGAAATTATTTCAAGTAAAATTAACAAGTTTATTCAACAAAAAGAAATAACACATCAAATATAAAATTGGATCATTGTCATGTAAACTAATATTCTAGTCAAATATAGGTAACGACATTATAACAACGATATTGAAATATATTTTCCAAATATTTAAGTATTATATGTGTTGTTATAAAAATAAGCTAGCATAAAACGTCAAAAACTAGCTAGAATGGTGACTCTTTTATGAAATATACACAAAATGTGATGTATTATGTCTTGTTATATAGTGTACTTGTGCATGTTATAACGTGCTTTCTTAATGTGTTGTGATGGACTGGGCCACGTGCTGTGCTGTGCTATTGTGCCGATTAGGCTAACCCAACACAGCCCATGAAATCAACGTGTTGGGCCGTCCTGGGCTAAATCACGTGTTGGACTGGGTTGGACTGTGCTCGTGCTAGCACAACCCAATTTACACCTCTAGTTGAAGTACCACACTACAAGAAAATCGGCCATCAACGACATATACCAACGTCGCCAAAACTAGGTATTTCGTCAATAAATGTTTTTGGCGACCAGAATTTGTTGTCGCAAAAATCGTCGGCAATAGTAGGTCGCAGAACGTATACATCGACGTTTGATTCATTTTCGTCGGAAAATATTTTTCAGCGACAAAACCTAATCCCGTGGATGAAAGGTTCTGTTTCCTCGACATTATACAATTTGGTCGCAAAATTTTTGTTATTAGCGACAACATGCTTCTGTCGCTTAATTATTTGTGACGACAAGTATTTTTTGGTCGGAAAATCTGTTGTTTTAGCGACTAATTCTTGCTGTAGCTAAACCATACATTTAGGCCGCATATTTCTTCGTTGGCGTACAATGTTGAGGCATTTTTGTTAACCTGAAAAATAATAATTTACACAAAGAAGGAAAATAGAAAATGCTGAAGATCGGTTTTTATTAATGACTCACTAATCAATTACATCAAGTTCAGTGTCTCAGAAAAATATTGAGAATAAAAAACACCATAATAAGTCTTTGAAATTACAAACAGATATATATAACCAAGGCATAATCGACTACATCACTATCTTTGAAAATCATAGTCACTAAGTCAACTTAATTATCCTAGCATGATGTAGACAACTGATCACAGAGGTGCAGAAGATGGAGGGAAAAGTATGACAGGTCCATTTCAAGCATGTCATAACCCATATTGGCGGTGGCAAGAGGTATACAAAATGGATTAGTTTTCTTATACGATAACATTATAGCTTCAATCTCAAGTGACAACAATTAAATGTACAAGAAGTCACCTTCATGCCACCCATTGCAGAGCCAATGACAACGCCACATTTATCTTGATCTAACTCATTCAGGACATCTTCTTTCATCACAACATCTGCAAAGGATATTTTTCCCACAATAAGAATTTAAAGCGCCAAATGTTGTGCTTAGCCGCATCTGAAACGAATAAAAACAAATTAGTGCAAAAAACATAATGAGGTGATATGTAGGAGATGGAGAAGTTCTAGTCCTACAAATGCATCTTAGAAGACATATCACCTTACGAGTCATAGCCGTCATTGCCCACGAGCTAGTCATGTAAAAACCTGATGTCACAGCTGTTGCAAGTACAGGAAGTAGCCATGGTACTTGTTCAAATGCAGCAACTTCCAACGGTTTGGTATATAGTAACACCAATGTGGCAGTAGAAAATCTTGGTAGTGCTACCTACGCATTCCTCATGAAAGGCATCCCCTTCGCGCACTCCTCGGAGTATCCTCAAGATTTGACTTATCTGACTTGTCAACCCTAATCCCACGACCTGACATCCAATAGATTTTAGCACTTCCCAGCTGAAGGAACAAATGTAAAAGACACATTAAATTCAATAACCAAACAAATATAACTTGAATCAAAACATAAACTGAACAACAAACGCTCGATAAGTTTCACAGCTTCAAAAAAAATCTAGAACCAATGCCACAGGAATTGAAGGAAAACGTAAAACATAGAAATAAATTTTACCAATCCAACAAAAAAAAAATGGAGAAAAAATGTTGGGTTTATAACATGAGCGGAGCTATCTAGAAATAAACTATCAAACATGACGAGCTTCATACAGTGCAAAGAGAACAAAACTCCATGATTCGGAAGGAACTAGCTTAACTAAATCCAATAGTTTAAAACGAAAATCAAGTATTCAAAACAAAAAACAACACCCATTTATTCTTTAGTCTATTGCGTGATGGCATTGGTCAAATCTGCGTACAAAGAAACATTCCACGACTTGGTATAACTTTAATAAGAATCCAAAAAAAAAGGAGGCAATATGTATATTCAAGGTGGAGCACATATTAAATTCATATAACAGTTCACAACAAGGTTGAAGACAGAACACTAAAACAAGATTAATTAATTTAATTGCCATCCATACTAGCCTACTATGCTTATAGCTAGCTGTTGAAACATGGTATGCATATGTAAGGTATAAATCAGGTGACTGTATTCATAGAATTTATCACATTAGAATCTTGTCAAAGTGAATCTTTGCATAATGATAAACTAAATTCAATGGTGAAAGTATGGCTCAAATAAATTCATACAAGACGCTGACATGCTTAACAAACATATGAAATTATAATCAGGAGAGCATTTAAACCTTAATCAAGGAATGACAACCAAAAAGGCTACCTGTTTATCTGACTCTTATTATCCGACCACTAGTATATGGAATAAAAGAAAGGTGCATTACTTTATCCATTCGTATGATCTAATTATCCATCAACCGAATTGACACTGTAAAGAAATAAAAACCAGTAACTGTTAAAGGCTCCAAACTACGAAATATATGTAACTTAAACAGAATTCAGAAATTGATTTTACCTTGGTAAGATTCTGGCATTACTTAAATCTTCGATTTAGAACAATTGAAAAAACCGCTCATATACGATGTCATTCGCAGCAGATTGAAAAGGCTTCAGAATAACAATCACCCTTTTCAATATTTATATGATTCTTCTTTTTCTTCATCGATCCATCTCATACTCCTATTCTCTAGACTCACAAAAAAAAATCTAATTCATTACTATCCATGAAACTAATTTGAATGAATTAGACATTAAACATAGTATCATGACTGAAAAGAATTAACACCTACTCACTTCATATCATGAATTAGAGTATACACATAAGTTAGGAAGAAATCCCCAATTTTATTCAATACCCCAATTTAAAATTGCACAATATCCACCTGTTAAACATGAGTCCATGGTGATTGTTTGCTGCATCTTCCTCGATTTCAAGGAACTACATCTTCATTTGCAAGCTTATTCAACAAATCAATTCGGTAAAGCAACCCTAATTTCAATTCGAAAATGAAATCAAAGAAAACCCATTACCTCTTTACGCCAAGCATCTAATGATCCATAGCAGAATCCTCTTCTCAATTCATTGATTTTCTTAAATCTAGAGAAGATGAGTTTCAGTTGAGAGACAGAAGGAGAAACGAAGATAGAAACCCAAACTAAAACTCTGATTTCTGTTTTTCTTTTGCGATCGAGAGAATGGAATTCAAACCCTAGCTTTGTAATGATTTGGAATGAATAGAGGGAGGAGAATACGAGATCATGTTTTTTAGCAGTTAAGAGAGAAAATGGAAATATGAAATCAGTTTCACGGGAGGTGAAAGAGGGAATATGAGATCGTGTTTAAGGAAGTTGTATTCTATTTTGTGTGGGTGTTAAAATTTTATGCGGATTATGGTTTTAAGGGGGTACACAGTTTGAGAGCATTGAGTAGGTAGAGCCATTTTGAAGAAGAAACAACGGCATATGAAGGAGGGAAGTTACTACCGGAGACGACTTACATTTTCACTACACGCCTAATTGTATGCCATTTGGGAGAGTGACTCGACACGTAGGATTTGCTCGAAGAAGAAAATCTGACTTCGTCATAGCTATGTGTCTAAATTTCAGTCTAACTTATCGCTAAAAGTAAACCCTTCAGCTACAAAATTGAAATACGTCCCTAAATTTGTCTTTTAACGACCATTAACATCGTCGCCAAAATATAATTTTGGCGATAATATTGATTTAGGTCGATGTTTACAGGATTTAGTTACAATATTAAACTAGGTCGTTGTTCATATGATTTAGCGACCATCTTAGCTACGAATTTTTCAACTTGTCGCTGAAATTATTATTCAGCGACGAGAATTTTAATGGTCGTTGTTTATTATATATAGCGACGAAATTCTATGTGTCGACATGAATTTCATCGCTAATGCCATGTTTTCTTGTAGTGCCAACACTAAATACCAATACAATTGCAGAGAGTAAGCCAAATTCATGAGTCTAATAAACAGACCGAAATGTATATGCTAAACAAAAACAATTTATGGGCTCCAAGACAAATATACACAGGACAATACATAGTGACTTCAATACGTCTCGATTATCGAGGACAAATATCCAAGGTAAAAGAGTTACAAAAAAAATACTGTACTGATTGGAGAAGAAAGGGAAAGTACCCGGAGAAGGGAGGCATGGGCTCGAGGTACCGATTACCACGGAATTGTAAATTTCATGTTGGCATGTGGTTTGATTTAGACTAAGAAAATTACAGAAAAATGATCTTGTACCTTTAAATTTCAAGGTGAGATGTGATTGGTGGACAGAATGATTAGTGGCAACAAATATTTCATGTTCCCTCCATTTTAAGAAGACAGACTTATTTTATGTGTAACTTGTACGTAAAATAAATCGATCTATTTGAAACAAAAGTGGTAGTGGTAATTTATGACATCATTTTTTCTTTTTTTTTTTTTATATTTTGTTTAACAAAAACAAAACAACATCTCTAATTTAAATAATTTTTTCTTGTTGGAGCCGGCCACTTGAATGCGGGGGCTCATTTGGTACGTAATCTACCGTTTTCACTTTTTCAGGATAATCAAGCGTTTGGTGACTCGCCAATATAAAACGCGCAATTGGGGATAAAAAAATTAATTGGCAAATTAGTAGTTTACATTAGTTTGGAAAAGCCAAGTCTCGTAAGAAATCCAGTCGACAGTAAATGAAACTTCAGGCTTAAAGATGAAGCAACCCTGGACGGCTGGACCTAAACAATGTTACGCCGGTAAGTGACATTTTGCAGTGAACGAGGTGCCACAACTCCTTCAATACCGCCAGACATTGTCATAACTGTTATATCTTCTTGATTTTTAAGTTTAGGTAAAAACTAAATGATATTGCCCAAAGCAAGAGAGAAGTTGCTCTCTTCTTGTGTTTCACCTGTCTCGCACACCAACAAAAGTTGCAATACATTTTACATGCTACCACAAAGTTTGGGTGAAATTCTGTTGTAAAGTGAGGATATAAAAAGCCTTAAGTAGTACTGATGATATCCCTGCTTAAGACTAGTATAACACCCAAGTCCAATCAAAATGAGATTATGCAAAAGGTTGCACGGAGTATACATGAGTAAGGCAGGTAATACAACTTTTATAATTAAGATGTTGGAGTGAACTTAAAGGCTATATATGGGAAATTTTGTTGATAAAGATGATTACGAACGGAAGAATAACAACCAAAACTGGTGGAATAACCCTCAAACAAAATTTACAGGGTCTAATAAACATAAATTAATATACTGTTTAGATACCCAAAATTTTTTTAGATACTTTATTAATATCCAAATTGGATATTTCACCCAATATAACATATTTTAATCCTAATTTTTCTTGTTAAAACTGAGATACTCATCTTTTAATTTTACATTCATCCTTCTGTAACTTTCGGTGCTCATTATTATAATTCTAATTTTTCTTGTTAAGACTGAGATACCCATCTTTTAATTTTACATTCATCCTTCGGTAACTTTCAATGCTCATTATTATAAATAAGCTAAAATATGATGAAACCAAATTCATCTTAGTTAAACATGAGTGCAACCAAATTCATCCCAATCTAAACTAGTCAGAAACCATTTTCAACCTAAATTACGGTAAAATGAAACTAGTTTCATCTTACTTTAAACGGAAAATGGGTCATTTGTCCAAATATTTTTAAATCACGTTTTAAATGGACGAGTAAAAAATAGTTTGGGTGAAATGGCCAAAAAAAAAATAGTAAGGATGAAACCGGTTTCATCCTAACTTAAATTTAAAAAATAGCAAGGATGAAACTGGATACATCCTGTGTAAATTAAAAAGAAGAAAAAATATTTGAAAATGGGCACGATGAAACTGGTTACATCCTGCCTATTTTTACATTTTTGTCCATTTAAACAGTATCAAAATCTAACTGTCCATTTCACCCAGAAATTGTTGATTTTGGTCTTTTTAACCAATTTTGTGTAATTTAAAATGTGGGTGAAACCAAAATCAAAATATGATGAAACCAGTTTCATCTTAGTTCAACATGGGGCCAAACCAAATTTAACCCGATCTAAAACAGAATGGAACCAGTTTCAACCGAAATGACGGCAGAATGAAACCAGCTTCATCCTAGTTTAAACGTGGGTGAAACCAAATTCACCCAATCCGAAACATATATAAAACTCTCCCCCTAGCTCAGCATTCAAGAACCGCGTCTTTTAGTTGGTAGTTAAACTACTGTAGTGCTGCTCTTTGCGAAAGTCAAAATATTTCTTTTAGCCAATCACCTAGTGGTCTAGTTGTTGACATGCTACCTCCCACTACGGAAATAGGGGTTCGAACCCTGTAATTGTTGAAATCCACTTCAATTCAAGAAATAGTCTAGGAACCACTAGTTTAGGGTATCAAAAAAAATAAAATTATTTATCACTAATTTGTATGATTTGTATACCTTTTCTTTTCTTGAGGAGAAAAGTTGAAATGAGAATATTTCTTTTACTAATTTTATTTATCTCTATTTTTTTATTCAATGATTTATATACTTTTTTCAGTTTACGAGGAAAAAGGTTAAAATTCCGCTAAAAAAGAGTAAAGAAAAACAAGCATTTAACAAGCACTGCAAGGAGCAAAACCAGTTCTAGACCTAAGAAAACAAAAGCACAACCACTCAACAAAACGAGAAAACAGCCAAACTGCAAGAGCACGATTCCTAAAGAAATCTAGAGAAAACAACATTGATGTATTAATATTATTCTTCTAGAAGATTGAAGTCATCAGACTTCTTTCACTCTAGGGACATGCGCGCCCGTTGTGAGGTAATATTTGGGACCCACTTGAAGGTGGGGCCACGAGGACATTAGAATGAAATATGTTCGGAGGACATTAGAATGAAACATGTTCCGAACGACAGAAGGGCGTCCGCTCTATACTTTCATTATGCGCCTAAAAATACATTGTTCACAACGTTTTTTATTTTATTTTTAATCAATTCAATTGAATGAGTATTGGTTGTTTTTTTCGAAATTAAGTCAACAATTGAAAAGTTATTGTCCCGACTACGATTTGGAGGGACGAAAATAAATGGAATTCAACCCGATTGACGGTTAATACGACATGAAAATGGTCGAAAAACCGTCACCTAAATTTTTAATTTTAATCTTGAACGTTGATTTCCAACAAAATTCAACCATCCGATCTAAAACTGTAACAGAAATGTTACAAGATATATTACAAAATTGTTACAATATAATTGTTAAACAAATATAACTCCTATGAATGCTATAAAATAACTGTTACAGAGTTGCAAATCTGTTACAAACTGCGTCACAAAAACAACCCCCATAGTCATGTAGTGGAGCATCTCCAACCGATCATGTTGTGTTTCCTACGTGTATTGGGTACAGAGACATCCTTTAGCGGTGTGGATGAGAACATTTCCTTCATTTTAGGAATATTTAGAATATCATCTCCAACCATAATGTTTAGACTGGTACTATAAATCCACTTGTGCCTCTATAATTGGTTGGATTTTATACCACGAAACAAAGATTTATCTCAAACATTATGAAACTCTGTTTACAAGAAACCTGATTACTTTGTTTCCATCTTTTTGTTTTCTGGTGAAAATCATGTTTTCTGGTGAAAATCATGTTTTTACCTATCTGTTTACAGGAAACCTGATAGGTATAAGCCTATCAATGAAACATTAAACTTGAGATTTCATTATACTTGTTACATAACTTGAGATTTCTCCTCAAAAAAAAAAAGAAAAACACGGTACGCGATTGTAAAATATAATTAAAACCTTTTAAGTAATTATTAAGTCTGGTGTGAAAAACAATGATTAGTAACCTAATTTGTTAAGAGTCGTGTGACGGAATCATCTTCGTGATAGCTCGAGTAAGGGCTCAACTTATAGCCATCCGACATGACATCTTAGATAACCACAGGGCTCAACTTATAGCCATCCGACATGACATCTTAGATAACCACACATCGCTAGGCAAAGTTAGATGATAAAATTATCTTTATTATTTCTTTTTTCTTTTATATATGTATATTTAAATTTATTTGTACTTTAGTCCCTCTAGTAAATCAGAGATTTAATTATTGGCCCGTGAAAAGAAAATTCTATTTTCTCCTTTTCATATCGCCTAAAAACCTAAGATCACCTGCTCTATTCTGATCGTGATGGATTTGAAGTGATTGATCTTGTGGAAGAAACGTATATCAATGGTATGTGCTGTATTTCTTTAGCCTTCAGATCAGTTTTTCTTTTTGAAGCAGTCTTTAGTTCAATGGTGTTATTTTATTTCACGTCTGTTCTTTTTTTTTTTTCTACAATAGAAAATCACTAAACTGATACCATTCATCACCTAATACATAAAACGATGGCTACAGTGGTAACTTAATTTTAATTTTTTTATTTTATTTTTCAAATCATGTAGAGAAAGAATACGACGTTGATTCCGGTGACAAGAGTTATTTTCCTGTGGAAGAACATGAGCAGTACAATGACAAGATAAAAGAGATTAATTACAAAACATTTTTGGAGAGTGAGATGAATAAATTTCTCCCATATATCGGTATTGACGTATTGACAATAAGATTTGGTACTTCATACTCTCAGTACCTTAAACATTTCAGTTCGGGAGTTCTTATCTATAGAAATCCTAAAAACAATTCAATCATCTTTTTCCATCTCTGAGGTATCATATTACCCAGCAAACATAAAACATTACTCTTCATTTCTGGTACTTCATAAAAAAACCAATCATCTACCCTTTTCCTCCATCAAACTTAATCAATCTCGATTGAGATAACAGCTTTGTTGATCTTAAATAAACAATCACTTTGACATAACAAAATCAAATTTACTACCAGTTCTTCTTACTAAGAATTGGTAAAGTTTAATAAGAAGCTCGAGATAAATGGTATTAGATGTCCAGAGAAGCTACAGATGAATGCATTTTGTGTCTAATAATTTGTCTGTATATTTTTGGAATTAAAATGCTGATTAGGATTTCTCACATCCTCTAAGAGAACCTCTGAAACTAGAGGATGTGGTAGTAACCGACTTGCCACCTAATCTCCACAATGAACATCACGTCTCCGTTGGAGAACGTTTTTTGGAAAAAATTACTTAAATAGAACTGCAAAAGGAGGATAACGACACAACAATCTAGATGTTAAACATAGTGATCTGAGATCTCCGACCAATTAGGTTCGACCCAACTGCAGTTTAATTTCTCCCCAGAATCACGATAATCTTTAGCAGAATGTTCACTCCCAACAGAGTGATACATTCCTGTATCCAAGGAATAAAACAAGATTCCTTCGTTGTGCAACCTCGGAAAATAAATTTTGTTCTCCATTTGACCAGTTGGAGCATTTGCTGAGATACAAGACGTATTGCTGATGCACAACATATGCCGTCCCAAATGTTTAACTTCAACCCAAACCAAATCAGTGTCGTCGTTATTCAATCTAAAGATGGCCTAATAACACAGATAAAAGTTTTCCTTCACATTCCACCAAGAAAGTCATATAGATAAACTCACACTTAGGTCGGGTCACATTTGCCAATATTTCCCAACTAATGCCATGCCCTATCGTAGAAACTCCTAAAGTTCCATTTTTGTCTAAGCAATAGAAAGCTCCGCGATGGAAAACTGGGTTGTTAAAATCCGCCTCAAATTGTGCCATTTTCGTGTTGGGAAGTAAATAACTGCAAACGAAGGAATCATTTGTCCAACGGTCATCTCCGCGTTTAATGAAGAAGACGCGAACATCAGACCCGGCTAGTTGACTGAAGCCAAAAACTACGCAATCCGAATTGGTCGGCAAAGAGGAGAATGAGATACCTGAGAAGTTAAAGCAATGATCATCTGATAAGTATGGAAGTTCGACAGTTGATCTCGTGAAAGGATTGTAGAAGAACAATGTCTTCTTACCTTTTGACATGAGCAACCA
The DNA here is from genome assembly GCF_003573695.1 of Papaver somniferum. Lineage (NCBI taxonomy): Eukaryota > Viridiplantae > Streptophyta > Magnoliopsida > Ranunculales > Papaveraceae > Papaver > Papaver somniferum. The sequence goes on from NC_039367.1 coordinate 140,482,151, forward strand.
CCCACCTTTCGAAAAGCAGATTCTAGAACCTTGAAACGACTCGGGGATGTTCATGAGGTATCTCTCATTATTATGCATTGGATTTACGAAATTGTAGACGGCTTGATCATAGTTGGGAAAAAATAGCCACGGGGATGTATCTGTGGCCTTTAAAGTCCTAGTAGAATATGCTCTTCTGAGAATTATTAGCGATCGATAGTTTTTACACACTGCACGCAAATGTATGTAATCCACTGGATGAAGATAATCTGATATCAACCTTACAATATCATCGTAAAGCATAGCACACAATCTCACTTCTCCAGTATCCTCTTTCTTGTCATTCATGGGTACATTAGCTCTGTATTCGATGGCCTCCGCAACTTTATCTTCATCCTTATCCAAAATACAGTCTGCAGCTCTTCTATCATCGACCCTTTGAGCTGTATTAATCATGAGCCATCCAGCGGGGAGCCATGGTGAAGATATATGAGGACATGGTACAGATAGCAAAATACTGTTTTCCAAAGTATAGGTATACAATCCCATATCCATATAATGCGTATAATACACACAACCCTTTGAAAAACCCAAGTCCGAGGCCAAGCAAGACAGTTACTGATATTCACTTAGAAAGAAGACGTAGTCATCCAAACTTTTCACTTCCTCCAAGTCCTGTAGAAGAAATCCAATTTTGATATCATTATTTGGGTTACACAGTTCTGAAAAACACCTCTTGGAACGTAATATCTTTCTATACGAAAAACTTCACCAAAAGACTCCATCCAAGATTGTTCAACACTACCATATTCCAACAATCCTGCTACTGATTCACGTTCAAAATTGTCCTCGGCCCAAATAAAATCACTTACACTTAGTATTTCTTCCTTGTCAGAATCATCATGGTGGCGTGTTTCAATCTCTAAGTGAAAATTACCTTCGGAACACATTACAAATAATTTACTATTGCAATAAAGCATCGACAGAAGAGTATCTGGAGCATCAACAAACTCATGTTTTCTCCATTATTTATCACCTAGGTGACAATATAAAAGTATGTCAGGATTTGCATGTTCTTTTGTATCTTCGTTCAAAAGGATATAAACCATGCAAGCTCTGGAGTTATCAACGCTACTAAAACTGCGACTTCTGCTACCCTCAACCGCCACTCCAGTACCACCAAAACTTAAAACACAATCCCTGACATAGTGTGAAACAAAAAAGGAATCTTGATGTAGACTTCGAAGTATATTAGGTAACATGATAGTTTCTAGTGAACCAGGATTCCATAGATAACAATTCCCATAATTTTCTTTTGTTTCAGTATCATCATCACAAACAACGACTAACCATCCTCGATTAGAATTTTTTTGCCAAAAACTTCTATTACTCAACTCTGGTATGATTTTACTTTTGTTGCGAGATTTATTACTCAAAGGTTCACACAAATTATAAAAAGTTTGAAAGTTACGATCTTTTCCATGTTGGTAGACAAGCCAAGGTGCTAGCTTTGGTGGTGGTAGTAGTTTACGGATACCTCTTTGATCCCTTAGTTCTGATGCCATGGAAGCTAAAAAGATTTAGCTGAATAGGTTGTGTGCAGCAGAGAAAACCCTAGTCTTAGAATAGAACACAAATCGTTGATACCTTGTTTCCCGATATATATATAACTTAGAACTAGAAATTTACTGAATTTGCCCGTTTTGTTTTTTTAGGAAACTGAGTTTTGTTTGGGAACTAGACTCTAGAGATTTCTTTCTTCCCTGATCCTCCTCTCCTTGACTTGAGATCCGCTTAGAATGAAATCTCATGGTGTTCGTGGCCTGTGTTTGGCTTCTTTTTTTTTTCCCGCTAACTAACGTAACAATTTACATGTATAAGATTGGCAATACTCATGACATGTTAAGCTTGTTTACGTGTGTGTGGAATTGCCAAGTCTTATAGCACGTCTTTGTGACTATGTCTAAAGAAAATGCAATCTCCAGCTTAAATAAAGGTCCCAGCAACGCTGGACCTGGAAAATGTTGCAAGATAAGTGACTGAGGCTGTCAATTAGTCAAACGAAACCCATGTTAATCAATCAATGACTGAAGCAGAGGTGTAAATCTTTGGTGTAAGGATATTGGTGCATAGGAAGGATTTTTGGTGCCACATCTACTTTATACCGCCAACCATATCACAACTGTCAGATTTCTTTAGTTTGAGGTCAAATGATGCTGCACGTACTTACTAGTAAGATACACAAAGCCAACTAGAAGTCACTCTCTTCTTCATTTATTAGTATCCTTATGTGGAATATGTTTCATCTGTCTCATACTATAACCAAGATACAAAACCTTTCGAATGGTTAAACATGCTACTACTAAATTTGATGAACTGATTCTCGTTCACATTTTAAACCAAACCCTAAGAACGCATTAGAGCTGAATGAAATAAAACAGCAGAAGAAATAATGGTCTCAGGGTGTTGAGGATAATAGTCCCACACTTTTAGTGTCCCTTTAATAAACTTAAAATATAATATGAAAGGGTCTCTCCACGAATTGCATTTGAGTTGGATGCCCGCGGACTTTAATTTGGTATCATAGCTAGGCTCGTGTGTGAGTAGGCCCAACGGTCATCACACAACGTAGATCCACGTGTTAGACCCAACGAGGCTGCACGTGAGGAGACGTGTTAAGGATAATAGTCCCACACTTTTAGTGTCCCTTTAATAAACTTAAAATATAATATGAAAGGGCCTCTCAACTAAAAGTGTGGGACTATTTTCCTCAACACAGGAAGTGGCATCTGTGTGAAGAGATCTCTCTTTCGAGAGGTCTCGTTTGTCAGAAAATGTATGTTCGTTTCTTAAGGAAGAGGATGAACAATTATCCTTCTCATGGCCCTATTCATTTCAGAGATCCTGCCAAGATCATTTGGAGGGTATACCACCCCTTTATGAGTTGTGCCAAGATTAGAAGGATGGTCATCCCTGATGCTGTTAAATTTTTGAGACTCAACCTGGACGCAATTACTCCTTGTTGGGAGGACTTAATCTGAGGTTGGATGTAGTCATGCCGATACCATCAAGGAACTCCACGAGAGGAAAAAGGCAAGATCCTAGGTAGCTTATGAGAGTAAAAAAGCAGTTGAACAAGTTGAGGCTCAAGTCAGAGAAGATTGCTGAAGGACAGCTTGGTGAACCGCTAGAAACTCTTGCTTCCAGATTTGCAAAATAATGGTGTAATTTGATATTTTCCTTGCCTTTACTTTTGACATTTGGTAGATCTGTAAAAAAAAAATCATGTAAATTTTGTTGAATGAAAGATGTTTTAACCAAACCCATGGAGTTTATGAACTGATAGTCTGTTACAATATTGCATAATAATTACTTTGGTGCTCGATAGAAACTCCGATTAAAACAAGCCACCATGAGATGATAATGCTCTTTCGTGCTCTTACTCTCTGGTCATTCAAATTAGCTTGAAAATGGAAACGTCACCTGTTTTTTACTGTCCGATCATTCATCAAAGCCATTTTTTACAATTTTGTAAAGCCATGACGAAGCATTTTATTTTTTGTTCATGCCACCTAAACTGTACTAATAGTCAGTCAAAATGCAGAAGATAAAGAAATTTTAGAATCACCGGCACGTATATACTCTCCCTTAACCTGTAACAGATAGGAAGCGTTAAGTTGTGTAAAATATGGAAATATTGCTTATGGACTCACTGATGCGGTCTGTGTAACAGCTTCCAAAATTGGTTCGTAGAACTACATCTTATCCGTTCATTATTTCATCGAGATATGAATGCCTGCATCTAACGATGCATCTCTTTTGTTCTTTGATGTTCCCCAGCCACCACATCAATACTTATAAATATAGGGTTGGGGGTGAGGAATTGAATCCAGAATTTAGGTTTTGGGCAAGAAGGAAGAGAAAGAGAAAAGAACTCACTCAGATCAGAAAGAAAGAAAACATCTCTGTCCGATTCAGAAATATGAGCAAGGAAGATAACGAGGCGCTGACGACCGGCACCGCAGCCGTAGCTTTGCACTTTAAAGGTGGAGCGGTTATAGCTTCTCATTGCAGAGGAACGGTTGATAGCGATACTGTTTTTTATGGATTTTGTGGTGAAGAGAATGAGGTTCCCATGAACCTAGGAATGTTGGGAACTACTCGAGCTTGTGTACTAGCAGGATCTAGCGGTAAAAATCTCCGCTTGATTCGGGACGCAACACTTGATAGGTTGGTAATGGCAGAAAAAACTGTAGAGCCATTAGAAACCGAGGAGTCAGCTAACTACTTGTGTAAACATTATTCAAATGTCAGGGAACCTCTGCAACTTGAGATGATAGTCGGACAATATGAAAAAGGAGGGTGCACCGTGTATTTGGTATAGTAATGACATGTTTGCCTCTAATGTGGTGAACAAAGCCACAGGTCCTGGTCGAGAATTTGCTCAAATTAGTTTGGCCAGACATGATATTGGCATGAGTGAAAAGGAGGCTGTAGATTTGGCTGAAGCAGCAGTTCTTGAAGCTGCAAGAGGATATTGGAAAAAAGGAGGTTCACTTGATGTATGGGTGATTAAAGATGGGCAGATCGTAAAGAACAAGAGTCAATTGATGATCGACGTTGCAGAGAAGTTCGGTGTTTCAATTTAAAATCTTAAGCAAGCTCCAATACGACATGTCTTTTGCTGTAAGGTGTGCTTTTGCATCAAGTGGATCCAGACTGGTCATTTCAAGTGACAAAACACCATTTTGTTTTCTGAAGAACTTAATCTAACGCTACTTATTCTCGCAAAAAAAAAGAAAAAAAAAAAGAAAGAAAGAAAGATGTTCTTTACTTGGTATTATATGCTTACTCCTTTTAATTTAGGCGTTGGTATTCTTGTCAACGGTAGTTTGGTGAAACTTCCGAGTTACCTCTGATTGTCCAATTTGTATGTCATTTTCACATACATTTCCTTTCTTAATTTGTCTCTATTTAATTTGGACATTTAAAATTTTGGTATTGCAGATGGGACAAATCCTTGCTACGTACTCGACTAGGTTAACTTCAAAATCACCACTTTTATTTTTATTTTAATACGAAAGATGACATCAATTAGAAGAAGGATTACAGAAACCAACAATCAGTACTACTCAAATTAAGACCAGCGCAAACACCAAAAGAAAGAACACAAGAAAATAAAGAACACAAGCTACTAAACATAAACCTTAATCCTAGTTACTGAACTCTTGATTGAAAGATTTTACCGTATGTGAGCCGCTATGTAAATATCATCATAACTAGGTGTAGCAGTATGGCCAGTCGGTTGCACTGCATCCATGACAAATCACGTAATGTCTTGCCATTGTTCAAGTATGCTATATTTATCTCGAAAAGATCCCTGGCATGAATTATAAGAAGTGAGAGGGCTTTGGAAATTTCTTTGGTTGATTAGAAATAAAATGAAAATAGATTCTCAAATGAAGGAACTTCTATTGATGAAGTTACTAGTAATGGAATGAAAAATCTGAATCGTTTCATCAGGGAAAAAAATGGTTCATTGAAATTCCGCTTCATGGCGCCACCTACACTTGGAACAACTATCCTGTTTGGAACTATGTAATCTCTAGTCTTCCTGTAATAGTGAAATGGGTACTTTTTGAATCTTTTTCGAGTGAGCTTCCAGTTATCCCTTTAGCTCTTTTTTTGTTTTGTTGCTACTCTTGTGGGCATTTCGCTCTTGTTGTTTTTGCCCTGCACACGGCTTGTGTGCATTTTAATCTATCCTTTTTGAACGATCGAAAAAAGTAATTAGCAATTCTAGGTGAAGACTTCCATCTTTATTGAGTTGAGATTGAGATGCTGGCAGATTTTATGAAGGATTGGTGGTAACAGGATTAGTTGGATTGGGTTGTGCCCGCTGGCATGGGTTGTTAAGGGCTTTGAAAGTAATTTGAGAAGATTGGAGATTTTAGAAGAGGTTGTCATGATTAGAATAAGTGCTTAGCTGCAGTGAGATTTTGGTTTCCACGCAAGATGCAAGCGGTGCAAAAATAAACAATGGGGTAACTGTAGACAATTTCAGTCTCACGGCTTTCAACCCTCGAGCTTGCATTACAAACAGGATAGTTCAAGGTGGCAGGTTCTTGTCAAGAATTTTTCCATCATCAAACTTCCAATAAACCAAGAAAATAAAATTAAAGAACAATTTCCTGTCCATAATAATAGGTTCTTTTTACCCCTAACAGTTTATCAGAACTTGAGAAAGGTCTATTTCCACAACCACCTGATTGCCTAATGTGTTTTAAGGTGAACAAGATCACACAATCGGCCAATATGCCAAACAAAAAATAGTTAAGGATTGACAAACAAACAACAAAGGTAGCCGAGATAATATCCCTACATCTGACAAGATTTCCAAAAAATACAAACCAAGAGTAGAATACTGCTAACTTCATACAGATGCGAGGAAGTTCACTGACAACCAATCTTAAAAGAAGAAATGAAGGATGTCGCGAAAGAACCACGTGTGGAGGACAAAATATCTAGAGTGCTACATATACCATAAGACAAACATAGGATGCGAGGAAGTAATACTATGTCTGCAAATTAAGTCAGCAAAATTGTCGGCACTGAGAGAGCCAGTCCTTCGCAGCAACAGCCAGAACTGAATTTAGCCACGACTGTGCAGTCTCTCAACCATCTATGTTAACTCAAACCATACTCGTACTGACTCCACAAAACTCAAAGTTATACTCAACTGACTCATTCAACCTACTTGACCTACAAGTCTAACAAGTCAGAATACAAGCCAAACATAAGGTCATGTTTCAAAGATCACCCTACTACTGAATGTCACAGTGCTACTTATCCAATTATCCAAAATTGTACAGGAGATGGAGACCTTATCAAATAAAGACTTGTACATGAGAAAAATTAAAACAAAACAACACGAACCCCTTTCACATTTTTTGCACAGACATTTTCAGTAGTAATAAGGCAAAAGGATACCTTAGAGTATAACTATTTCAAACATGCGAAGGGACATGAAGGAAAAAAGTTGCTAATATATGGAGGAGTCCATTGAGTAGATACGGCTAAAATGTCCCATTCAAGAACCATAACATAACAGTAATATGACTCCAAATGGATTATTTTAGTCGTATCCATTCCAAAGACAACCACAGAATTTATCATGTCCCTTATCTGGTAAGAATACCATGTTCCTTAACTTGAAACCACATGCAACATGCACATACCAGCACCAATATTGATGAAATGCACTACACATGAGAGACGTCGTTAGTAGACAAATTGAAACTGAATTAAACTTGTCATCTGCGGGTACCACATCCCTAGGATTGTCTGGAAGCTACCAATTGATTTACACTAGGATGAAGGGTTAAAGCCTTCACTCTTGAGTAACCCAATAAATGCAATCGTCAAAACATGAAAAGACTCAGTTTAACACCAAATTAAGGTAAAGACATCAATATTGGTAACCTAAAAGCTACCAACCAGCCTAGAATAATGTGCAGAGTTTAAGGCCCGTTAAAGGGAATTTGTGCAAGGAAACCAAGTCAGAAATACAAGCCAAACATAAGGTGGTGCTTAAGATTACCATACTACTGTATGTCACGCAGCTACTGATCTAACATCGGTACAGAAGAAAATTTAAAAATTAAAATTGAACCAAGACTTTTTTGCACAGGTTAGTGTTTTTTTGTGAATTTTTAGCATCAGAAATGATTAACTTACCATAGGAAATCTCAGGTTAGTTCAAGTCTCCACATACCTTTTTGTTGATGAAGTTCCACGGTTCCTTGTATAGATCCTCGTCATTGTATGATGAATCGCCATGAAGTACTTTAGCTCAACTACACTTTTCCTATCCTAATCCGAGACTTAATTATGTAGGCTAGAAATCAAGACTCATAGTTTTGATCACTAACATTGACAAACATGCTTGAGATAGCAAAGCATGTGATGTTGACCGAGCTATGCTCTAACATCTACAGTTCAAAATTTCTTCGTACAGAGTAATTAAGAAGACACACCTTTTCCTGACACCCAAAATAAAAAAAACCCAAAAATCCTCAATTCAGACCGATATGTCTTTGCAACATTGTTTATAAAGTCATTGCAAATTTCTGTCTAATAAAATCAAACCCCTTTTGGAAAAAATAATGTCACCTTTTCAATCTGATTTTCTATCCTCTAAACAACTTTCTGAAAACTGATCATACCCTCATAATTCTTAATCATGCCCAAGTTAGTTTTATGTGCTGATGGTGGTGTTATGCCTTTGTTATTTCCACAACAAGATTTTTTTCAGGTTAGAAACATGTATAAACCATATGTGATTAAAGGTGATATTAGAATGAAGTGAATTGGATCTTAATGCTACTGAGATGAAATTTGGTGGGTTAATGAGTACTTCTAATAAGCTCGTGCAAGAGATCATTATCGAATTAAGTTCACATTTATTGTGGACTATTGAAATCCCAAAATGTTTTAGGCTGATATGCTTTCTTCATTTGAAGAGGATCCTGAGCTCTGTATGAAAGCTTGTCTTTATTCTTAGGAATCAAACTGTGTCAGGGATAATGGTCAAGTTATACATTTATTTGTTTCTCATATCGTGATCAAAATGTAGCACGTCTTATCTCTACTGAAAACTTGTGATTGCAAATTCTTGATACAGTTAGTTGATGACTATCCTGTGTTGGACAAACTATGAAATAGTCCCACATTGCTAACTCCTTAGCCTAGATCTTAATATATAAGGTGTGGAGCCACTCCACTCATTGCTAATTGGTTTTGAGTTGGAAGCCCACACACTTCTAACATGGTATCAGAGCAAGGCCTCTGATACCGTACTCTTATTTATACATGTGATTAAAGGTGATATTAGAACTGAAGTTAAAAATGCAAACTCCAGGGTCATCTATTCCTCCATACTCTTGTTGAAGAATATCCCAATCTTCTTTATCTATGGAAGAAGAAGTTGTTGTCATAAATGATAACGATACATGGGAGAAAGTAGCAAGGCCAAGTGACAAAAAATTTATTGGTGTGAAGTGGATCTACAAGGTGAAGTACAATGCAGATGGATCGGTTCAAAGGCACAAAGCAAGGTTGGTGGCAAAGGGATATTCACAATAACCCGGCATCGACTACAATGATACTTTTGCTCCGGTTGCTCGTCTTGACACCATAAGAGCCGTGATTGCTATGGTTTCCCAAAAAGGTTGGTTAATTTATCAACTAGATGTCAAGTCGGCATCTTTGAATGGAGAAATCCATGAATAGGTCTATGTAGAACAACCACAAGGTTTTGTGGTGGAATGAGAAGAAGACAAGGTATACAAGTTGAATTAAGCTTTGTATGGCCTTGTTTGTATCCTAAATATTCTACGCCAAAAATGGGCTTAGTAAGGACTAGAAAGCTCCTCTCAATAACTAAATATGGTTCAATGGGCCTAATATGCTCATCTAGTTAGCCAAGTATGGATAACTAGGCCTCACAACCACTCTAAATAGAAACCCATGTGCATAGAAACAAGCTAAGGAAAAGCCCCATCACCCACTTCCACATCATCATGCCATGTCAATAGAGTGGGCCAATCAGAAGGCGCCACGTCAGCAGAAAGATCTCCAAAGAACTTGCCACGTCAGCAGTTTGCCACGTCAGCACCCCGCCACGTCAGCTTCCAGGTTAACACCCTGCCACGTTAGCGAAAATACCCAATCAGTACCAGCCACGTCACCAGGATCAGCCACGCAAGCGGATCAGACGAACCTGGTTGCGACCCGTCAGCAGATGACGTCACGGTGACGTCAGCATGGCGCCAGCAGATGACGTCAGGTCATCTTTTCAGACGACGTTAACGGCCGGCACCTGTGCAGCAGCAGGTGGCCGGCGGCCATGCCCGGCGGCGGCCATTTCTGCCTGATTCAGTGTGGCGCAGGAAACATATTATGGTGAATCCTTATTCGGTGTAGCACGAAGCAATTTAAGATCATAGTCCTGTTTCGGTGTGGCACAGAGTAACTTAATAGCATGGTCCCGATTCAGTGTGGCAGATGCAGCTTAATACCATGGTCTCGATTCAGTGCACCATGGTGTAACATATTTCCGTAGCCCCGGATGTTCACACCCCATACCTTTTGCCTTGCGGATATTTATGCCCCTCTGTGGGCTTGGGCCACGTCTCTCATAGGCTTGGCATGTAAGCTTATTTGGGACAATCTTTTGCATCACTTTGGCTTGGCTAATTTCATAACCATATATGGGATTTCTGGAACATTCCAGGAGGCATACAAGGGCCAGCAATTCCAGAACCATGCAGTCATCAATACTGGCCAGTTATTGCATGAGGCATTTAGGGGCCAGTCTATGTTATTCATGACTAGAGGCATGCAAGGGCCAGCAATTCCAGAACCATGCAGTCATGAAAAATATCAATGCAGGGTGGCATGCAAGGGAATTAAGGCGATTATATTAATTTCGAAATTGGGATTGAGGGTCTAACTCAGACCATATAAATACAAGGCTGATTAACCAAAAAAGGTATGCAATCTTTCCCCATAAAATCTCATGTGAAAAATTTCTTGCTAACTTAAGCATCGTAGGGCTTTTTGCAGGTACC